>NC_140296.1:53704901-54122401 GCF_964211825.1 Aythya ferina
TAATTCTTCATTTTTTAATGTCTGTCTTTGAAAAAGATGGGATGTGTTTTTTTCCAAAATAAATAAAAATTAATTAGACTCTTATGATAACATAATTATACTTGCTTTGTTTTAAGCCTAAAAAAGTGCAAATACATTTTTCCTTGAAACTGAAAGACATTGGAAAAATGTTTAGAACTTAGATTTGCTTTTTCCTAAGTATATTATGTCCTTGGAAAAACAATTTGTAATTAGCAGTATTAATATATCCAAATCAGCACATAGAAACTGTTTTAAAATGACTATTAAATACTATGTGTCCATGTGATTTTGTTCTGGATTAGCTGTAATCTCTCAGGAAAAAGAAAAAAAAATGTTACTGTGGACATTTGATGAAGACATCTGTTCAGTGCATGCCCGCAGCCAAAGGGAAAATGTTATGTCCCTTTTATTTCATTGGAAGCTCTACATAAAAGAGAATGACAGTAGCAGGCTCAGGATGCTAAATGCCTTCTTGAAGTGTCTCATCATTGGCTCAAGTAAGAGAGAGAATATGAGACTAGGTGACCCATTGTTTTGTCCCAGTATGATAATTTCTGTGTTCCCATTAATGAACAAAATCTTATGTGCAAGAAAGAACAAAGACATCTGCAGATAATAGCCAATTAGAAGATCAAAGGCTAATTAGGTAAGTTCTAAAATAAAGTTTTGAAGGTGATTCAGGCTGCTAAGCAGGGAATTGTCATAGGAAGGGATAATGATGCTCTCTATGGAGCTCAGAAAAGGACAACCAAAGAATGCAGTGATGCTCAAAATGATAAGGAAAAGAAATATGCTTAAATAAATACACCAAAAGGAAGTTTCTTAAATAAATGATTCTAGAAGTCGTTGGTAGAATGACTGATCCACAGGACCAAGATTATTCTTTCTTATATTTGAGAATAATCAACAAATAGAGCAGGAGCTATTTTATAAGTATATAAAATACACACATAGACATGCAAACACATTCACATATTCACTTGGCTTGTAGTTATTCTGAAGTATGTTATTTGAGACTGAAGTCATAAGGCTGCTTGCTTCTGAATTAATACATTAGTGATTATATACTTTTTAGAGAGTTGCTCCACTCATACAGAAAGGTAACTCGCAGACTGATTTATTCATCTTTTACAGAATCTTACCAGTTTAATGGTAATTTATCTACTAGAGGATATGGATTTTGAGAGAAAGAAAAGAAAGAGGGATGATTATGCTGTGTGCAAGTGCAAACATTAAGCACTTCGGTATAAAAGTTGTTAGAAGCAAGTGGTGTCTGAATCAAAAATGAAGCTACAGAAAGAAAGAACTGTATGTATGCATTGCCTTCCTACATCTGCATATGTGCACTCACTTCTAGGAAACAATGGCAATCTTCCTTTGTAAGAAACATTCCTCAACATGCAACCACTCTCCCACTCCCTTGAAGCTGGCTGTTCTAAGCCAGATTTTCTATCTTTTTTGCACGATTGTTTTTCAGACAGAGTGGCTCTATAATCACACAGTGACACAAGCTATGGTGCCAGCACAAAGGCAAGGACAGGAGCTGGCCACCAAGGCAGGGCTGTCACTTTCTGCCTGGATATGAATTGTCTTCAGCAGATCATGAAATGTCACCTTTATGTGTTCTTCTTTCTTTAGTCTCTCAGATGTACAAACTGGTTTATTTGGCATAATCTGGTTTATTTTTTCCTGTGTGCAGACAATATATGGGTTTTCATATGTTAATCCCCTTTATAAGAGACAAATAACAGAATATGTAATATTTATGAGCTATTATTGTCTGGCTCCACAAGTCACCATGTGAATTAATGTCTGCCCTGGTTCAGGGCTACAGCATAAACTACCAAACAGCTTAGTTGATAGCAAACATCAGCTCTCTATCACACTAATAGCCAGATATACCAAGCAACTTGAATTACATTCAAACACACCGAATGTTTCCCCAATTGTTTATTATCTTTGGAAAACTGAGGTATTCTAAAACTTTGTAAAGTTATATTTGAGGATTTTATCTTTGTTGCCGTATTCTATGTTTTACATCATGATTGAGTTAACTCCTTTTGAAAGAGTGTGTTATGTTGTGCAATGTGTGGAATCACCCTTCTTTCTAAGCAAGGGAAACACTCAGTAAGGCAGTCCAAAGACAGACAATGCTGTCAAGTTGTGCCTGTCTGCATTTTGCCTAAAAAAAGCTGAGAAAATATTCAGCTTTTAGGAAAATGTACTCTCAAATCTCTTTACTCAGAAAGCCTGATGTGCTCAGAAATACCTCTCTCACCAACACTATGTTTATATTGATTTAAAATATACAGCTTCCATCACAAAGAATGTGGAAGGTCTTCAACTGGTTTAACTGTAATAATCTAGAAGTTAGTCATTTAGTAAGATATGTTAGTTATCCATGCTTGCTGCTTGGGTGAACAGAGTGAGATGACACCCCCAAAAACAATTCAGCCAGTCCAAGGACAGATGTTTAACAGAGGTGGAAAGAGTTGCCCTCTGGAACTATGTGCTTTATAGAGGGATTAAGTTCAGTGAGACGACGCACACTTCTCAAAGTTAACTGTGTATTTTCACTTAAAATGTTCTTCTACTATCAATTTAAATTTAATAAATATGAGATTTATTTAGAAAACAGATAAACTGCACATTTGACATTGAATTAATATATATTAAAAAGGGCTAATACAAAGAATGCTGTTTTTTCTTTGTTATTGCTGTTGTTTACATGTTTCCAGATTATTTTTTTTACTCTTTAATTAAAATCTATTTTTATTAATTGTATATGCATGTTGATTTTTAATTTTTGCAGACTACTATACCAGTTCCTTAGAGGGACTTTGTATTCTTTTAAGGGAGACAGACGATACATATTATCTAATTAACTAACATCTCTGTAATTATTTTTTTGTTATTTCTATTTTCCTGTACGTGTGATTTTTATCCTCTGGATGTCTAGGAAACAACTATTGATAGGGCTTTACTTTGGTTAATATTTGTGCTAGTTCTGCTTTTTAAGTTGGAAAGCACCAACTTACATCATGGAATGGTTTGGTTTGGAAGAAACCTTAAAGACGATATAATCCCAACCCCTCTGCCATGTGCAGGGACACCTTCCACTAGACCAGGTTGCCCAAAGACCTATCTAACCTGGCCTTGAACACTTCCAGGGATGGAGCATTCACTGTTTCTCTGGGCAACCTGTTCCAGTGCCTCACCACCCTTAAAGTAAAGAATTTCTTCCTTATATCCAATCTAAATCTACCATTGTTCAGCTTAAAGCCATTATTTTAAAGCTATTCAGTTTGAAGCCCAGTTTTCAAGGCCTTGGAACTGCACAAACTTTTGAAAGTGAATTTCTGCTCTTCTGAAGGTGACAGAACAGTAAGTACCAGGGGTGTATCATAAAAGGTGTCATTATCTTGTGAAGCAAGTTAGATGTATTTTCTTGTCAGAAGAAGAAGAGATACATGGCATTCCTAATGGGTTGCTTGATTCCAGTGATTTTATGGAGCATTGAAACAGTTTCAATGTAGTGCTTTTTCATTCTGAAATATTATTTTCTTCTTTTTAAGTACACCATTGCATGGCCTTTCATCTTCCACTCTCTTTTCTGGACCAGCCATAATTACATCTCTCTTTTATGAAATGATTGCAACAATTACTGAGATGCTTTCATCTTCAAAAGCTGTTTCTTATTTTCTTAACCAAATGTTTAAACCACCAGCCTTTATATGCATTATCTGAGAAAAAATAAGGAAGTGACAACACTTATTTTAGAAGTATAGCTCTTTCCCACAGTTTTGGGTTAAGCAGCTTCACTAGAAAGAGACCAAAACCACAAACCCTGAAATCAAACTTAATATTTTAAGAAGCTTGGAAAATAGGGTAAAACTGAAGAATGAAAGACACTACCTCCCTTTAGGTCGCTGAATGTTAACTGAAATTTTAGAGTATACTATAATACTATGCTAAGTTTATGTAGCAAAAAACAGCTTTCATATTGGTTGCAGAGGTCATGGTGTTACTCGGTCTTTTATGTTAAAAGAAAAAAAAAATAAGGGTAGCAACATAGTTACTTTTGATCAATTTATTCCTTTTTAAATAAGAACAGAAAACCTTTTGTAAAGCATTGCTGACACAGAAAGGGAAAGAATAAACTGTTCTTTAAGACAAAAGATGATTTAACCAAAAGAGAAGAGAACAAGGCAATTTTGAATCTTCAGCTTGAAGAAAATCAATGATGACGCTGTGGTCAGCACCAAGTAACAAATGGGCTAATAATCTGGATTAAATAGTCAGTAAATTGGATGTTTATTAATACCAGTCCTGTACGTTGTTTTAGTTAATCCACATGACTGAGATATTAAAATACAAAGCAGTACAGATATAGAAACCTCTGTCCCTGAGCAGCATAATGTCTATGAAAGTCAGCCAGATTTTCTAATGCTTTCTAATGCTTTATGGTGACAAATTATGATTTCTATTTCATATATATATATATATAAAGTGTATATATATATACACACACTATATTCTTTTTTTATTTATACTTTTATTCTTTCCGATTAATATATATATTAATATATATATTAATATATATTAATTAATTAAATAATAATAACAATTAATTAATTAATATTAATATAATATATATATATATATATATATATATAATCAGAAAGAATAAAAGTCCCGAGAATAGAGAGAATGGCTTCCCTAAAGGAAAAGTGTTCTTATGGGAGTTTATTTTTTGAAATTATTTGAGCTTTCTGTGACAGTTTATCTTAAATATATATACGTATATATATTCTCTGAAATAAGAAATAAAAAAAAAAAAATAAGAAAGAAAGAAAGAAAGAAAGAAAGAAAGAAAGAAAGAAAGAAAGAAAGAAAGAAAGAGAGAAAGACATTGCAAAGAAATAATCCTTCTCTCTTGTTTCATTATGTCTTGTATCTTTGGTCCTGTAAGTTCAAGGAAAATGTTGTTGTTACTGAAACAGCTGTCTCAGAAAAAAAAAAAAAAAATATATATATATATATATATGTAAAATTAATAGCATCACCCAGAAATGTCCTAGTCTAATTAGTAGCTATGGAGAGTTATGGAGAAGAATGGAAAAGTAAAAAATCAAGCTTATTTTTGTAATTGGGTGGGAGATGAGGGTGTTACAATACAGAAAAATCAAGAAATCCTTCCCTAAACTTGGCTAGGAAGACACAGAGAAGGCTACAGAAGGAGACTTGAGGTGAAGAATCAGACTAATTAAAGAACTTGTCCTTCTTTACATACATATAATCCTGACTTGGTATCCCTTAATTCTGTAAAGTGAAAGTAAAAACACAATAAAATCATAAGCTTCATGGAGATAATCAATCACACATAGTGGTCAGGAAGGAATTTTGTTTCCCTATGAATAATACTACCTTCGGTGCATTGCAAATATTTTGTCTTGCTCAAGAGCATAAAGTGTTTGATCATTGCCAGTGGCAGGCAGAGCACTGTGACAGACCAGTTGTCTGATACAGTCTGACAAATGCTATGTTTCTACATTTTAATTTATTCAGGTTTTAAGTTTGCTTATGAAGTTGATAGGGGCATAGCCATTAGCTATGCAATATCGTTTAACTTGTCCTGGAGAAACAGTTATAGTTTCAGAACACACAGCCTCTAATTAGAGCTAATTACTCCTGATGGAATAAGCAATCTGAGAAAAGGGAGAAGGAAAGGTGAGCTTAATTTCTAATGCCACAGGGAGGTCTTGACTGTTCAGAAACTGTCTTTAAATCTTAGTAGGTCAGCTTTGAAGTGGTAGCTAATAGAACGAGGCAGGAAATAAGCCTGATTAACTTTTGTTAGTAACTTTGAGTACAAAAGATATATTTACAATGATAACCAAGATTTATCTTCCACCAAACTTGACATTTGTTTAAGAAAAAAAGCATGCATCTTGAATCAATTAAAATTACATTACATAAATTTGAATATTCATTTTGTTGTGCATTACTTATCACTTTTCATTAAAAAAAAAAAAAAAAAAAAAAAAGTGTTTGGAGATCTCTGACCTATCTAAGGGTTAACAACAATTTAGATAGGTTATGACACATTCATATACATGTTATTTACTAGTTGGTATGAATTCATATCATAATGATCTCTGCTGCACTTTAATACCATAAATCTATCAGCAATATCTATAATAAAAAGTCTGAGAGAGATGTATTATTTTATCACAAACAATTTACATACAAAATCTTATGGCCTTATCCCACAGGACTGATTTGAATTAGTTTCAATGCATGAGGCTAGAGTTATGACTTTTTTCTGCCCTACAGAATAATTCAATGTAAAGTTTGGATGGACCACATCTCTCTCTCTTTGGTTGCTCGTACTTCAGCAAGTAATTGCAAATGGACTTGGGAAGCAAAAGCACTTTTCTTGTTGCTGTTGATTTGCCTTTTTGGTTTCTTTTTTTTTTTTTTTTTTTTTTAAATAAAAGCATTTCAGAGCAACTGCTCTTCTGCTTGGATTTTTGTTGTTGTTCAATGCCTGTTAGCTCAAGTTTGTGTGGAACAGTGGAATATAGAAGAGAATAATAAGGGAAAGCTAGCATGAGTGAGGAGAATAATATTTGCACTGCTCAGTGGAAGCCAATGATCTCCAGACACTTGAACAATAGAAAGGATAGGGAGCCAAACTGTAAGAAGATAGTTTGTAGACAGCTGATATTCCTGTAAAATAAATAAATAAAATCAGGGTGAGGAACGTAAGTGAAAACCATAAAGGTTGATGTGTAAAGGTAGAAACCGTAAAGGTAGAAAGGCAAGGTATTCATCACTGTGAGGTATTTTTTGGCTTTTGTTTTTTGTTTTCCTGGGGGTTGTTTTTTCCTTGCTGCTTTAATGTTTATCTGGTGTTTTAGCTGTCACATAGGGTCTACTCTCGTTTGTTTCCAGTAGGCTGAACATGATTAGCTGGATCCCCTCAGTGTCCCCAGTTCCCCTGACTGCCTGTGGACCATTCATTTCTGTCTGAAGGAGGCTTCCAAACACTGACTGGCAGAAGCAAGCAAGACATATGTTGCTTCACTCAGTAGCAGGCAACTACTCCCCAGTAATAAAAGATACATTTTCCTCTTTAATGTGGATTTCATAAGTTTATATTTAATTTACAGTTGTTGTTTTTTTGTTGGTGGTGGTGGTGGTTGTGGTGGTTGGTGGCATATGAACTTCTCCAGGAATTATTTTCTTAGGAATTGTTGAGGCTCGGGTGTGCAATATACTTATTGTTCATAGTTTTCCATACCCAGAGAAAAACTTGTTTAACATAATCCTCCCATGCTAAAACATGAGTTTTCCTAGACAGACATTTAAATCATTGGCTTGAAACACTTAGAGGACCTTAGTGTTTTATTTTGTTGTTGTTGTTGTTGTTTTGTTTTGTTTTGTTTTTTCATTGTTTGGTTGGTGTTTTTTTGTTTGTTTTGTTTTTCCTCCCAAGTATTAACATTCATTTTATTTAAAATTAGTGCCAAGTGGTTTTTAAAAACACTGACTCCTTCTGTTTTGAGTCATTAATTGGTCCAGTCTGATCTTCTACCAAGTCAAAATGACTCAATTTTAGTGGTATTCAAGCTCTATATTGTTCTTTCAAATAAAGATGTATGAAAGTGGGGCAAAACCTTATTTATACTGGTAATTTTTAATATAAGCAAAAATGATTTTTACTGAGACTAGAGATCAGTGGGAAAAATTGTTTGAAAGTATTGTAGGATGTCTGTAAACTGAGTCTAAAATCTTTATGACAAGCAGTAGCTGTACAGGAAGAGAAGTGAGGCTATAGCCTCTACAGACCTGGCCCTCTCCGTTAACATTACTTATTACACAGATTTTCTTTCCTGACCCCAGTTCTAAAGGGATAGACCATATGTAGACCTTGGTGCAGGATAACTCACAGAGTTGCTTCCTGCATCTCTATACCCTAGGGCATGAAAAATGTATCCATTGCAGGCAAAACATATTTTCTATTTTCTATTTTTGGAAGATACCTATTACGCTAACCTACCCTTAATGGAAGGACCACCCCACAAAAGAGAAAATTTACAGACTTAAGTTCTATTTTAAACTGCAGCATTTAAATTCATACCTAGTGTTAAAAATATTCTCTCAATAATTTAAAATGCTTCATAAAGAAGATTCCTATTTGGGGCTCTTGGATCAAGAATGCTGAAAGTCTCTCACACCTGTCCTAACCTGCAGTTATTCTCTCCAGACAAGATGCACCCTGGGGTCGAAGTAGAGTGAAATGAATGTTTTGGGATTTTTTTTTATGTATTTATTTTCAGAGAAAACTTTAGAGAACTAAGAGTTGGATTTGTTTCAGAGCTTGACCTTTCAGAAAAAGGAATTGACTGTCCTCATTACTGACCGTAGGATTTTCTTACCTGGCATGGATCAGTCAGGTCAAAAGGTGAGAGAGACAGAGGCAAATCGAACATGAACAAGAAACAAATATCATCATAGGCTGCTTTTCTCTGTTTTCTTGCCTTGAACAAAGCAGTCAGTCAGCAAATAGTCTCTGCTGTGCATAGAGCTGCCAAATTCAGAGGCTATGCCCTTTTTATTAAACCAAGCATGGGAAATATGAGAGAACAGGGAATCCAAAATCACTTTAGTTGCTGTCTTGTTTTTCCATCTCAGACACTGTATTGTCACCTAACATATGCCTTAAATAGTTCAACAATGCTATTGTATCTGTTTGGATAGTCCATCACATTTTCAGCTAAGTGAATTGTGATTATTTTTCTCATATGTCAAAGTCAAAATATCTTTTCTCATGTACTGTAAACGTACCTTTGGATTGTGACTACCCTTTAAATTGTCTGGATTAGCTCTCTGGGGAAGGCAAGAAAGAGCAAAAGCGAAAGAGGTGTAAGCCTGCATCACACAATGAAACCTGTAGCAGACACCCACTAGCTGGCTTCATTTGAGTTAGCTCTAGAGCTGGAAGCAGCACAGATGTAGCTGCATCCCACAATTAACCCATCAGAAACAGAGTTCATCTGAGAGAAAGACGTAACACTTCTATAAGGAAGGGAAACACTACTGTATTTGTATTTGTGTTTGATATATAAATCATTTTCCACATACATAAAATATTCAGACAGTATATTTTTTTCACTTAGCTAGAATCACTTTGTTAGTGCTTATCTAAGCAGTTTCAGAAAGTTAATTCCCTATAGTATTCTCTGTATCATAGCTCTGATAAAAGGTTTGGGAAAAATTCTCAGTTCCATTAGTCCCTCTCAGCATTAAGATACACTTTTTTCTTATTCTTATTGTGTCTCAGGCATTCATTAAGCAATGATAAGAGTAATCAGAGAAAGAGGACAGCCTTAAAGACTTTAACCATTTCCTTCACTGACGTCTATGGAGAGACAAACATTCTCTTGATGAACTGGCAGGTCTAATTATAGCAGAGCACAATGAAAATAATGCAGATGATGCTAGTCAACTTCACTCTACCCCGCCCCCCAAAAAATAATATATTACACAAATATCCCTAACAATCTCTCACTAACTAAATAAATAGATATCTTGAAATTAAAAATCAGTAAGATTCTCCATACTGAAAGCCAGTTCACCCTTCAACCACATCTATCTTAGTGATAGATGCACCTTTCATTAGAATTGGAGGATCAACAAAATTCAGTGTATGGAAGTGAGAAGGCTTAACTTATAAAGACTCAACTTATAAAGAACTAACATATGCAATATGTAGTATGATTAATTTAGATTAATCTGTATGTAAAATTAGTATTATTAATTATCATATGCAAAATCTAACATGATTAATTTAGAATATTCCATTTAAATTGCCATTTAAATAAAAGGAAATGTGTTTCCTTTTCTGGATTCATGTTTTTCCTGTGTTCACCTCGTTTTATATGCTCTACATTCCATTAGACATTTACACTTCTGTGTTAATAGTCTCTTCTATAATTTATATTTATTTCATTAGTATTCTTCCCAAAGTGAAATATTTGCATTATATATTAATTTGGATGATCAGTTATTTACCTTTCCTTTTTTGTTTGCATCTACTGAGGAAATGCTACTTTTGCTAGAGGCATAATAGCCAGATCATTTAACCCTCTTGCCAAATTTAACACAAATCCAAGAGAAGCGTAAACCTTTTTCTTTTCTTCTTGAAGAAGTGCAAATGGGGATTCCAGAAATCTTTCCAATATTAGTCTGTATAGTATTGGTCATATATAATATATAATATTGGTCATATTGGAAGCTTCAAACTGGTCACTGATCCATCTGTTGGACCTTTTGATCATATGAATGCTGACTATGTGTCCAGTAAAGACAACATACCTCCTGACAAGTTGCTCTGGCTACCAAAATAGGAAAAACTTTTCTCTTTCTCCATGCCAGACCAGCACTGATATGATCAGGGGTGAGACCAAGGTAAAAATTAAATAGTTGCAATGAATTTAAAACTACTCACAAACATTTCAGAACCAATTATGAAAATTTTCTATATCAGTATTTTTTACTAACCTAAAAAGAAGCAAAACTTATACATAGGAGTTAAGTGACTGGCTCTACAGGTATTATTGTATGTGCAAAATTAGTAGATGGTAAAGCTTTCCCGCTTATATTTGGAAATTTTCTTCTTCACCATTAACAATTGGAATGTTGTTTTGCTTAGGAGAGAAATTTGATTCTGAAAATGCTGATGGTCATATATTCTCTGTATTGGCCATAAAAGCAAGAGGAGCTAGCTTTCTAGCTGAACACTAATCCATGACATCATAACAGTAAATAAATGTGGTTTTGTATTTATTTATTTCCTTACTTTGACCAGCTGTGTTTCTTGATATGATGTGTAATGGAAGACTGAGAGAGCTTTGGGGGAATCCTATTACTGTCTACAAATACCAGTGGAAGTGTGCAAGAGAGAGTGTACTGGGTCTCGCTGGGATGTTAATTTTCCTTGCAACAGCCCATGCAGTGCTGTGCTCTGCACTTGTATCTAGAACAGCACTGGTATCACACCAGTGTTGTGTGCTGAGCAGTGCTGGCACAGCATCAGGATTCTCTCTAACCCTCCTAGGGTAAAGTGCAGAAAAGTGAGAAAGGAACATCACCAGGGCAGCTGACCTAAACCAATCAAAGGGATATTCCATACCATATAATGTCACACTCAGCAATAAAAGGTGGAAAAAGGAAGAAGAGGGGAGGGGTGGGCTCTCACTGAGAAAATGTCTGTCTTTCTTTCCAAACACCAGTTATGTACGTTGAGGTTCAGCTTCAAGGACATGGTCAAGCATCGCTCATTTGTGGGAAGTAGAGAGTGATTTCTTTCCTCTGCACTTCCACACAGCCTTTACTTGTTTTGTTTTGTCTTTCCTTCCCCCCCACCCCACTTTTCCCCTTTCCTTTTTTTCCCTTTAGTTAAATTATTTAATTAATAATAATCTTTCCTTAATATTTTTTCCCCTTTAATTAAATTATCCTTATCTCAACCCATGAGTTGTTCTTTCCTTTACTTCTTCCCCTCCTCTTCAAAGGAGCAGGAGTGAGAGAGTGGTTGTTGTGGAGTTCAGCTGCCTAGCATGGTAAAACCACCACAGGGAGACAGACTCTTCTGAGAAGTGTACAGTAGGATGAGAGGTAATGAACCCTAGTTACAATATGGGAAACGGTAATTAGATATTAGGCTTTAGTTATTTTTTCCCATGATGGAAGTCCAGCACTGGAACAGTTTCCCAGGAAGTCTGTGAAATATCCATCATTGGAAATATTCAAAATTTGATGGAAGAAGGTGCTGAGCAACTTTCAGCTGGACATGTTCTGAGCTAAGAGTTGGACCAGATGACCTCTGGAATTATCGGTCTGCTATCGGTCAAGTAGTTGAATCGTGCTGCCCAGAAGAAATGTCCACCTGACCTGGAAGACTGTTACCTAAAAATTCAATGGACAGTTTAGAAAAAAGTGTATTGTTCATGTAATCTATATCTACTCAGAGGTACTGTCTTTTACATCAGTAGAGTGTCCAATGTGACAAAAGTCATTAGACTTACAGAGCCTAATTTTAAATAATAATAATAAAATAAATTAAATTGTGGATTTTGTCATGCAGTCCCTTGATAAAATGAGCAAACAGCACAGTTTGTTCTACTCTGAGATACCTGAAGCAGACAGAGTTCAAAAATATTACTATATTAGTTGAGGGGATGTGGAGCTGACTCACTTAGGTTTTATTCAGTAGTGCTCTGGAAATTGAATAGTTCCCCTATTGCTGCTCTGTAATTATCTTCAGGACACTGTAAATAAACAACAGTACATTGTGATAAATTCATACATTTTATGTACTTAAGTCCACATTCAATATGTAAGTATTTAGTTTACAGAAAAGGTGAATGTCTGCAGCTTGACAGCAAAATCAGGACACTCTGAGCATACTCACCTTTGCACATCAGTAATGGAAGACCTAGTGCTTCATAAGGCAAACACTGCTAGTAGGATTTTTTTTATTATTATTATTATTTTACATCCACGATTGCAGTTTTGAGAAATCCTCATAACTTGATACACAAGATACAGAGAGTTCTGATGGCAACCCTAACCTTCTTGTGAAAGCAAACTGGTCTTAAGAACTGGCATTTTTGTGTGTGTGTCTGTCTGTTTTTAATCTGTACCTCAAGTACACAAGGACTTTTGTTCTATATTAGTAGTACTGGTTTCAAGCATTTTACTGAAGTCTATGTCTGAGACTACAAATCTGCTTGCACTATCCCAGCCTTGGCAGGAGCTTATCCTGGCAAGTTATGCTTGCCCACACTCTATTTTGACCAATTCTGCTTCGATACTGAGCACAGGGAAGGGCTTGTAAATCCTTCCTCCTCTTCCCCTAGGTCATTTGCCTCACCCTGAAATAAATTCAAGTAGAAAAGTAAATGATGCCACAAACCTCTTAGAAAGTCTTGGACTTTCAGTTGACTAGTCCAGGTACAGGCATCTATGCTGGAGACAACAGAATTGAGGAGGAGCTGTCTGGCACTGAAAGGAAATAAATACATAAATAGCTAATCAACTCTGGAAACAGCAGCCAAATAATACTGAGTCAAGCAGCTTGTTTTGATCTATAAAGCAAGCCAATAAAAGGCTGGAAGGAGAGGGCAGAGGTAGGGGAGAACTGAATTTAAACTATGGAAGCAAACAATAAAAGGTGATATATATCAAAAGTTCCAAAACACACACATAAACAGGAATTAAAAAAAAAAATAAGGTAGAAGAAGACTCAGCTTAGATTTATATTTTCTAATCCAAGGAAATCCAAGCAGACTGTAGAACAGTTTTGTACAAATCTTCCTAGCTATCTCATATGTTTTAATCATATCTTATTTTGGAAAATTATATATCTGACATAAAAATAAAACAAATGTTTTTTTGTTGTTTTTGTTTTTGTTTAATTTGCTAATATGACTTAAATTGAATGAGGACACAAACAACACAAGATGACTGCTGAAATGAATCAGTCCAGCAGAATTTTGCCATTATGTTGGCACTGGCAGAATTCAATCCAAAGGTACTCTGCAATTAAGTAGAAGCTGCCCTTAATGCCATGGTATTTTTTGTCCACCACATAAAGTCCTGTAATAATCATCACATTTTAAGCAGCAACTGGAGAGAAAGAGTTTCAAATGAATCAGTACAAATCATTGTTATTTCCATGTAAGACATATGCAAGCAAATATGGTCCTTCTCTTTCAGATGCACTTTTGTTGTGTTTCTGGCAGTGTGCACATCTGAGTGCCTGTACTCTGAACTGAAACCATAAAGTGCACTCCTTGAACACTTAGTCCTTAAGTACCCTTTCATTTAGATGAGACATTTTTTTTTTTAATGTTCATTATGCATTATACATTGACGGGACTATTTTTGTTTAGGCACTTCAGGAATTATCCTATGGCCATTAAAAATCATTATTCCATTAACTTTTATGCCTAAAAAGAATTAATGACTCCATGAATCATAATTAATGTTTCAAGTTCTTTGGCAAGCAGAAAGTAAGACATTCAACAGACCTTCTTGTTTTCTATTTTGTGTGTTCTAATGCTTCATTCTTCATAGTGCTTTTATGCTGACTGAGATCTCCATACTTTTCCTTCTCATTTTTTTTTTTTACTGTGCTTGGCTGTAAAGTTGTTGAGCGGCAGAGCAAAATGATGAAGGAGATTGTATGGATTGGCAAGGTACGTTGGGTATTTTTCTAGTATTTTGTTGGAAAGCTTAGAAAGAAGAGGCAAAAGGTGTGATGTTATTTTTAAATTTTATTTTTAAATGTAAGAGTGGAAAATGTTTACTGTATTTTCCCAACTAAATGATAGAACGATGGAATGATAAAATGGATCATTTGTCTTAGTACTGTGTTGCTGTTTTTTGCTAGCAGTAATTGGATTATCAAATACATTTGTTAACAAGGTCATACTTATGCCCAAGTTATGCCAAATTATGCCCAAGTTACGCCAAATAATGCCCATACTTATACCAAGACCTTAGCTGTCTCTGCCTTCTTTACGGCAATAACTGGTGAAAGTCAAGCTCTGATAATAAACAACACAATGAAGACCAAGATATATAGCTGCTTGTGATTCTAAACATATTGTGATTCTAAAATAGTGAAATAGTAGTAATAACCAATGTGTCTGAAACTTAAAGGACTTTTCTGCAGAGGAGGCATCAGGAAGTTATGTGCTAAAGATTCATATAAACATGCAGTTGCATTTTTCAATTGCAGTAAAGGACTTTTTTTTTTTTTTTTTTTTTTTTTCCTAAAGCAGTATTATCATAGAACACAGGTATATACAGGTATATATAGTTAAAATTATGATTATTCAATATTTATACAAAATAGTTACAATAAAACACTGGAGATAATAGTAGAGAAAGAGTTTATTCCCTGAAGCGTCTTTCCATTTGAATGGCTGAAACTGCTTAATTTTCTCAAATATTTTTCTTAAATACCAACTTCTTAAGACATTTTTCACCTAATGGAGCAGACCAGGCCTAGCAGCCTGGCAGATTTTTATTGCTGCCATCTATTTAAGAATTGTCTGTTTTTAATCTTTTTAGGTCTTTTCTCTCAATATTTAGAAGAGGCTACTTTGAAGGTAGCAGTGTCCTACCTGAATCATTAGCCATCTCTGTCTATTTGATAGCAAATAACACCCAATGTAACATACCTTCATATCTTAAATATTTTTTCAAACTATCAGCAGAATGCATCCTATGAATGCATTTTCTTTTGCTGAAGAAGGGATTACTGGCTAGTAGGATCTCCTCTATTCCTAAAAATCCTATTTCCATATTAATTTTGAAGAAGCAAACTTATGAAATAACTGCTTGTTAAACAGTGATTCTTCCTCATTGTTGTTTTAGTTGATGGTGATGCAGGCTTTTTTTCTGCAGTTCTTTAAGATGTGAACACAAAATAGTTGTGTTCATTTTCCTAGAGGCTCAGTGAATCCACAGTAACAAACTCAATTTGTCTGGTCAACCAGGAATGTACAGGCCTACTTTTACAGCACCACAGTGAAACCTGTCCATGTCCTGAATGATGTTCAAAGATGTCCATAATTCTTAAACACCAGTCAAGGAGTTTTACATAGATATTCAATATGTCATCCATGATTCTTAGCTCCTGAGTGGGAAGAGAAAAAAAAAAAAAAAAAAAAAAAAAAAAGAATTTGATTAACTTGCCATCTAACAATGCTTTTATTGGCAAGCTAATCAAGCATTACCAAAATGTAGAAGAGATTGAAGTACTCGAGTTTGAGTGGAAGTACAGGCTGGTCACAATATGGTTTCCCAGGATGTTTGTATTTTATTCTGTGTCCATTTATCATTAATATCAATTGTGACTTTGTTGGCAAGCTGCCACAAGGTTTGGTATATTTATCTCTCTTCTTTCTCTTCCTAGACTTTTATATATACATATACATATATATATATATATATAGTGTTCATTTCTGTAGATTTAACAAGGGAGATCTAAATGCAAGCACAGAGAGGAAACACCATTTTAATGTCACGTGGAAATTAGTTGTTATCATACTTGAATAGTTTATTTATCATCCAGTGTTGCAACTGAGAGAACTTTTTTTTTTTTTATCAGTAACTTGAATAAATATTATGAACAAAAAGTAGCAGTCTCCTTCCCTTGGGAATAGAAAAATCTTGTAAAGAACCTACCATATGTATTCCTATAAGCTTCTATTCAGAAGGGAACAATACACTCTAAATTCTTTGGAAGATAGAACAATACCACAAAATAAAAGTTAATGGTAGGACATTGAAAGATTCCCCAACGCCCGCCTTTTCTCCCTCCACCAGAAAAGCAGAACATTTTCCAAGTTTTATCACAGCAGCTTTCAGCAGAGATGATTTCTTGCCCAAAGGCACAGGAAGATTAACCAAGTATATCCAACTGCTCAACCAATAACTCATGTGAAAAAGAGTCTAAAGAGCAAATTGTGAGCTGCACAAACGCAATCAGTTTATCAAGGTCAGATAAGGACAAGAGCTTGAATGGATATGATTCAGGATAAAAATTGAATAGATACTGATACTGTATGATTAGAACAAAAATGAGGCCACCTGCTGAATCGCAGGGGTGACATATTGCATTCTGCAAAAATGCACTGTCACTAGAGCATACACAGACTGAAATCCCTGCTGTTAATCAGAAATTATCTTTGTAGTCAACAAATTTATTGCTGCTTTCAGTTTACAAATGTACAGTGAAATCACTGATGAGATTAGAAAGAAATTCATAGCGCATAAATGAAGAGCATTTATGAGAATTTTCTATTGTGTCAGTGAAATAAGTGACAGTAAGTCTCAGACAGTGACCTCTGGTATAAACATAATTAGTGATGGGGTAGGATGGCATCTGCTGAGAGGCTGGCACCTGACAGGTGAAATATGGATATCTTTCATGTAATTGAAGGCAATGTTTTAATGGAAAAATGCTCCATAAATAAAACACAGTCAGAAACACAAATCACTGTACAATCTTGAATGTATAAATCCAGAAAAGAGAAGGACTGTTCCCACATGTGAGGGAAGAAAGAAAGTCAGAGGGGAGTGGATGATCACAGGATGAATCTGAAAAAAAAAAAAAAAAAAAAAAAAGGAACATGTAATGACAAATGTTGTAAGTGGCAAATGTTTTTTTAACAGTCAAAAGCAACAAACAGGCCAAGTAAATTTGACAAAATCACTGCTCTTTGCAAAGTTCATTGGTTGAAATCAACTGTTTCATTTTTGTTGTCGTATTTTAAATTATAACTCAAAGGAATGGATGGCTTAGTATATCATAAATAAATAAATAAATAGATCCTTTTACTTAGATAATATTTTTACTGTAGAATTGGTTGGGCTTCAGGATAGATGCAAAAGAGCTCTTAGAATTTGCTGTGGTGCTGTGCTTGTCTATGTGAGTCACTACAACTACAGGAGTCAAACTGTACATTTCTTAACATCACAAAAATATAAAGTATGACTATGAATCTTCCCCTTAGAGTCTTAGTCTTCCTAATAATATGGGTAGATTGTAGAATATGAGATGTTGGCTCATCATTTGAGTCAACATTACCTTTTTTTCCAACCTGACATACTAACCACTTGGATTCCCCAAAGTGTTTCATTCCCCAAAGTGTTTTGGTGGGGAAAAAACAGCTACATAGAGGTCTCTTCAGAGATGTGAGACTTTGGCACCTCTGACATTACTGTGAAAGAAACCTGTCTTCAGACAACTATTTTGGTTAAAGCTCACAGGGTTTTTAGAAAGTAGAAGTGAGGTAACTGTTAGTCAGCACCTCTTTCAATTTCATATTAGGAATGGCTGCTCATATATGAGAAAAAAAAAAAAAAAAAAAAAAAAAAAAAAAAGATTATTTTAAGTAATATAACATGTTCTTGCTAATTAATGTCATAATTCAGTAGTCACTTTTGATACCTATGTAAATAGAGAGGCACTGTGTGTGATCAACACCCTTTTTATTGTTTGCCTATTACATTTCCTTAGTATTCTGGGAGCATTACTAGTAGTCTATGGTTAACTCTTCTATTACAAGTTTGATCTTGACATGTGATGTGTTTTCAGTCTTTCAAAAGATAGCTTCACCCTTCTACCTGAAGCTGCTTTTTTATGCTCTTTAGCCAGAAAGGGTTATGAGTACATGCACACTACATATGGTAGACAGACTGAGATTAGTAAGAGATTAGTTTGGCAAAGTTTTGTGGGGATTGGAGGCATAGAAGGAAAATACTTTCTTTCCACTCTCACTTGGTTCACATGCTTGGTTTTCTTTCCATGTCAGTAAGATCTAGGCTAGGGTAGTATTTTGGAAAATATTCCTGTTTTTGTTTATTTGTAAGCTACAGAACCTTTGATGGCTCTTCATTCACAATGAAACTTACCAACCTTACAAATACAACATGAAACTTCATGAAATATGTGTTTATTCTACGAGAATGTTATATTTTTATGAGAAAAATAATGGTTTGCCAAAGTGTAAATGCACAGTCCAGCATAAAGTCCACTGCAGTTCTTAGCAAATGTTCCTCCAACTATGCTCTCCAGAAATAGTACTGGTTTATCCTTTGTACAGTATTTTTACATGAGCTTGTCACCCAAGCAGAAAAACATAGTTAAACAAATATGTAGGGCATTTGATTAGGTGAAGCTTCTGGTGATCTTATATTACTAATGGGTAAAATTGTACTTAATGCTAAATATGACAAGATTTTAATGAAGACAAGTAAAGGAAAAAAATATATTTTGAGTTTACCTATTTGACTTTACAAATCTGCTTCAAATGACATTTTTTTTTTAAGTGTACTGAAATATTTTACAACTTTTGTTTTGTCTTTAAAAAGGGTTAAATAATTAAAAATTTCTATCAGTTATTTTCCTGTTATTAAAACATAAAAAGGACTGGAGCATGAAGAAATTATAATCAGTGACACAGAATACAAAATCTAACTTTGATTATATTGCTGGGAAGAAAAAAGAAAGAAAGAAAGAAAGAAAGAAAGAAAGGAAGGAAGGAAGGAAGGAAGGAAGGAAGGAAGGAAGGAAGGAAGGAAGGAAGGAAGGAAGGAAAGCATAAAATTTCCAGAAGTAGAATTACATATTTGAACTTCAAGAATTAAGAAGCAGTAGAAAATCAAATGTCATGTTTTAAAAATTTTAGGGGTTTTGTTTGTTTCTTTTCCAGAGAGATCTTGAAATAATGTTGGAAATTATTTTTTATATCAGACAAACATTCAATATATAAGGAAGCTCAAAAAATGGCTTTAGAAGAACACTGCAACAGCTACTGTTCTCACAATGCAATATGTCTGAACAGATCAGAACACTCAAAGCACCCTTGCTGGGCTTTGGGTACTCAAAACAGATCAGATCCAATCAGTGCACCGAAAGCAGGCTTGGGTGAATTTTGTAACAACAGCTTGTCAGACAGTGGATTTTTGTTTGTTTTGTCTTGTTGGTTTTGTTTGTTCATTTCTTTGTTTTTGAGGATAATTTTAGTTTAACACAGATGTTGTTATGAATCCTCCTTTGTTATCATTATTTTTCAGGATTTAAGTATTTTTCATGTGCACAACAGATATTTCGTCCCTCTGCCCCATAGTCTTAGTTTTAATAGTCTTATATTTGGAGGAGAGGCAGGTAAAGAGGAAAAATTTGTGGAAAGACAGGCCAAGGATATAGAAACAAATATTGTAGCTACTAAGATCTGTGCTTAATCTGGTGAAATAAAATAATAATTCTAATACTGAAAAGAAATTAAGAGTCCTTGATCATCTTCACATGAACAGTGTAGTTGAAACCAACTCATGTAATAGCATAAAAGAAAACAATGACCTAAAGCCAAATTTTTACAGGTCTTTTTCATAGGATTCCTGCCCTAATTTGTGCAATAATTGCTCTGTATCTGTGTCCCCCTTCAATTCAATTGAAGCTTCTTCCAGAGTTTGATTCATCGTCTGTTAAGGTAGATCGGATAAATTAGCCAGAAAGAGAGCCTAAGGTAACTTGCTCACACTTAGATGTCTAATTTTATAGCAGCTGTACCTCACTTTATGCTGCCAGTGCAGTGAGATCATAGAGGACAGGTTTTGAAATACTATGCTGAGCTATTTTCCAATTCTGTCCTGTAACTTCTGATACCACTCTAATGAAACAACCATCGTGAATGATTTTTCAGAGTAGAATTGCACTGTGAAGACTTTAGTCTTAATTTCTTCCATCTTTCCCTCACTTCCAATGCCTCTATCTTCTGGAAATTTTCTTATTCTCTGATTCCAGGCCTCTATCATTTCTGATTCTCTGCTGCCTTCTTTCCCTTCTGATACACTACTTTTAGCTGTAGTCCCTTTAGGGTCTGTTCTTTCTGTCTAGTATGCCACATCTCAGGGTAATCTCCACTAAAAGCAATCTTATTAACTGTTTTTTTCTTCTGGGAAGGTATGTAATTTACTATCAATGCCAATCATGTTTCCTTCTACTCAAGTTAAAGCTTTGTTTATCTGATCCCTCATGTTACCTGTTCTTAAGTTAAGCTGCAGAATATTTCTTCATTATCTTTTTCTATAGCATTTTGTACAGCAGAGCCACCTTTCTTCTCACAATGTCTTTTATCAACTGCCACTATTAGTTTTTATTTGGTATTTCCTCCAGGTTATACCTAAGTATTGTAGAAAAATTCAAAGTTATATCAAATATTGACATTTTTATTGCGTTCACATGCTTTTAGAGAGCCTTCCAGAGTCACAGTGTCATCCTTTTCTGGCTTCAACAAATACAATTTTTCTGCAAATCTTTTTGCAAATCTCTTCAGCAATCTTGTTAATGGTTCCAGAATGCTGCATATTGTTCTTCTAAACATTTATTCATTGTCTTTTGTCTTCCATTGAGTATCATTTTCATTAATTTAAAAAAGGGATAAGCTTGCTATTAGCTTTACAGTTTATCCCCTCTTCTCATGCTATTGTGAGCCATGCAACCAGATCACAACCAGTCTCCATCCTTGATCTGCCCCTAGTTCTTATTAGAAATATCCTTATAGTGAAAATAAATAAATAAATAAATAAAAGTGCTGAAATGATATCCACAAAGTAACAGTGAAATTGACATCATTGGTACTGTTGATGTGTTACATCTCTCTATTGCCTATTCACTTGTTTTTCAGTTTGTGGTTCAATCCTTGGGAAGAGCTGCTTCTCCCAGTTATCCTATTATGATCAGTCTATATGTTTTCTTTTGTTCCATTTGTTTTTGTGTGTTTTGTTTTGTGAGGTATTTTTTAATTTTTTTTTTCATAATCTTTTTACATCAGGATCTTAATTTATAGTTAGATTTCAAGGTAGCAATGAAAATTAAAATAAATAAATATAAGAGACAACTGAGGGATTTGATGTAATATTTATATTGATAAAATTGTAATCAATACACTGTAAACTGGGTATGAATTTGCAGAAATACTAGAAACTCATTTTTATTTATTCTACATGACAAGTTACAATGATATACTTCCTGATGGCTGCAGAATATTTAAGCAGTATTATAATATTGTTGTTTACTTTTTTAATCTGATGAGAAGTTTTACTGCTAGGAGAAATAAAGTACTGCAAAACCGACCCTATGCAGATGCATAATCCTGAAAATGGGCGTAAAAGATTAGAAGTGATCTTACGTTCCTTTGAACATGAAATTTTGATGAATGTTACAAGTTTATCACACCTCTCATATCTTCTGCATAAGCAGTACCCACTGAGGTTGTTTGACATTGGTTTCGTAATTTTACTCCATGTGGCTTGATTATATTGTTTTATATTATTATTAAATTTAAACTTACAACATTACTATATATTGTAGCAAGAGCTCCTTATGTCAAAAAGGGTGTTATTTCTGAATTATCATTCTCCATTAACAGAACTCAGCAACCATGCTTATTAAATCAAAACTTTAGAAAAGAAAGCATAAAACCCGTAGTCCATATAGATGAAAATGTTTCTCAATATTTTAATTGCTCAGATGTGAAAATCAGTGAAAGTTGTACACTCACTTTTATATTGTGCTTATGAAGCACAATATAAAATTATTATAAATATAATTTTATTTTTTTTAAAATAGAATATGAAATTGCATGTTTTCTTTCTCCAGAATAATAGTACTGGCTAATTTTGAATCATTTGTAGGAGGCAAATATATAAACTCCAAAATTTTGAGTTACTCCATCAAACTAGAGGTTTATTTATTTATATTTGGATATCTGGTATCAAACTTCTTATATCCAAAATATTTTGATAGGAAGGTGTCAAACTAATTTGAAGCTTTGGCTCACAAGTACATGGGACTTAGGTACCAAGATAATAGTCTGATCATTTATTTGAACGGACAATCTGCTTTTGTCTGAATCTGTTTTAAAAACTTAATTTGACATTTTTTTCTAATTTGAAACAAATAGATTCCTGCAGATGATATCTCCTTGCTCTATTAGCTTTTGATTAGAATTCCTTCTTCTCACTAATTTCTTTTTTTCATAGATACTTTTAGTACATACAAAAAGTCACTTTATATAGTAGTCAAGTTGTCAAACAGCAGAACTCAGATGGTTTTAAAAGAACACAAAACAAGTTAATTCATTTTTTTCTCAACTGCCTATTTACAGATGCATACAGAAAAATCTAATGGTCTATGAAGGCAGGCAATTCTCAGATCTAGAAAAATAGTAACTGATTTAGTCATACTCTAAATAAAATCTTACAAATTATTTTAAGCATTTCTTTTAATGTCACTTTTTCTATAGTAGGTCTATGCTATAGTTTTGTTTACATAAACTCATACCTCAGTAATAATGTTGCAATTTCTAATTCAATATGTAAAAGAAACACGTCAATGAAATAACACTTGTTATTTCCTTCCTGCACTGTGAGGCAACTACAGATGAATTCTCTGTTACAAATAATTTGCTTGCCCATGGGAAGATTTGTTTACATTTACATCTCTCTGATAGCTAAAAGCTTTTTTTTCTTTTTCCCCCCCCCCCAAAAAAAAAAGTAAAAAATGCATGCAGATGCATTCACTAGGAAAAAATCATCAATCAAAATTTAATGTTAAAAAATTAACTTTAAAAAAATAAAGTTAAAAATTAATGGTCTTTGCTTGTAACATAAACCTAATGTGTGATTCATAGAATCATAGAAAGGCTCAGGTTGGAAGGGACATTAAAGATCATCTAGTTCCAACCCCCCTGTCATAGGTATATCAGGTTGGCCAAGGCCCCACCCAGCTTCGCCTTGAACACCTCCAGGGATGGGGCAGCCACAACTTCTCTGGGCAATCTGTGCCAGTGCCTCGCTACCCGCACAGTGAAGAATTTCCTAAAGTCTAGTCTAAATGTATCCTCTCTTAGTTTAAGACCTTTCCCCCTTGTCCTACCATTATCTACCCGAGTAAAGAGTCCATCTTCACCTTTTTTAATAATACTGCTTTAAGTATTGAAAGGCTGCAGTGAGTTCTCCCCAGAGGCTTCTTTTCTCCAGGCTGAACAGCCCCAGCTCTCTCAGCCTTTCTTCGTAGGAGAAGTGCTCCAGCACACTAATAATCTTTGTAGCCCTCCTCTGGACTCACTCTAACAGGTCCACATCCTTTTTGTGCTGCAGGCCCCAGATCCAGGTGGGGCCACACAAGGGCAGAGAAGAGGGGGACAACCACCTCCCTTGACCTACTGGCCACTCCTCTTTTGGTGCAGGCCAGGATGCAGTTGGCCTTCTGGGCTGCAAGCATGTGCTGCTGGCTCATATTAAACCTTTCATCTACCAAAACCCCTAAGTCCTTCTCCACAGGGCTGCTCTCAATGAGCTCTTCTCACAGTCTGTACTCCTCTCTGGGATTGCCCAGATGTAGGTGCACACTTTGCACTTGGACTTGTTGAACCTCATGTGGTTCACATGCACCCACTTCTCCAGACTGTCCAGGTCCCTTTGGATAGCATTTCTTCCATCTTTGGTATCAAAAACACCACTCACCTTGGTGTCATCCGGAAACTTGCTGAGGGTTCACTCAATCCCATCATCTATGTCATTAATGAAGATATTGAACAGCACCGGTCCCAGACCAAGATGAAGTGTTGAGAACTGCAGGGACAGAATTTTTGTCCCCTTGGTGCATAAAGGATTTAAGAAGCTTCAAATAACCTGCAGTTTTCTACTGCTGTGGCCTGTGAAACACCAGGAATATGACCCATCCCTTCACTGACACATTGAACTATTGTAAATAATAATGAGAAAATTTATTGAGATGAATATTCTAAGCAAATATAAAAATAAAAACTTTACTTTTGAGATAGGATGCTGGCTTTTGAGAAGCTTCAAATTTAATTATTTCCAATACCCTGAAAGCAGGCAGGAAATCACAAAACATCAGGTTTGGTATTCTTTGTGTGTTTAGCCTGCCTGAGGCTTATGCCTGGGGTTTTTAAAGATGCATGGAAATGTTAAACCTCAGACCAGCAAAAGCAGTGAAAAATTAATTCTAAAAAACATATGTGCTCTGTCTTTTTCCTTCCCAATATGAAAGATGTTTTATGTCAAACTACCCATCTATCTATTTTTTCTGCAATTCTTACCATAGAAATTAACTGCACTGAATATTCAAGAACATTCCTGCATTATATCCTTGTCTCTCCCACATGATATTCTTGTCTCTAAATTGAAGAGACATGGATTTGATTGACGGACCACTCAGTGGGTAAGGAATTGGCTGGATGGTCGCACTCAAAGAGTTGTAGTCAATGGCTCAGTGTGCAAGTAGAGATCAGTAATAAGTGGCGTTCTTCAGAAGGTCTGTCTTGGGTCAATATTGGGACCGTTATTGTTTAACATCTTTGTGACTCAGACAGTATACCCTTGTATACCCATGTATACCCTTGGCAAGTTTGCTGATGACACCAAGCTGTGTGACGTGGTCAACACGCTGGAGAGAAATGATGCTATCCAGAGGGACCTGGACAGGCTTGAGAGGTGGTTCTGTGCAAACCTCACAAAATTCTACAAGGCCAAGTGCAAGGTTCTGTATCTGTGCCAGGGCAATCCCCAGCATGAATACTGGCTGGGTGGAGAATGGATTGAGAGAAGCCTTGAGGATAAGTGCTTTGGGGTGTTGGTGGCTGAGAAGCTCAACATGAGCCAGAATGTGCTTTTGCAGCCCAGAAAGCCAACCGTATCTTGGGTTACATCAAAAGAAGTGTGGCCAGCAGGTCGAGGGAAGTAATTCTCCCTCTCTACTTTGCATTCAAAAACCACCTGGAGTGCTGCATTCACCTCTGGGACCCCCAGCACAGGAAGGACACAGACATGTTAGAACAAGTCCAGAGGAGGACTGCGAGGATGATCAGAGGGCTGGAGCACCTCTCCTATGAAGACAAGCTCAGAGAGCTGGGGTTGTTAAGCCTGGAGAAGAAAAGGCACTGGGGACACCTCATTGCAGCCTTCCAGTATGTAAAGGGGGGCTAAAAGAAAATTGGAGATGAACTCTTTGTCAGGGAGTATAGTGATAGTTTTTACTATTACCATAGTAATGGTTTTAAACTAAAAAAGACTGAATTTATATTATATACAAGGTTGAAATTCTTTA
The DNA here is from genome assembly GCF_964211825.1 of Aythya ferina. NCBI lineage: Eukaryota > Metazoa > Chordata > Aves > Anseriformes > Anatidae > Aythya > Aythya ferina. The sequence goes on from NC_140296.1 coordinate 53,730,649, forward strand.
CTGTGAGGGTGGTGGGACATTGGAGCAGGTTGCCCAGAGAAGTTGTGGATGCCCCATCGCCGGAAGTTTTTGAGGTCAGGTTGGACGGGGCTTTGGGCAACCTGGTCTAATGGGAGGTGTCCCTGCCCATGTCAGGGGGGTTCAAAACAGGTTATCTTTAAGGTCTCTTACAATCCATACAATGATTCTCTGATTCATCTGCTTTCAGGACAAGGCTGGGGGGTCTTAAGCTTAGTTTGTTCATATTTTATAGAATGATTATTATGCAGAGAAAAAGAGTAAGCAAACCAAGTGAACAAATACCCAGTCTTAATCGAAGTTGATTTTTCTTACGAATCTTTTTAAATTTATAACTTTACTTCTTTATAAGAAAAACTTTTTTAAACTAAAGTGTGTCATTTGTCTTCAGGTACTTTAAAATGAGTTCCTAAAACAAACAAACAAAAAACCTATGCTAAGATGCAGAAGGGAATCTCAGAAGTTACTAAATATTACAAGATCTAAAATATTCTAAAAATAAATAAATAATAATTTTAGAAAAAAGTTCTAAAACATTTCCATATTGTACTTGGACTACTGTATTATTTGGTCAGTTGTATGCACAGAAATTGCAAACATCAGAAAATTATTCACAGACTTTCTACCTAATGAAAATGTGTTTTTCTGAACTTTGTACAAGGTTATAAAAAGAAGGAGGCTAGCGTAATGTTTCTATCAATTATCTTGTCCAGTGATCAAGCAATCAGAGGTAGCCTCCATTTTAAGGAGGAATTATCACAGTGTCTATACCTTCCATAAGAATAAGGACAACTGTCCCTTTCTGACATTGCCCTGCTGAGTGACAGAATATTAGGATATCCTGAAATACTGTGACTATTAAACTGTACAATCCCATTCTTACAGGTCACTGAAAACCCTTTGACCTGTCAATTAAAAAAAAAAAAAAAAAAAACAAAAAAAAAAAAAAAAAAAAACCTTTTCTGTCCTTGTTTTGACAGATTTATTTTAGTTTCTGTAACAGATTTTTTTTTTTTTTCTGATTTTAAAAGTCTGAAGAAAAAGCTTACATGTGAAAATGAGACTCTCACTTTTGACCAAGGGAATAGAATTTCTGCTTAACATGAGCATGTGAGATTTGTTAAAATATCTTTTCAGACCTTTCAGTGGTGGTGTTTTACCTCTAAATTGTGTTGCCTGATGCATTAAGGAGCATGTACATGAGCACTGTACAGTTGTTTTGAGTCTTTGACATACAAGTAAGCATTTTTTAAAATGTACCTTGAGTCAATGTCTGTCTACTGCCTATCTTATCAGAACAGGCACAGTATTAAAATACAATCCACACATGAACTGCAATCAAAAAATACTTTTATAGATGGAGAAAGATATTCTTTTCCTTTCCTATCTTTCATGTATTCTGAGTCATTAATTTATTATGAGCTATTTTTGGTAAAAACAAAAAGAAAATGTTATTAGTGTACCTCTTTATTCATATTTCTATAAATAAACCATTCCAATGAATTCCATGAATACTTCTTAGTTCATAATGTATGTTCTCTTACTAACATGAAAAAGCTCTTAGCATAGTTTGAGTGCATTGACTTTGGACTTAGGAGCAAATGATTGGGGTAAAACTTCTTCCTTGACTTTGAGCACAAGATGAATATGATCTGTGTAGTATGATCTTCATACTATTATGTCCCATGAAATTGACTGGTTTATGGGTTTACAGTGAAGAGGATTTTCTGTATCAAGGTCATTTTTACTTGCCATGTCTAAATGAGAGCATCCCTAAAAGTACTTCTAAATCATCTTCTTGCCAAATAACACTACAATCACAAGCCATGGGCAAGCAATTTCTTTTCTCACAAAGTAAGGCTTGGGGGATACTAAAAACAGCCACAGCAAGGTAACGTTTCCCTTGTTTTCTACCTGCTCTCCCCTCTGTAGTGTGTTCTATGCAACAGTGCACCAAAACTTTGTCTACGCGGAGACTGTACGATTCATCAAGAGAAAGAAAAGCTCCTTTCTATGTTTGATCATGTGCATTTTCTCATATATGTTTGGAGATACTTTGATATATGAAGGACTTGAAGATGAAAGTCTCACTTGAGAAGTTCCACTGAGAACATGAAGTACAAGTGACAGATTTTAGTCTGTTGTCAAGAAACAAACTGACTAAAAGCAAGAATGACATACACAGTTTTCTCTGTTTTTCTTCGGAAAACAGAATGGCAGACAGAAGTTTCTTGCAACAGTCAACTGTGTTTCTCACTTCGACCCATTTCTATACCAATGGGTTTATGTGGGTCCATTGTCTATACATATTTCATATTAAGATATCTGTGTTCTGCATGTTTTTCTATCAAACAAAGAGTGTGGAAACCATTTAATAATACTGCCTAGAGCTTTCTATTTAATTTTCCATTGCACCTGGGAAAGCTGCTAAATGAACAAGCATTGACTTTCTGAGATAAAAATAAACCTATAGTGCTTTAATTTATTTTTGGCAAAGAACCAGCATTTCATAATTTCATCCTTTTGGAGTGTTATGGTCTATAACTCAAGTTTAATGATCTGATTCACTGAAATGATAAAATCTCAGCCTCACTACAGCTTTTTTTGCTTTTTAATAGCCAGATTTATTGGTTCATTTAAGGGCATTCCCTTGTGCAGGTCTAATGCTGTCAAATTGTTTAAGCCAGGCTACATGTTTGTTACCTGGACACAAGTATTTGAATTAACAAAAGAACAATGATTCTATCAATAATGACATAGCAAGGTTCATTATTTGATCATTTGCAAAAGATGAATATGGTCATCTGCCAGTTTTTTGGTTGTTTTTTTTTGGTTGGTTGGTTGGTTGGTTTGGTTTGGTTTAGTTGGTTGGTTGGTTGTGGTTTTTTTTCTTACTTCTTATGTTGTGGCAACTGTACACTCAGAGCAGCAGCAAGCAGTTTTATCAGAATTAAAAGGGACAATCTGGGAGTGGTGGCTGAGGAACAAATGAACATTTATTCTTCTCCAGTACAGTGGAGGAGATAATTCATTAAATATTATAGGTTTCATTGTTGTATAGCAAATGTGATAGAAATAATGGAAATGCTTAATATTTCAATCAGAAAAAAAAAAAAGTTCATAGGAAGGCATGGAATAAACCTGTTTTGTACTCAAACAGGGAGTACTCAAAAGAGAGAAAGTGTAGCTCTCAAATATTTATCTCCTTCTGTTTCATTATTTTTTTTATTTCCATCAAATTTAATCATTATAAAAATAAAACTCCAGTGTTATTCACGGAATTACTGAATGGTTACGGTTGGAAGGCACCTCTAGAAATGATCTAGTGCAAAACTCCTGCTCAATACTGGGACAGCCAGACCAGGTTGCTCCAGTTGAGTTTTGAAAATCCCCAAGGTTATTCTACAATGTATCTGGTCAACTTTTTTCAATGTCTGGGACAGGTGAGGAGAAGCAAGGTGAGAGGGCGAGGCGGGAGGCGAGGCAAGGGAGAGGGGAGAGGGGAGGAGAGGGGAGGAGAGGGGAGGAGAGGGGAGGAGAGGGGAGGTGAGGAGAGGAGAGGAGAGGAGAGGAGAGGAGAGGAGAGGAGAGGAGAGGAGAGGAGAGGAGAGGAGAGGAGAGGAGAGGAGAGGAGAGGAGAGGAGAGGAGAGGAGAGGAGAGGAGAGGAGAGGAGAGGAGAGGAGAGGAGAGGAGAGGAGAGGAGAGGAGAGGAGAGGAGAGGAGAGGAGAGGAGAGGAGAGGAGAGGAGAGGAGAGGAGAGGAGAGGAGAGGAGAGGAGAGGAGAGGAGAGGAGAAATTTATACCTGTTACTTTTTTCCTGTAACATGGCACCATTGGCTCCATCCTTTACTCCTCTCTGATACCAGGTATTTATACACATTGATTGCATTCTCCTTTAGCATTCTAGCCTTCTTATAGTCCCACCTCTCTCAGCCTCTCTTGGTATGAAAGATGCTCCAGTCCCTTAAAGATTTTTATGGTCTTTTGCTGGACTCAGCCCGGTATGTCCATAAGTCTCTTGCACTGATCAGCCCAAAACTGGAACCAGCTCTCCAGGTGTGGTTTCAGCAGTCTTGAATAGAGGGGATGTATCACCTCCCTCATCCTGCTGGTAATGAACTTAGTGCTGGCTGTCTGTCACAAAGGCATGCGGCTGTCTCATATCCAGCCTGGTGTCCACAAAGACCCCTGGGAGTTTCTTTGCAAAGTTGCTTTCCAGCTGTCTGTCCTCAGTGTGTATTGGTGCATGAGGTTATTCCTACCCTTTGGCTGGAATTCACATGTCCCACTGTTGAACCTCATTAAGTCTCTTTTGGCTCATTTCTCACAACTGATGTCTAAATGACTCCTCCCAGTTTTATATCTCCTACAATCTTGCAGATGGTGCACTATGTCCCATTATTCTGTCCCATTATTCCCTTACTGGCCCAAGACTGTACTATATACCACTATCAACCTACTTCCACCTTGGCTTCATGCCAACAAACACAACTCTTTGAGTCCAGAAGTGCAGCCAGTTTCAATCTACCTCACTGTCCACTTAACAGGTCTGTAGTTCTAGTCTGATCTTTCAAAGATGATCAAGAATGGCCTCACAATGACATCAGATAGTTCCCTCAGTGGGTGCAATCTGTCAGGTCCCATAGACTTGTGTAACCTGATCCTTGTCTAACCTGATCCTTCTCCCCTGAGGGTAAATTATACCTTATTTGAGACTTTCCCTGTGGTCTCAGAAACCTGGGATTCCTGAAGACTGGTCTTAACAGTAAAAAACAAGGCAAAGGAGGTCTTGAGTACCTTAGCTATTTCCAGGTCTTCTGTTCCACTCAGCAGTTGGCCCTCAATTTTTCTGCTGATATCCCTGTAGAGATTCTTCCTGTTGTCATTCATGCCCCCTACCATACTCAACTCCAGATGGTCTCCTGGGTTCCCTAACTTCACCCTTTCATGCCTGGAGAATGCCTCCATATTCCTCCTAGGTCACCTGTCCCTGCTTCCACTTTTTGTGTGCTTCTTTTGGGGGTTGTGTACAGTAAGGAGCTCCTTGTTCAGCCTTGTACCTGCACATTGGGATGGACATGAGCTTTTAAAAGGTGATACTTGAAAATCAACAAGTTGTCATGGATCTATAACCTCTCCCATTTGGTATGCTCTGGGATTTTTCCAAGCAGGTCTTGGAACAGGCCAAGTCTGCTTTATTAATTAGAGGCCTATGATCTTGCTATTTGTCTTTTTGCCTCCTCTCAGGATCCTGAACTTCACCACCTCAAGGTAACTGTAACTGGGGCGGCCAACATCCTTCACATCTGACTTGTTTATCAGGTTCAGCCACATTCAGCAACTCCTTAATCACGTAAAATAGGAAATTGCTCTCCAGTGCATTGAAGATTGTTGTGGAACTCAGCAAAATCTGGGGTTCACTATCAGAGGGTTGTCCAACTCTCTTTTGTTTCTATTTCTATAGATGAATATAGCCAGCACATTGTTTTTTAGAAGCTGTGGTAAAACACAAGGAAAATGTGTTTCTTAGTTTGAATCGATATTTATTCAAATTACCCAAGATTTAAACAGTATGGAGCTTGATTCTGCAGAATTTCAGACAGTCATAGAATTGGAGTTATTTAGGTTAGAAGGGATTTTTAGAGGATACATCTGATCTAAGAAAGGAAATCCCTTGGCGTCTTACGGCAACTTATTCCAGCACTTAACTACACCCATAATGATTTTTAATTTTCTTTACATCTAATTGGAATTTCCATGCTTTTGTCCATTTTCTCCTGTTTTGCAATTATCCATCTGCAAGAAGAGTCTGCCCAATCCTCTCTACACTTCCCAACAGGTAGTTGTTGACAGCTGTCTCTTCTCCAGGCTGAACAAGCCCAGTTCCCTCATCTCAGCCTTTCCTTGACTCCCCTCACCCTCGTGTTGGTTCAGTGAGTGCACTTCAGTACGTCTGTATCTTTCTTGTAGTGGGGAACCAAAAACTGGACATAGCAGTCCCAGTGTAGTCTCACTAGTGTCAAATAAAGTGGGAAAATTCTATACTTCAACCCAGTCTACACAGCCCAGTGTGCAGCTAACCTTCCTTACATTACAGAAATCACGGGATAGTTTACATTGGAAGGGACCTCTGGAGGTCTGCTAGTCCAACCCTCCTTCTCAAGCAGGGGCACCTAAAACAGGTCTCACAAAACCATGTCCAGATAGTTGTTGAAGGTCTCCAAGAGTTACATTTGACAGTATCCTTCCTGTTACTGCTATTATTAACAATGAGATAGGTAAAATAACCAGACTCAAAGTAGAGAAAAATAGCTATTTTATTTATTTCTTTTAAACTAAGCAAGAGCTAGACCATACTTCCATAAGGACTACACTAGGGAGGCCAAATGCTAAAATCAGGGCAACATAATCATAGTCAATTTATCATCGTGGGTTTTGGATCAGAGGCTGTTCATAGGTCTGTGATCAGGAAAGAGTTCTATAAAACAAAACTATCTTGCACTCTGCCAGATCATCTAATATTGTCATCAGAAAAAGGTTTATTGTGGTCTACAATGGCCTGCAGCATGACTATGTTTATCCTCTCTGGGTAGAGAGTTCCCCAGAGTTTACCTTTCTGAATATGTTTCACCTTAAGGCAACTGCTAACAAGCAAAGAGATTATCCAACTTTTAGAGGTTGTCAGATTTGTTCAAACTCAGGATACAAAAGGTATTTCTCCAATGTTGATAAGTTGGAGCTGACTGGTAGTTTCTAAGGCACAGGGGGCAATTGGGGATATTTCAGATTAATTAGGCAAAAATGTGGTTGCTTGCTTCATATCTGATCCAGACATTTTTTGTACTAACTCAGTGATTCAGCAAGGCTTGGTCTTGGTATTAATGCATGTGGAATCATAAGATCAGTGCTTCCCCTACCCCCATCCAGTGGGAAAAAAGCTCTTCTGGAGCTCTAGAAGCTAAAAATTGTTGCTCCTACTACATACTTCTCAATAAGTTTATCACCTTCCTCTACCTATGGTATCGTCATATAAGCTGAAGGAACTCTTTTGTACTGTGCTGCAAACTAATCCTTCACATGCTGAGAAATAAGATCATACTTTCATTCACAGAATGGATAGCCAAGAAAAAAAAAATATTTGAAAGAAAATGCTTAATCCGACACTGAGTAATCATATGCTCAATACAGAGTGGGTCCATGTTGCTTCTGTTCTTTTAATGAAGCACTCTGCTCCTCTGTAATTTCTGTTTTGCAATATCGTGCTACTAATTTTTTCCTAAATATAACCCAGAGGGGAGGCGTGAGGAGGGTCACAGTTCCTCTTGATTGTAACCTTTTGCCAATGAGATTATCAGCAAGTATTGTACATTGCTGAATGTGTTCAACCTTCAGGTGATGGAGTTAAAACCTAAGATACTTTTTTTTTTTTTTTGTAGCCAGTGGAAATCATGTATTCAGACCTTGCAGTCAGAACCTGTGTTTTCAAAATTAGCAAATATTCTGAGATAGCTACACAGAGACAAACAACTTGAGTGTCTAATATCTGTTCTTCATTGAGTGGTATTTTATTTTTAGCAGGCCAGGTTTTTTTTCAGAAATGGAATTTCAATACAGAAGACATAGAGTGTCCCCATCTGACAGGTACAGACATCTATGTATTTATACATGCATGCATACATGTATTTAACACACTTCATACTACATACCCATTTTTGTCATTCAAATTTTAAACCAGAAGAACCACCAATGCCTCACAGATGCCTCTCAGTAGTTACCTATTATTGAGCACAACTTCAGACTTTCCCAGAGTTTGCTCCTGGGTAATTCTCATCTACTTTGCAAGAGAATGAGTTCAGTAATTTACCCTTATGGTTTTGTGCATACTCATTCTTTAAAACAGGGGAAAAAAACAGGCTTTAGGAGAACAATTTAACAGATTCATATTTGAGGACCCAAGTGTTTTCAAGTCAGAATGGTTGACAGGTTCAATTTCCATTTCAAATTCAAAGTCAACTTCATTCTTATTAAATAAGTATTGACTTTCTGCAGAGAAATTCTAATCAGAATGCTACTGACAAAAGAAAAGAAATTGAGTGTAGAAGAGAAGATGTGTGAAAGAAGATAGGATATTCAGTGCCTCCTATTTCTTTAAAAAGAAATATGTAGTTGTTTGGTTTTTTTTTTGGTTGTTTGGTTGTGTTTTGTTGTGTTTTTTGTTTTTTGTTTTTTTTTTTCTATTGTTTTGTCTTGTTGTTTTGTTTTGTTGTTTGTTTTTTTTTTTTTGGAGGGGGAGGGGGGGCAAGTTTTGATCTAGTTGTCCAAGAATCTCTTCAAAGCAAAGAGTTTGAAAATAAATATTAAACTTTTGGACATTTTTATAGCTATATAGGTTTGCTGCTCTTGACCTACTCCAAACTACAGTGACTGTTATGACAGTTTGAGCTAGCAAATATTTTTGTGAGGTGTAAGGCCAATACTTAAATCTAAACTATTTTTTTCAGGAGCTCTGCACAATACCTGGAAGGTACTGGGTTTTCTGGTTTAATTATGAAAGAAGATGTAGATAATTCACAGAGGTTAGAGTGGGAAGTCACCACTAGGATTATGGGGTTTGGTCACAGAGACAAACTACTGCAGAACTTGCACCTCATGATGGACAGAGACCTGAACAGTCTCATCTTTCTTTGAAGCTGGCCTTGCTGAGGACAGGGGGTTATCCCAGATTACTTTACAAGGTCCCTTCCAATCTAATGTTTTCTGTAATACTATGATAGCAGTGAAAACAGGTCTAGCCAGTAACACCTGCTTTACATTCCAACTCCATATCAGGGAAAGTTTTGGATATGCTTCACTTCTTACACTGTTTCTTTTACCACAAAACTAGAAGTTTCTTGGTTAGAAGACTTTTGTCTTAACAGTTGCCATAACATAATATATTTCAGTTTTGCTATCTAAAAAATATGACAAATCACCTTCCCAGTGGCTACAGCTTCATGGTATTTGTAATCATGGTCAGCAGCAAAGAAGTTAAAAGACCAGAAAAATGCAAACTGTCATCCCCTCCCCACCAGAGGACTTTATGAATGGACTGTTATGAATGTTGTTAGCTTTACAGCTACAAGACATTTTAAATGATGGATGAACAAAAGTATCAACTGTGCAAACACTGGGATATTTGAACTCAGGGGAAGGTTTGATAATTAGTCATGCAGAATATTAGTAACGCCCTTTGGTCATATTCCAAGTTCCTCCTGGATTACAGCACAATGTCACAAATCATCAGTTGCTGTTACTGGTATTTTCACAGAAGAAAAGATTCCTGGTGGTAGTACTGAACTTTGGAATAATATTTAACTCTGCTTTTTCCCTAAAACCTGATAGTATAGAATGTCTGTTTCATTCAGCAAACAGCTTTTTTTCCTTATATTTCTGGAAAAAGGAATTCTTCTTCCCTTTCTAATCCCATCACACCTACAGAACTAATTATGTTCAGCATTAAAAAAGCTGGATAGTTTTCTACTGTTTATATTATCAGTATAACTGTTTAACTGAGTTAAATATGCCTACTCTTCTCTGTTATAGGTTAAAATGAATATTCAGATACGCCTTTACAGACCCCATAAACTACACAGGGAGAGGTAAATGCGGGCAGTATTTGAAAGCAACGGCTTGTCTTTCTCAGTTGTACCTGAAGGAAGCATTTGCCCAGGGGAAACATTTTGAATAACCCATGGAGGAAAAAGCATAGTTTAGTTTTCAGATTCCAGGAAGGTCTGTAGAACAAATACATAGGTAAAAATTGCATTTCAGTCAGTAAGGTAAGCAAATTTGATCTGGAAATTGCTAGTATATAGCAAATATGGAATTTTATGTTGCTTTTTTTTTTTTTGCAAAAGCACTTTCAAAGTAGGACTGCACTTTAAATCAAGCAGTCTCAAATAACACTGGACAGTGGGGAGAGTATGAAGACAGCGATTATGTAAAAAAAAGCAGTGGAAAATATTAAATATATTTCTCTTCAGCTTTGAGGTTCTCCAGCATCTAGCAGATTTCACAGTTATTGTCATTAACAGGAAAGTCACATATGGTGTTAAAGATATCAATGAAGTACTGTAAATTACTTAAAACAACAACAAAAATCCTATTCATCTAACACTGTAACTTGTAACTAACACTTGCTCCTTGTGCACTTCTTAACACTTCCAGATAAAAAAATAAATAAATAAAATTAAAATAAAATTAAAATAAAATAAACAAAAACAACAACAACAAAAATAAAAAACAATTTGGGCAGACAGGTCTAAAATAAAACTCAGTCAAGCACACTTTCTTAGATAAATCAGACTAACTTCAATATACACATAGCTGAAACCTCCTGTGATTAAATATTGTCTTGTATGACATGACATCCTGGCTGTGACTTTAATTGTCTGTTTTAAAACACAAACCTCCTACAGAAAAAGAAAATATATATATATATATATATTATTTAGTTAGCTAAATAAAGTTCTTGTTGAAAATCTGAAGAAATCATTTGTGTGACAAATAAGGTTGCTTATTACCAAGCTAGGATGATTATAGATATTTTATGAAATTTTAATTACATTATGTGGCTGCTCAAATATTGGTTTTGAACATTAATCAATTTAGTTGGGAAGGATTTCACGGAAGGGAAAATAAAAATGAAATGGCTTATTTACTTATCCCAATGTATTTAAAACAAAATTCAGCAGGGAAATCATGAAAAAGCCATCAGGGAGAAAATACTGCCTAAGAGTGTTCATAGTCAATAGAAGTCTGAAGCAAATTTTCACTTGAATGATTCACCAGCACTGACTCAGTAGTATCTCCATGCTCCAGACAACACAGTATACTTAAAAAGCTATATGTATAATTTCAGAGGTAAGTTTATAGCCTGAAGTGCTCAAATGTTTTTCATGTTTAGGAAACCATAAGATACTCTCATATTACTAGATAAAAAATATCTACCAATTTTTTTTATTCAAAACAGAAAGTTATTTATGCACTCTGAAAAATCAATAAAAATTCTTGGTTGGAAAGTTTGAGGAGAGGTGAATGTAAGTCTTTATTAACTAGACAGATACAGATTGATAGTGAACTGATATGACAGGTCCCATGTTTTGCCATTGCATGTTTCCTGTCTCAATGATTTATTTCCTGTGGTAAATTGCACAGAACAGAGAAGTCATCAGAAGTCTGCTGCATTATTTCACTTTATGTTTTTATTAGCCTTCAGAAATATTGCAGGTTTGCATTAACACTGCTGTCTGGAGCAACAGTTCCAGGGCACTAGCTGTGAATACAGCTTTACTATGTACATATCATCACTGATGACAGCAAAAGCATCCTGATGGTGCTTCACCATTTATATCCATGAATACATAGTTGTATTCAACAAAACTCTTTAATATGAGATACATGGGAACACCTCTATTGCATGATGAAAGAGATCTAATTACAACTTAGCTCTACTTTTCCCTTATCCACAAAGAGAGTGATGTGGGAAGAAAAAAAAAAAATTAAAAAAAAAAAAAAAAAAAAAAAAGAGGAGACTATTCCCTTCCTTATCTCCCTAAGAGAAATCATACAAAGGCCCAGCAGATTTTCTACCCAGTCAGACAGGAGCTACTGTTTACCAATTTTCCCAAGCTCAGAAGGAAGAGAAGCCCCAAAAGCTGTTGCTTTGCTCTTTGGACATCATATTACAGCTAATGGCTGCATTTAGAAACTGTCCAGTGTGACGCTGTTCGTACTAAAGAGAAGGGCTACCACAAAGTACATTCAGGAATATAGCTAGTTGTTTTAAATTTTTATTATGATTTGACATTTTAAAAACAGTCTATCGCTTTACTGTGTAACTAGCTATGCAAAACTGATTAAGAGTCACCAAAGGTGATAAGAAAAATAATACAAAGGAAAGTGTCATAAATTTCCCTGCACAATGACATCTAAATTTTAAGCATATCAAAGTCATTTTTTAAGGCATGTTTGCAGTTTTCTTTCAAAGTAGTTGATATTTGTATGTAAATAGCATGTTTTAATGAATAAATTATGACACTACATTAAACTCTTTGGCAATTAGAATTTCCCATTAATTCAAACATTGTTCTCAAGTCTTTAAGGTTTAAATCTGCATTCTTCCCAAAACTATTTTAATTTTATTGCAATATATGTAACTTATCCAAATAAAATATTGATATTTATTAATAATAACTTCCTTACTAACATGTTAAGATTTGTGGTATTTATTTTCCTTTCTCACAAGACAAAATATCATATAAAAGAACAAAAAAAGAAGTTTGGAGATAGAAAAATTAGATAAAATTTGGAATCTGAATATTTTTATTATAACTAAGAGCAAGATAGCATGAAAAACAAAGGAGAATCTAGGTGCTTTAATAGGAGTACTTTACACATGCTAGGAGTGCTTTACACAGTCATTGAACCCAATAAACCTTTGTTATTTAATCTCTTTCCAAGTGCTGACTATCGCTTTCCTGTTTATTTAGATCAAAATATTGTTTAGATCACTTTGAAATTGCTATCCAACACTATATTTCATTCTGCTGTTAAAGATAATGGTATTTAGGACTGAGCATTTGTATCAACAAGGCATGGATATAGTCTGTAAATATGATGGAGGCAATCACACAATCACAGAATTTAAGGGGTTGGAAAGGACCTCGAAAGATCATTGGGTCCAACTCCCAGATATACAACCCCCAATGCATATGTGAATTTCCAAACACATAAATTCATTTTGCATTTTGTTTACACAAATTGCCTTAAGCTTTCTTGTAATTGCAAGTGTTAATTCTTCTTAAGAAACCTTACCTAGCTTCAGCTACAAAGAAAATAATAAAGTATTTTGTACCAATCTGATGTGAATGGAATTCAATACATTCCAATAAAAAATTTGTTCACTTTTTTTTTTTTTGTCCTTCTTTTTTTTTTTTTTTCTGAATCATTCAGTAAGGGTATATAGACCATACTTATCTGAATTATTAGCATAAGTTATATTAATATAATTATATTAACATAAGTTATATTAACATAAGTTATATTCCAATAACAGAACCAGTTTTGAGCACTTACGTGTTTTTGTGTTTCAGTTTTTCAACTATCCATTTAGCCAAAATTAAATATGGTAAAACTTACAAGGAACACAGTAAAATAGATTTGCTGAAGACTGCTTAGGGCTATGCAGTATTTTGTAACTTCTAAAGACAAAGATACCATTAGAGATGGTAGTTGTTCCATAGCATTTCACCTGGGTATGTCTTAAATTAACATTGAACAGCAGAAAATTGAGGGAAAAGAGAGACTTTCAAGGAAAATTAATTCTTCAATGCAAAAGCCATCCAGATCCAAGGACATCCACATTTCTGTCTTTTGCTCCTTTTATATTTCAACTCAATAATAATTGAGTAAGAATATTTTATATTGATATAATTATGTAATTATTTGTTTTTTGTAATACCTTTCATTCTAATGAATCCCAAGAAACTTCAGTCTTCCTATAAAGGGTCTGGGAGATGATTTGCTGAAGGATACCAGAGTGTAGTTGGACAGGAAATAGCTTTTTGTCACATATTTTTTCAGTATTTAAAAAAATGTTTCTCCATTCTTTTCCTCTCATCAAGTTAGGTACAAGCAAACTCCTATGAATGAACAAGACTCTACTTGATTCATATTGCACATACTTCAGCCTAAGTAATCCTCATTTCTCTCTTGTCAGTGAGTCTGCCCAGCATTTTTCCCTTTCTTAAATACAGTCTCACAGAGGCACATGTACACATATACACACACTACCAAAACCTTGTCACATAAAATCAATACAGCTTTCTGTACACTACTTCTACACTAATGAGTGTTTAATTGTACATATTAACCAGAAACAAACAAACAAATAAATAAATAAAAGTGATTGGAATAGGAGGAATCTCTCACTTCCTTCTCTTACTTGTTTTGATAGAAAACCATTTTCCATTTGACATGGAAAAGTTCTTACTAAAACTGATTTTTCAGCTAGTCAGCAGCTAAGTGCCCACAAAGCCATTCACCCTTACAAGGATATCCCCATTAGGGGACAACAGGAAGAGCAAAAGCCAGAAAACTTTGGGGTCATGACAGGGACAGTTTCATAAGTCAAGGAAACAGAATAAAGTCATTCTCTGAGCAATATCTACTTTGCAAGAGAAACCCCTCAGGTTCTTATTGATGATCATGATATTATTCGATATGAAGTATCCTCCAGGTCCGTTGTCCTGGCTGTGTCTCCTTCCAATCCTTTCCTCATCCCCATTCTACTCATTGTACGGGCAGAGTGAGAAAAAAATGCAAGCCTCAGAGCTGTGCAAGCATTGCTCAGCAACAGCTAAAAACACTGTTGTCATATCAACACTGTTTTTCTCTCAAATGTAAAATATAGCAGCATACACGTACAGGCTGCTGTGAAGAAAGTTAACTTCACCACAGGAAGGTCCAGTAAAATCAGTTGAAGCAAGAGACTTCAATTCTGATAATTACACATTTTCATATTGAAAAACTGGTTTACTAGAGAAAAAAAAAAATTTCAGCTTCATGCTAACACATCTGTTCTAAAAAGCTCCATGTATAGGAGAACAAACTTTAGTTTTCTTCCAAGGAGAGCACACAAATTAAAGTGCCTTGAACCTCTTTTATTTACTTTGAAATGACAAGATTGCTCAGCTGCCTGACCTCCAATGTTACTTATATTGTATGCTTAATAAATGGTCTTGAAAATAAGGAAATAAATGAGAAAAAGATAAAACCACAGGATTATATACTTAGAATAAATGAATTTAAATTAGCAGGTTGCTCAACTTATCAGGTTATTTTGATTATTTACAATCCCTATCCTATTTGTTGCTATATTCTTCACTACATAATTCAAGTGTTCTGCAAAAAAATCTCAATGCTGAAAGAGCTCTGAGAGATTATAATTACAAAATCTATAAATTAAAAATAATCTTGATATATATAAATGAAGCTGGAAAAGAGTGTTTTCAAATAAGTTACTTGGATGTTAGTATAGATAATATGTGCCACAATACCTGAACTGGAATTAAAATTTAAGGAGCTATAGTAATAGTCAAATAGCTGTTCTTTTGGCTGTTTTTAGGGGTTTGGAAGCCTGTAGAGCTGCAGTCTTGTAAATCTATGTGAATCTTACTACATAGAATATGTAAGCATGCAAAATCAATACCAACATAGAGATGGAATTTTGTCCTCCTTAATTTAAGAACTGGTCTTTTTTCTTCCTCATAAATAGTTTCACAGTGGATTTCTACCATCTCTTTCTCTTCCTTCACCTGCATTTTGCTTGCTGTTCACTAAAGCCCCATGCACTGCAAATTTGCTCTGTGCATTTGCTGAGTGACACAACTTGTCTTAGTTGCTCAGATATTTAAAACTCAGAGGACCTTTCCATGGCCCTGTCAAATCCTAATACTCAAACAAGAAAAACTTCTCTCTGATATCCTTCCTTGTACTATTTGCCTCTTTTTTTTTCTTTTCTCTCTCTGTCTTTTTTTTTTTTTTTTTTCCTTGGGTCTACTGTGATTGTGCTTTTCCTCCCTCTGGAGTTCGAATAAGATCTCCAAACATTCCCAAACACCTTAGAAAAGTCTTAGGCCCACTGAAATTGCATAGAAGATAAACATTCAGTATCTTAAGATGTTTTATAAATGGTATTCCTTTTTAAGTTGTTTTCAAAAATAGTGTGTTGCCTCTGAGATGGGAGAACTATGAGCCATGGTGACTTACTTCCTAGATTAAAACTTTATCATTGTGTGAAGGAAAGATGCTGAAGCCAGAAGTTTTCAAATACTTTCAAGATCTTTATTATTGAGTCATAAAACTGATAAACTGAAATAGCACTTAAACTCAGGAGAAATTTCTTCATTGGGATTTTCTATCAGTGGTTTAGACATCCTAACATCCTACTGATAAGATGAAAGTGGACATCTCTCTGTCCTGTGGATATCTTTCCTGTTTTAGAATTAGGTGCCTAAATCAACATGCTGAATTCTCTTCCTGAAATCAACACATATCAGATTTGCAAAGGGACACTGAAAACACTTCCATTTTGATCTCCAATGGAGTAGACTCATTTCCATGCTTACCTGATCTGAAATATCTGTTCCAAGAAACCCTCCAAGCTGTATTTCAAGCAGAAGAGTGATTGCATTTTCCTGAATCACTTTTTTCAACAGAAATTGCTCTTAATTTATTCTTGATTATTCTGTGAAACTCTGTTGACAAAATGAAACATTAATGTAGTATGTTTAAAACATTTGTCTTTGAGAATATTTTAGTTACTTAGTATTTAGTAGTAGCCATTCTGCTTGGATAGCAGAAAGGCAAAATACACTACTCACGCACTCTAACAGAGTTGCTCAGAGAGGTTGTGGATGCCCCATTGCTGAGGTGCTCAAGACCAGGCTAGATGAGACCCTGAGCAACCTGATCTAGTGGGTGGCATGCCTGCTCATGGCAGAGGGGTTGGAACTAAGATGGTCTGTGAAGTCCCATCCAACCCAAGACAATGATGATTCAATATGATATGATGATTCAATCTATGAACAGAAAAGGGACTTTCTTTAATGTTTAAATTCTCTATGTAGCATGGGATGGATTCACTCATCGTAACTTAGAAAGAGCAAATAGCTCTGGTGATTAAGTATACACTTCTTTTTAATCCTTGAGATAATCCAAGAGTAACTTGTTAGTAGTAGTCAGATTTTTAAACCTGTATCACTCTGCGGTCTTCAAGGACAACAATGAGGCTTAGCAGTTAAGATAAGTCCCTTATATCACATTGTTTTGTTGAAAGGACACTTATTTTCTATATCACAGTTAATTTATTTTTTTTTAGAAATCATGTCTCCTTTTAAGTTGAGCTCCTTTATTACATGCATTTTCTATTAATATATGCTGTCATTCACTGCATCTCTGCTGAGAGCAGTTGATTTAGTAGATTTATTTTTATTTTCTGAAGAAAATCTCAAACTAGAAGAACAAAACCCTTGAAAGTGTTGCTCAGTTTTCTGCATCATGTCATAGAAGGAAAATGCTAGACTATCACTCCTATCAACTCTACTGTATAAAACCATTTCAGGAATGCATTCAGTCCTTAGTAGAATCACTTTGACAAATACTGAATGGAACTGTTGACTTTACTTTTGAAGGGAAATTTAATCTGATCATGATCTCTAGCATTTCAATTTCTTTTACTATGATTCAACTTCAACGACATGCTTAATTACACAGGTGTTATTTCAGATTTTGATTGATTTTTGTCTTGAAACTTTTAGAGTCTTTTACTGATAATAAGGACTTATTCCAGGTAGATTTAAGACAAAAATCAATCCAGCAAACTCTAAGTTATTTGACTATTGACAAAACCAGAATTAACAGAATCTTGGCTTATGCAGCAACTTGTTTATATCTTCTTCTAAAATAAAATTTACTGTGAAGATAAAAGTACAGTATGACACTAGAATTTCTAAAGAAAATTAAGTGTTTCAGCAAACTTTCCACACAGTAAGTGTTTTTTGGTTTTGTTTCCCTACCTACACATTTTTTTAATTTATAGCCTCTTTAATTTTTTTGTTGAAACTAACTCATTCTTATAGCTGGTATCAGGGATGTGTTCAATATTTATACCTATAGTTCTTATTGTGTGTTAAATTTAAATGTATTTTCTATAAATTCCCAAAGTCTGTACATACTGTTTACATTCTTGTCTGGACAGTCTTCCTATTTTTGCAGAGCTTATATTTAAATGGTTTCTGAAGAAATAAAAATAAATAAATAAATAAATAAATAAATAAATATGAAGAGACTTTCAGAGATGCTGACCAACTGAAGTTTCTATTGCCTTCAACAGGATCTTTGTACAGCACCTTTATAAAATATGTGAATAGTGTACTAGTTGAAGAAGTATGTTTCAGTACAAATTATTTAAAATTTCAAGACTTCATGGGTGTTAAGATGCACTTTTAGAAGCTGGATAAAGTAGTAGATGTCTTCTGAAGCTATGGTAACTGCTAGAAAAGGAATGGTATTTTATTTATGTGAGATTGGAAGTTGGATAGGTTTTTACAGTATATGTGTAAAATAAGTTAGTGTTATTGATAGACCTATTCTTGACACCTTTTTGTTGTTCTTTTTGCTTCTTTCCATTTTGTGGCAGCCCTTGACAACCAAAATTGGTTTTACTTCATCCATCCTTCATATCAGAGAAATAAAATAGCAAGTACTGACATGTCTGAGACAAGTTTATCTATATACACTTTTTTTTTTTCTTCCTATATACACTTCTTTTTCATTTTGGTCTGTCACCTTGTTTTCATTCCACACTCATCCTCACTCCCAATGAAGAGATACACATAACGCAGTAGTTCTACTGAATGAAAGGAGGAAACTGATTTTTGTCATCAGTTATGCTCCATCTACCTTGAATTAGGAAACATTTGAAAACATGATATGAACTATATATTAATATATTTTTTTTCCTAAATGGATTTCATATCTAGTTTTCATGCTTAAATACTACCCATTCATAGGTTTCGGCTTTGATGTCAGTCTATTTGTCAGGTGAATTGTTAAAGTTGTTGCCAAAGTTGTTAAAGTCAGATGAATTGTTATATCTTCCATTGTATCTATGGCTATAGATACATAGCTCTACCTACACTCTCTCTAAAACTGAATTTTGAGAACAGGAAGTTCTCTAAATGCATGTTTCTGATTGTGGGGGTGCGAGTGTGAAGGAGGTGTGGGGAGGGAGAGAGAAAGAGAAAGAGAGAGAGAGAGAGAGAGAGAGAATTCTGACCTTCTATACACTACACCTGTGTTAACTAATTCCTCATCAGTGAACATGTTTTCCTGTTATTACTCTATCATCATCATGATCATCAGTATTGTTCATAGGAATATTTGCAGAGAATTCAGTAAAAACAAGTGAGGCTTTGATACCATTTAGAAACAGGCTTAAATATGGATTGTATGTATTCATAGAAGCAGACTGAAAGTGACTGTTTTATCTTTTTCATTTATTAACATGAGAACACACAAAATCATACTGTTTATTACCAAAATCATCAGATGTTTTCTCAAAATTTAGATTGCTTCAGTATCAGTCCTGAGTTACTAATAAGTACTCAATCTCTGTATAGTGCAAATCATTCTAATAGATTTTAAAAATATTACTGACATTATATTACATTATATTTACATTAATAATTATATTTAATTACTTAATTAATTTTCAATTAATTGATTATTAATTAATTAATTTCATGCAATTTCATGCTACTATTGTATCAGACAGGGTGTATAGACAGGAAAAAATGAACATAGTTGTCAAAAGTTACTTAAAGAAATGTCGTCCAAATTATAATAGTACGTGTAGAGTATGTCATACAGAAGGTTGTGTTTTGTTTTTTCTCAATAAAGTTGAACTTTCTGATATAATCTCACATAGGCATGCATGTTTAAATTGAATTTTTTTTTTAATTGAATTTTACATGCAAAAGAAAGCAAGTTTAATTTTTCCCCTTCTGCACCATAGTCATTTGAATTCTGGAAGAAAAACAGACAGAGAAAAAGACAGATGTTTTAGGCAATTTCAACAGAAAAGAGTAACACTTATATCCTGCTGTATGAGAACATACTTAGGGAAACACACTAAAGGTTTAAGCAAAACTTAGTGATCCCTGGTGTTGCACATATTGAAGCTTTTTGTAAATATAAGCACAGTAGTTAAATTAAATCATGATGATTGTTGTATAGACCTCCTCTTGGGATTTTTGCTGTTGGATGAACTCCTTTTGGTTCTACAGTACATTTCCTAAGTCATTTATACTATATTTTATATTTCAAAGGAAGGCAAAAGAATGGACACATAACCTAAATGTTAGGCAAACAGAGAAGTATCTCTCTGCCTGCTTATGGGATGCTATATCAGCAATAAATTCTCTCTATTTGCCTCTTTAATAATATTCTTTTCATCGGTATGATTTTCATGAGTTGCAATACAAATGTTTCCTTTAGCTTTATTTTAAAATTTTTGGAAAATATTATTGAGTTGTTTTTTGTTTTGTTTTGTTTTGTTTTTGTTTTTGTTTTTTTTCTTCAAATAATTCATTTTCATATTTTGTTTAGAAAATGTCAGATATTTTTACCTATTTTATATAAACTATACTGATCAAAATTATTGGTTTCTGGACATTTATTATTTTAATAAATATTAAAATAAATATTTAATATTTTATATTTATTAATATAAAATATTTTAATAAATATTTTTCTTTAAAATGTGACAAAGTGCTAGAAAAAGAATGAGTCTATTTGTGGTAGTCATCCTGTATTCTGTTAGTTTGCTAGAGAAGTTGTGATCAATGCAGAGCAATGCAGTATGCCTGTATTTGTTCAAAATACTTTGAAAGAAATTGAAGCATTCTAATCATCTTATGTTTGCAAGTACCTGTGTACCTAGTGCAAGAGACACCATGTGATGAAAAACATATTCCACTTTTACAAATACCATGACCTCCATGATCTCCCAAGTAATATCATTTGTGGCTTTACATGATGATAGAAATTCATAGAGGTAATTTTATAATTGCTATTATCTGGCTGTTTTGATAATATGTCAGGAATTACACAAATGCTGTAAATATTTAAAAATCCACATAGTCAGAGTATGTGTATGTGTGTGATTTTTTTTTCTTTTTTTTTTGTGCTGATCAGTCTTATGTTTTGAAATGTATGTGTTTGCTTTTGGATCATTTCCTTTAAACAGATGGCATCTTTGTGATTGTTGTGACACTTCATTGTTGCTGCCGGCTGATGACTCACCAAAGGAAAATCCCAGCACACTCAGTAGGAGAAAATAAGGCTGTTTGGTGTTCTTTGCTACATCTAATTTTCCAAGAGAATTTCGACAGATGTAACAATTTTGCTGAAATGTTGTCAAAATAATAGCAGCAAGTTGACAAATCAAATCTGGCTCATGTTTAGTCCCCTGGTATTATACCAGTTCATCTGCAATAACAAGGGAATTTATTCAGTGTCATAATTGACAACTTGATCATTTCAGATGTCATATTATCAATTTTTTTTTGTCTTTTCATAGGCCTCGCTATTTCTGCCATATACAATTCTCTGTGGTCTTTTTCACAAATAATTACCAAAGGTAGACTAGTGGGCACCGATTCTCAACTGGGAAGAAAGAAAGAAAGAAAGAAAGAAAGAAAGAAAGAAAGAAAGAAAGAAAGAAAGAAAGAAAGAAAGAAAGAAAGAAAGAAAGAAAGAAAGAAAGAAAGAAAGAAAGAAAGAAAGAAAGAAAGAAAGAAAGAAAGAAAGAAAGAAGGAAGGAAGGAAGGAAGGAAGGAAGGAAGGAAGGAAGGAAGGAAGGAAGGAAGGAAGGAAGGAAGGAAGGAAGGAAGGAAGGAAGGAAGGAAGGAAGGAAGGAAGGAAGGAAGGAAAACGTAATCCTAAGAATTATAAATCTGAGGTCAAAATATGATGGAAACTAAGCTTTAGTTGAGAATTGTCCTATTTGTGCTATTTATCCAGGTAAAGTGGGAACAGCCCACCCAGAATTGCCAATACTGCATAGCACTGGAGTCACAGTTTCACAAAATGAAACAGAGGTCTTTGGGAATACGGTCTGGCTATGGTATCTTATGAAATATGTTCAATAAGCTTCTTTAGATGTTATTTTGTTCACTTAACTAAACATTCTTATGTAAAGATATTCTTGGGGCTCCACAATGAAAACGTTTTATTGAACCTCTTCCTCTGAAAAAAATGATTTTGACAAAGATTTTGTGGAAATGACATGAGAAAAATGGAAGAAGCCACAAGAATAGATGGTCTCCTTGAAGTAATGGAGATAAAAATTCCTGCTGTCTGATTCTGAACTCAGAAACACCAAAATTTCACTGTCCACTGACTGAAATAAGAGACTTGCAATACATTAATACATTCACTGTATATATAGATATATAGTTGACTTCTCAGCTTTGCAGCTTTTTTTTTTTTTAAAAACAGGAGCTTAAATACTTACTAGGCAGAGGCAAAAAAAAAAAAAAAAAAAAAAATCTTCATAAGCTGATTGCCATGCAGAATAGGAATTTGAACCTTAGACTTTCAGATTCTGTCTCTTGGTCTCTCAGGGAGCTATTCCACATCTTACAGGCTCAGTTATTCTGCACTGTGCAGTGCAGTTTCTGAATTATATAAATTGTCATCCATGTGAATTACAGTCATAGATGTAGTGTGGGAATGTGCAAGTTCACAATAGATAAAGTTTAAATAACTAAACAGATATAAACTAATGAAAGCTCTTCACATACAACACTGTTAAGTAATCAATAAGGCATTTTAAAGTATGAAGCTTGATCCTTATACTGGAAAGAGAACAGAATTTTCTTTATTTCTTTTGTATACATTCTTTTAAGATACCACAAAATAGTTACTTGTTGGTAAAATAATCCCAACAGGATCCTGAAATCTCATATATTGTGTAGATTCTTTGCCCAGTGCAACTTTTTGAAAGAAACAGAAGCACTTAAAACAATATTTTGTAAATTCATAACTCAGTAAGTATTTATATGAATTCATTCAGGTAAGTTTTAAAATATTCTGCTATTAGTCCAGGCCTCAGTGCATAAACAACAAGATCACAAATGACACTAATTGGTGCATTTGTTGTCAGACTCTGTAGAAAAGTTAAGGGCTAAATAGTAATTCCTATCTCGCAACCGTAACTGTACCCTGATTTTCAGAATATGTTGACTGATTCATCATTTAACAGCAATGAAAAATGAATGGAAATGTAAAAGAAAACAGAAGGTAAGGTAGGCAAACTTGAATGAGGCAAATATCATGTTCTGCAGAGTTTTCATGTGAATTTTAACATCAATATTCTGCATTCCAAGTGGGGTCCCTCCCATGGGATGCTGTCCTTCCTGAACTGATCCTGTGGGAGCTTCCCACAGGCAGCAGCTCTCCAAGAACTGTTCCCACATGGCTCCATACCACGGGGTCCATCCATCCCCCAGAAGCAAACTGCTCCAGCTTGGGTCCCCCACGGGTGGCAACTCCCCCCAGATCCCCCTGCTCCTGCGTGGGCTCCTCTCCATGTGCTGCAGCTCCAGCCCAGGGCCCGCTCCTGCGAGGGCTCTCCATGGACTGCAGCCTCCTCCAGGACAGATCCACCTGCTCCACCGGGGGCTCCTCCATGGGCTGCAGCATGGAAGCTTGCTCCACCATGGTACACCATGGGCTGCAGGGGGATATCCTGCTTCACCATGGTCCTCACCACAGGCCACAGGGGAACTTCTGCTCCAGTGCCTGGAGCACTTCTTCCCCTCCTTCTTTACCGACCTTGGTGTCTGCAAGGCTGTTTCTCATTTCTCTATCTTTCTCAACTACTGTTCCACAGCAGGATTTTTTTTTCCTTTTCTTAAATCTGCTCTCACAGAGGTACAAACAACATCGCATATTGGCCCAGCACTGGACAGTGGCGGGACCCTTATCTAACACGGGGCAGCTTATGGATTCATCTTGCAGAGGCCACCCCTATGGCCGCCCTGCTACCAAAACCTTGCCATGTAAACTCACTACAACAGCACATTGGGTAACATCAAAAATATAATTTACAGTGGTCTGCCATCTCTAAACGTTATTACAGTGTTTATTGCCAATACATTTCTAAAGTGTCATTACATTTTCTATATAACATCTTCTGAACAACTGATATCAATGTGATCATAACTGATGTGTGATGACAGTCAGCTAGGAGTATCAGACTAACAAAGCTGAGGGGAAAAAAAAAAAAAAAAAAAAAAAAAAAAAAAAAAAAAAAAAAAAAAAAAACTGTAGATTAAATTAGGAAAAGTTACTCTTCCAAAATAATTGTCTTGATCTAAAATGAGGCTGCTAACTCTTTACATATTCAGCCTCCTCCCCTCCATTTCAGGATTAATTTGAAAATGTAGTTTGAAACATGTCAGATATACTGATTAATATATATATAAATGAAATAGTTTTATATTAATAATAATTAAAAAAAATACATCTATGAGTTAAAATTAGTTCCTGAATTCAAGTCAGCTTAGACCTTTGTTACAGTCTCAGATGTCACTGTGTGCTGCATCATTGCCTCTGTCTCCAAGCGCTTCAAAATGCTGAAAAGCAAGCCCAGCACTGGAGTCTCATGCTGTTTGTGTGGTTATTCACCACCAGCTTTATGGAGAATCTAGAGACAGTTCTGATGAAGGTGCTCAAATGCAGTCTGGACATAAAAGAAAATTTCCAAAAGTGTTCCAGTACATGAAGTTTAATCTATTAAAATTCAATGGGCTTTAGACTTCTAAATTACTTTGAGTCAGAACAGCTAACCTCCTGTATGGCTTTGTAGATTTTCTCATTAGAAAGAACACAGAAAAGCCATTAGCAACATTTTAATAGGAATTGTAATCAGAGTGTACCTCCACAGGAGTGCAAGGACTATACCCTCAGCATTTGCAAAGAAAAGTTTCGTTCATTCCAACCAGTAGAGAAAGATTTGTGTGAATTGCTTTGACCAGCAGAACCTGCTGTTCTGGTCTTATGAAGCACAGAGGAAAGCCTGTGTCATTTTTCCTTTCTGAAAAAATAAATATTTTATTTTTAACACCATTCTTTAAAGCTCCGCAAGAATCCATCAGGCTTTGTATACCAGTTCTTTCTTTTTCCTTTTCCTTTTCTTCTTTTCCTTTACTTTCTTTTTCTTTTTTTTTCTTTTTTCTTCTCTTTTCTTCTTCTTTTTCTTCTTCTTTTTCTTTTTCTTTCTTTTCTTTTCTTTTTCTTTTTCTTTTTCTTTTTCTTTTTCTTTTTCTTTTTCTTTTTCTTTTTCTTTTTCTTTTTCTTTTTCTTTTTCTTTTTCTTTTTCTTTTTCTTTTTCTTTTTCTTTTTCTTTTTCTTTTTCTTTTTCTTTTTCTTTTCCTTTTCCTTTTCCTTTTCCTTTTCCTTTTCCTTTTCCTTTTCCTTTTCTTCTTTTCCTTTTCCTTTTCCTTTTCCTTTTCCTTTTCCTTTTCCTTTTCTTTTTCTTTTTCTTTTTCTTTTTCTTTTTCTTTTTCTTTTTCTTTTTCTTTTTCTTTTTCTTTTTCTTTTTCTTTTTCTTTTTCTTTTTCTTTTTCTTTTCCTTTTCCTTTTCCTTTTCCTTTTCCTTTTCCTTTTCCTTTTCCTTTTCCTTTTCCTTTTCTTCTTTTCCTTTTCCTTTTCCTTTTCCTTTTCCTTTTCCTTTTCCTTTTCCTTTTCCTTTTCCTTTTTCCTTTTCCTTTTCCTTTTCCTTCTCCTTCTCCTTCTCCTTCTCCTTCTCCTTCTCCTTCTCCTTCTTCCTCTTCCTCTTCCTCTTCCTCTTCCTCTTCCTCTTCCTCTTCTTTCTTTTATTTTTTTTTCTTTTGTGTTTACTTTTTCCTTTTTTCCTTTTCCCTATTTTTCCCCTTTTTTTCTTTTCTTCTTTTTCTGCTCTTTTTTTTCCTTTTGCTTTTCTCTTCAGCATAAAACAAAAGTTGTTCTGTATACCTGTATTTAGGACTGGATCATTTTTAAATTCCATCTTGTGTCTTTTTTATGGTCATGATTGTTTAATTGCAAAGGGATGAGACACAGCAGAAGTTAATATAGAGCTAGAAAGCTAAGGAAAACATCATGCATTCTTGAATTCCATTCGTACCAAAAGAAAAAATCTTTATAATAGAGATAGCTCAGGATGTTTTTCCCCACACATTAAAGTTGGAAGAAGGGAGGAGAAAAGTTGAGGGATCGTGACCTCTCCTCCTCGGGGTGCTGACTAAGTGAAATTAGAAGTCTTTCCTTGTTGGTTGATTCTTGAAGTGATTATGATTGCTCAGAACAAAGAAAAATATGTCAGAGCACTGATGACATTGAGGGGGAACACTGATTGACTCCTGAGTGACCTTTGGGCCCCACCACAGCCCAGGGCTCAAGTCTGACCTTGACTAGTTCCATTTTCTGCTGTATACCTAAAACAAGGTTGCTTTGCAAAGATAGCATTTACATTAATAGACATACCGAAGGGAGATATTTGCTAAAGCCAGGGGCAGTGAACTTACCTGCCTTTTCCTTGTTCTTTACTAATCTGTATTTATGTAGTCAGAGCAGGCAAATCTTTTGAGACACACAGACTCATTTGCAGAAAAACCATGCCAGCAGCACTGTATGATTAGTAATCTTCTATAACAAATCAGAACAGGTTAAAGAAATACAGCTTGAGATATGCTAAAAGCAAATATGCAAAATGGAGTTTTGCACTTACAGAGAGCCTGAAATAATGCAGGATTCCAACACAGAATGCTAGTTATTGCTGGATTTGTTTATTATTTTTTGCTATTATTTTTATTTACAACCCCTATGCTAGGCACCTTACAATTCTCACAAAAGAAAAAATCATAATCCTTGACCATGTAAAACTTTAAAAATAATTTCAGCTATTAGTCAGTGAAAAAAATCAATGAATTAAATAGAAACAGGTAGGCTGTAGCAGGACAATAGAGAACATAAAGGAAAGAAGAATGCAGCAGTCTTTTTTTTTCCAAAACCTTTACTTAAGGTTAAAACAAACAAAACAAAACAAACAAACTCACAAACACACACACACACACAAAAGGTCTGGAGGGTAGACTGGTTTAGGAATATCTGACTTTATTGAACCTATATTTCTGTGAATAAGCCTGCTCAAAAAAATTAAGATCTGAAAAATTCTTCCCTGTTCTACACTGCTTATATTGTAAATATGTAAGTGAGACGAAGGCATATCCTTCACTGTGTCATAGGCATATGGTAAAGTATACAGCTGAGATGGTAGTGCTACACTACTCATTCCAGAGTTTGATTATCTGCTAACTCAAGAGTCCCTAAGCTATGCTTCACTGTTTACTTCAAGTATATACCTAAGCAATCAGCATACATTAACAAAAATAGAATCGTGAGTCTAGAGTATTGCCAAGTCATAGGAGACAATGCAGCCCTTTGGACTACAATATTCATAAAGACCTTTCCAGGAAGTACTAAAATGAAATTCCTTTAAAGCCAGTTACTAAATTCTGTTCCCCATATGAAAGCATAGTTTGGTTATAACCAGTTAGGAGTTTTAGGTCCAGGAAAGATCAAGTGAATAAATCTTAATATACCTCCCTGAATTGATTTCAATAAGTATCATGAACCTTTGCAATGTTCTGCATGTTATCCTGAACATGCTGTTATTGTTATCATGTCTGATACCTCCTCTCTTCTCTTCTATTATTTCTTTTAGTATCAAAATATCTGTTTACTTTTCAGCACTGTATTAAACTGGTTTTGATCTTAAAGTTATTTTTCCTTTCTCTTACAATACATTATCTTATTCTTCATGTGTCTCAAAGGAGCAAGAATGATTCTTTTCAACCAATAATGACCTTGTTTGAGTGACCTGTGAGACAAACTGCTGAGTTCAAAGCAACAGATTTCCATCTCTCTGTCACATTTTTTTTTTTTTATTAACACTTCATAGAAAAAAAAGTGTCCAAAAGCTGCCTGTGAACCTCTCAGTGTAATAGATCCATAAAATCAAGACAGCTTCAGCTGACATCAAATCAGAGGAAACAACTCATGCAGCACTTCCCTGGTAGCACCTCCACTCCCACTAAACACCAAGCAGAATGTGATATGTCTCTGAAATCTTGGAAGCAGTACATGACATGTAAAAGCAAACACTGTTGGCAGTGGCCCACTGGTGTCTGAAGTCAGGAACTGTCACCAGCAGCCCCCTCTAACTGTACAAGAGCTACTACAGGAGATGCTCTCTGTCTACCCAGTGCTACTATGTGTGATCCCAGGCTGTTCCCTGAGACTGGGGCCCACAGGGCTTAATTTCTGATTTGCTAAATTCTATGAAGAGACTTCCTTTTCACATTCTCATGCTTGGCCCAGGAGGTAAAGAAAACCTCTTGGTTTAAGTGTGCAGTGCTGCAGCATTGTTTCTCTTATTGGGTTTGCACTTGTCTGGGCAATTCACAAAGGTCTAGGAGTTCCCTCTTTTCCTCCTAGTATTTTGGGGATGTTTTAAACCAAGGAAGCAGAGAAGTTGGTGGTAATAAAATAAGATTTCAGTGGGAAGAAAAAAAAAAAAAAAAAAAAAGGAAAAAGAATATACTACGTACTCCAAATAAAATTTCTAACCTTTCACTCCTGGAAGCTCTTTTAAGGGGACACAGTCTGGCGTCATACTGAGTTAGGTAGGATAATTGGTAAAAATGCTCTGAAAGTTTTTCATCAAAATGCCTCATCCATATACAAGTAATATACTCTGTTAGACAGTGTCACCTGACCTTGTTATGTCTTATTCATTCTTAATTAGAAATGAAGCATCCAGATGTTAAAGGTCATTACACTAGTTTCTATGACACCTATCATAGCATATTTGTATCACCTAGAATTTTATTAGAAATGCACTGAACAAGCCCAGCTCTCTCCACCATATGTTTATTGCCATGTCCAAGGACCCGCAGGTAAAAAGAATATTTTGTCTACCCAGATGGTTTTTGCCACATCTGGTTTTTAACTTCCACAGCATCTCATAGTGCTAATTTTACACTTTGATGCCAACATACAGAGATACTGTTTTTGGTAATAACATCATTGATAGAAACTCCTCTGAAGACTGGAATATAAGAAGATTGTAGGGACTTTCCCAGGTAAAAACAAAGTGTTTTTTTTTACATACTAATTCATATGATTTTATTTTATTTTATTTTGAGTATACCTTTACTTCGGAGTCAAAGTTTTTTTTTGTTGTTGTTGTTGTTTTTTCCTTTTTCCTTTTTCCTTTTTCCTTTTTCCTTTTTCCTTTTTCCTTTTTCCTATTTTAGCTTTTTGAAAATTAATTTCATGCATGTTTACTGAAATGTTCAGAATATAAAAGACAAAAAGGATCTTTTTTAAAAGAAAAAAGAAAAAAAAAGGCTTAAGAAAAATGAATTCATCTTTAAACTCAAGCATTTACCTCACATATATATATAGTATTTTATTGTATATGAAACATAGTAGTCATCACATTTTTCAACTGCAGTTATACTAGGTAACTTCTGATATCCTATTTAGTCTGAATAGTTTTGGCAGCTCATACTATTAAAATCAATCACACCACTTGCTAGGCACCATTCCATATGAATCCAGGATAGCAGAATCTGGCTAAAAATTGATAATGTCAAAATTGATTGATTATACTTTTGTTTTAAACTCACCTAATACCAAAAAACATCCAGGGTCTTTCAAAGTCCTGAAAAATATATATGTAATGGCTTCAGGAGTCTCCAGTAATTACATGTGTAAGGTGTACTGATCATTAGTTTTGAAGGAAAAAGCTATGATCCAAAACTACCTTGCACAAGCACCATTACAACAGTTCAGCAAATTTCTTGTCCAATGCTAATACAGGGCATTTTATTATCTACATATTAAAATTAAGTTCTCTCTTTTCCCTGAAGACAAAGATAGACTTTGAAGATTGGCATGTATCCACCTATTTTTTCAAATTCAACAGTATGTAATTCGTGAGTGACTTTCAGGTAATTTTCAAATATATCCGTTCTATTTTCTTAAGGTATCAACACGCAATGAAAAAACGTTGCATGTCAATCTTTCATAAAATGCAACAGAGAATTTAAGCAGAGATACCCAGGCTCTTGCTGTAATAAAGTTTATGTGTTATATGTGTGGTAACAGAAGTCTCAATGGGACTGAGGATATTTCATTCAGACAGCATGTTCACAGTTTTTCTCCCTAGCAGTTAAGCAAGCTCTACTGAGAATAGTACAAATGATAACATTGCCCTGTTCATAGTTCAATCAAATCTGACCAGGTTTTCCCAAGGATAGTCACAAACATTCTTCTAATCTCTTTCAAATTTTAGATACTACCCACAAATGATATGTCTGCTTAAGACTACTTTGAGGGATTTTTAAAGACAGAAATATGTTTATAATATCAAGGGTCGGGGATCCTGAGCAGTAGATCCTTTGACTGCCTGTTATAAAGATTAGTCTGTAAAACCAGTATCTCTTTTCTAACAGACCATATAAAATAATGTGTTTATTTAATTATTTATTAATTTTATCTTCATGCATAAATTGCTTGCTTTTCCTAATAATTTGGTGATCAACAGATGCAGGGTGAATCTACCAGGAAACAGGCTTATGGGCGGTCCTCTAGATGGTGAAGGCATGTCATATAGCTCATACCATATAACCTCTTTTCCACCCCAAAGAAGGCTGGTCTTGTCTTTTCGAAGGTGCCTTTTGAGAACAGTTGTCCATCAGACAGTGCCCAGATACTGAGTGTACTGCTGTAGGCAATATGAGCCATAGCCACTTTTGCCACACATTATGCATATAGACCTTTGGGAGAGCTGCCCAGCTCTTGCTCTTGCCAGGCTCAGATTACAGCAGAGGCTGTTAGTATCTGCCAGAGCCCTCCCCCAAGATGTGCAAAGATGATGTGCTCAGTACCTCATCTGCCAGGCATCTAGACCCCCTTCACAATCCCATGCCTGGGTTTCTTTAGAAACTAGAAGCGCTCATAGGATGAGTGATAGAGATAGACATAATAAAACCAAATGTTTGTGATACTGATGGTCAAAGACTACATCAACAACAAAAAAAAAAGTTATTCTAGATTTTTTTCAAGTCAGTGTACAGTACAATACATTGACTGTAGCTTTGTCTGTTGGTAACTCCATGAACCCATGTACTTTAAAACTAAGGAGAAAAGGAGATATAACACTTAAAGTTATCTTTTAAAAATAAAATGATGTGTGATGGTAATGCAGAGACTCTCTTGTGTTGTACTTGACTTCACACAACCTTAGCTTGATGGTGCTGATATGGAAGACCTATAATTTCTTACCCCTCTATGATGAAACATTAAAATATAAAAATTTCAGCAATTCATTTTATTGTTAACAGGTATTACCTACCCTTTGTCATTATCTTTGATATAGAATCTCTCAGTCTAGATGAGACCTTGTGATTGTTTATTATTTGCTGCCTCTAGATCCAGCCTTCAAGAAGCACTGGACACAATAGCTTAAATTAATTTAGCCCAGACGAAGCTTTGTCTTTACTGAGCAATTTAAATGAGAAGAAGATAAAGTTAGCTCATCAAAAAAGTGAAAAATGTCAGGAATGTTCTGCTATGTAGTTATTGTGTGAGAAATTGCATTTTTCCTACAAATATAAAAGGTAGATATTTCTCTGAGCACATGCTATTTATACTAGTCTAATTACTGAGTTTGAGGGTTTTTCACATTTCTCATCATTTATTTTAAAACTATTCATTTTAACAAAACCTTTTTAAGAAATCCCTCAGATGTTTGGAGAACTTCTATACAAATTTTAAGTTATTGACTACAGTAGCTTCAGGGTTGTTTTTTTCTTTCATTTTCAAACGTTGTTGGATTTTCTAAGGATACATCTAAATGTTGATTATGCTGACTGAATTTTTCTTTTGCCTTTCCAAGTCCTTTGGGTTTTGAAACAAACAAGCAAACAAACACAAACACACACACACAAAGAAAAAATAAGTAAAAATAATTAAAAAAAAAAAAAAAACACAAAGGGAAATATCACTTGATTTTTTATATTACATAGTATGGTCAGAAGTACAATTATTTATGGAGACTGCCATAGCACTTCTGGGGTAGGTGATGTGTTATTACCACAGCCAATTTCTTGTGGGTCAGAACATCATTATTTATTCATAATATTAAAAATGAGAAGGGGAATTAAAAATAACGTCTCTTGCATTTGTTTGGAGATAGTAAGATAATTAATAACATGAAAAACAACAGTTACTGCCACTAAGCATATCAGCTATATAACACATATTTCTCGTGCTATGAATCTCTTTGGTATAAAGCAAATATTCAGAGTGGAAGATCAGTGGGGCAAGACTGAATGAAACTGCAAGAAGCATGGCAGCTTGGATTCATTTGAAAAAGGAACTTGCAGTTCCCCCTGTCTACTGCCTCCATTCATCTTGACTTAAGAGAAAATTGTGTTGGTGTTGGAACTGGAACATGGTCAAAATACTGGATCCAGAAATATCATGAAAGCTAGATCCCTGTGTTGGCAAATCTGTGGCTCAAGAAGTCAGAGGAAATTATTTCAGAACAAGTTTAATGGCCTCTAAATTATCATGTTTTGTCTAAAATGCACATTTGTACATTTCCTCCCAGACTTGGAGGCAGAGACATATGCACTCACTGGTTTCCCACAAAATCATCCCAGACACCTTCCAACTTGCCAGCAGTATTATTGTAATGATCAGGGAGACAGGACATATGAAATGGCACAAGCTTTAAATTCTGTTAGTTGTGTTATATATGGAGCCATTAAGGTTTCCAGAAATTGGCACTATGATTTATAGTCCTTCTTTTTCAGGCTCCTTGCTCTTGGAAACATTTTGTTGTTGTTGTTGTTGTTTGGGGTTTCTGGTGTAAGAATCAGCAGGCCTCATTGCCCATGGAAAATGTGAAGATGTTGAACATAAGGCAAGATTTTCTTCTTCAGTTCCAGAGAATTAACCTTTAGTGGATTCCGCTTTTGGATTCTTAAAGTAAATCTTGGAAAGCTCAGTCCAGAACTTGTACAAAATTCCCATTTCCCACTTTTATGCTTTGTTGTTGTTGTGTTTTGGTTTTGTTTTGTTGTTTGTTTTTTTATTTTTCTTTTTTTTTTTTTTTTTCAGAAGGCAGATTTACGTTGGTGGAAATACTGGCATGTAAGGTGATTAAATACTTTCAATTTTCCGTAGGTGGGATTAGTACTACAAAATACTTGGTAACAGTGGAAAAGAAGGCACTTAATGTTATGAAAAATGTTATGAAATCACTCTGTGTGGGGTTGTCAATATTAATTATTATTAATTGTTATTAAAGATCATAGTTTAACTCCAGCTTTAAAAGAAAACAAGTTTCAAAATTTCCTTTTTAATTCTTAGTCAAAAGACCTGAAAGTGCTATTCTAATGCTTCTTAATCCTTTCCAATTGAGTCTTTACCAACTTGAAATGAAATATTATTGATTGAAATGCATTATAAGAGAATTAGTATGTTCAGCTGCCCTGCAAACTGACTTTGAAAATATTAACTTATGACATACCACACCTTCTCTCATTCAAGGTTTAGCCAAGTACCTGCTTATCTACATGAGGTGTCTAATGCATTGTCTGGTACCCAGCATAACTGCAGATGGAGTATGTTAGAGTCTTCTTGGCAAACAGCTGAACAAACTAAATATAGATATTATTAAATGAGTGTTGATTGGAAGCAACATGTGTTGTAAAAACTTGGCAAGCATTTCATCTTTTTCATTTCTGGTTGCCATTCCCTAGCTACCATAACCATAGTTTTTTGTCCGGGTTTAAATATTAAAAGATAAGAAGGGAGATGGTGACAGGTGGAATTCACCTGTCATTGTAGAAATGCTATTTAATCTCCCTTTGTAAATGTAAATGTAAATATACAGGATACATAGGATAGTTTTAGGATAAATAGGTCACTGGCATTTAGTAACATTTCTATTCTTTGCAATCTTAACTATTATTACTTATAAGAATAAATTATTTTTGGCAGTCACCCACATTGGTTCCATGTTTCTTCAAAAGCAATGAGTTAAGTGAAGTTTAGCTGCTGGTTCAAAAAAGTTTACCATATATGTTCATTTTTCTCAGCTCACAAGTATAACAGCTATATTAATATATCAGAATGAACAGATGTTCAGTAAAGCAAGCAACAGACCTATTTGTAATGGTGGGCTAAACCTTCCTACTGTCTATATTAAAAAAAAAAAAAATCCAATTTATATGTTCAGGCATTATAATAGTAAAATATAAATAAAGAGTTAAATATCGTTATCCCATGGTGTATCCTTCCCCTTTCCTACAGTATCAATTTAGCTCTTTATCTTGTCAACTTCTTAGAGTTTTGCTCCAAATATTTCTCAAGTATTTCTGTACAAAGATAGATGCTACTTAACTGGGGCCAAGATGCTAAAGAACAATGACCTCTGACATGCTGTTTGGGTCATTATTCACAGTTAGTTATTCAGTTAGGTTATTCACATCAGTTTTGATATAAGAGCTTGTTAAATATTAATCTAAATGAATTTTCTGTTAAGTTTTTATCTAGTTTAAGTAACGAGGAAACCTTATTCTTCATGTGTTTAAATTAGGTGATATGCATTTATCTACGCAAATAAATTTCATTGTCAATGGATGTTTTGTGAAAAACTATAAGCAAGTATTAAAAGCAACATTGGAATCCTAAAGAGGCTGTGGCAATCTTAATTAGTTTTGTAGACTGAATCTAATTATTCTTTATTGGAAGCCACGCTGTGTAATTACAGTGCTTGCTATTGGTTCAGAAACTACTTCACCACTGCAAAGGAGAAAACATTTTTATGAGGTTATTAAGATATTCTTTATGAAACTGGAAAACTGTTTTCATGAACATCATGTCTACCATCTTAACAAAAAAAAAAAAATGTGGGGTGGGGGTGGGCGTGGGAACATGACCTTTGGGACTAACAAACATGAACTGAACTCTTACTGTTTGAATAAAACAGCCAGGGTCATATCACTGAGGACAGTAATACGCTATACCTCATGCAGACAAATGTACAGCAGCAGAAGTAACACTCTCCAGCAGGTCCTCTTCTCATCTTGTCAGCACTAGAGACCTAGAGACCTAGAGACAGTTTTAATCCCAAGTGATTCCCCATTTAGGAGATGGCATGATAGCCAGCACTGGAGACTGCAGCACAGATCTCCAAAGTTAGCAGTAAAGGTCACTGCTCCTTGGAGTAACACACAAAGGAAAGGAAAGGTG
Source organism: Aythya ferina (assembly GCF_964211825.1). Classification (NCBI taxonomy): domain Eukaryota; kingdom Metazoa; phylum Chordata; class Aves; order Anseriformes; family Anatidae; genus Aythya; species Aythya ferina. Next base: position 53,765,654 of record NC_140296.1, read on the forward strand.
AGGATTAGTGTCAATTCTTGTCATCTGCTGAGTAGCAATTCAAGTGGTTTACACAAATGCTTGCAATTCTGATGATGAAAGTATGATTGCACATAATTTAACAGAGACCTGATCAGTCTTCTTGTCCCTGGGTAGAGAGAATTCAATCTTTTGCTATTCAAATACTAATTAAAAAAAGTATTCTACTGATTCTGGTGATAATAATTTCACTATATCTCTTTTCTTTACAGGGATGAATGTCTTAACATTTAATTACTGTTAACAAGACCTTTATGGGAAGAATAGAAAATTTCATGTACTGTAATAGCATTAGCATATTAAATGTAATTGCCAGGTGGCCCTCTTAGGATTACTCTTCCTGATTGAAGCATATTCAGCTTTTTCTTTATTGTCATTTAAACCTCACTAAATATAGAAATTCATTCCTTTTACTCCTATCTGTGGCAGAGTTGCAGATGAAGTTGTGCAAGTAGGTAATTCATTTTATTTGATCAATAGAAATTTGATCTGATTGCATTCTGATTTTCTAATGGTCTGAAAAACAAGATAGCTTTGTCAAAGTCAAAATAGCCATAGAAATACTTACTTATATAGAAGTAAATAAGTTAGAAACTTTCCTGTTTTTCTTCTTTTCAAAATGTCTACGTGTGTAGAAGTAAAAGAAGCTCATAAAAAGCTGGAGTTTAATACTGCTTTATATTTCTAATATTCTGCTTGTGCTTTGGAAATGTAACCCTGATTAATATAAGGAACCAACATTTTTAAAAGCCATTTTGAAGACAATAAGATGTGACCAAAATGAGTATTCTACAGCAACAAGGCTCCTTTTACTAAGTGAATGTATTTTAGCCTTCCAGAAGTAACATAGTAGTGAATTTCACTACTTCTCTGGTTAAAATAATAAAAACAGGATGGGAAACTTTGCTTTAAAATGGTATGTAATATTCCCCACACTGCAGAGCTGTAACTTCTGACACTTGGAAGAAGTGAACAAAATATTGTAACTTTCTGACACTTGGAAGAAGTGAACAAAATACTGATGATATGAAGCTTTATCACAAGCGGTTACATTTTAGTTGCTCTTTTGCTAATTAGGATTAACATCTAACCATTATTTCACATTGTTTCAATTAGCAGTTCTGCCAAAGTTAGAACAAAACGTAGGAGATGTTGCTATGTATAGCTGCTTTGCTATTATTTTTCCCAGTCTCATTTGCTTTGTCAAAGAGATTCCCTTGGCCCTGTGATATAGGTTCATATAGGTTCCCTTGGCCCTGGGATACGTGCACAGCAACTCACTTTTTTTCAGGTGGCACAGTACACGGTAGTTTAGAGCAATGAGATATACACATCCTTCTTATATCCGATTTGGTTTGCACAGTTCATGATGATCCTTAAGAAAGCAATGAATGCTTTACTTTCAGGAGATGCCAGCTTTAGAGCACAAGGTCATGTTTTTATCAGGGAAGCACTCATATGAGGCAGCGATAATGTACCAGCCTGTAAAAGCATTGCATGCATAGACAAAAGGTCTTGTCTTCAGTATCACAAAAAGAAAAACAAAGACCGTACAATAAATAGCATGACTTTATAATAATAAATCTTCCTTTTTTTTTTTCCCTCACTCTTAAAGATGTGTTATTTAAGCTCAATTTAGTTTGTAGTTTTTGTAAAAAAGGCTTTTCTTTCAGCAGTTCTCTGTATCATTTGTATCTTTGCAATGTAGAGAACATTACTTTTCATCCAAATATATGAATTTGATTGTGCTGGGTAGGGACCAACTCATCATTTTTTCCTCTGTTTCTTATTTTAATATTTTCCAGATGTGTCAATTTGAATAATCATTGCAAAGACTTAAATGGATGAAACGAGTTGCCTTAGTTATACCATGTGTCCTGTTCCATTATAATATGGTTGAAGACAAAGATTGCCATGAATCTTTGCCGTCTTCTTTATGAGAGGATGGAGATTATTATTATCATGTAATTTTACATAACATGCCACCAAGGCATCACAGAGTTGTCTCCCTTTGTACACCCTGGTGGCTGTAGATCAGCCGGAGACACATGAGTACTAGCTGAACCTTTCCTGTCAAGCTAGGGTTGGCACCTCAGCCTTTGCAAGGATATTGCAGTGGCATGTCACAATGTCATCATTACCTTTCTTGGTGAAAGGGGACCAAAAAAAAGCAGTCATATGAAACTACCAATTTGGATTCACTTCTCTCTTTTTATCTAAGCTAAGGGCACCAGTCATAGAAGTGATATGATCCAGTGGACTGGTAGATTTTATCTACTCTGGTAGATTTTATCTTGGAAATATCCAAAGCCTTTTGAAGGCTAGCTTTGCCTTTTTCTGCATAGTAAGTTATTAAAGTTCAGCAAGGTGCATTAGTCTACAGTCAACACACACACAACTACCCTTACTATGGGAGCAAAGAAAGTCCCCAAGTGCCTGATTTATGAATAAGCCCTGGCCTGCTTGGCAGAACAGATATGCTCCACATCTTTCATTGTATCAAGAAAAGAAGAATTTTCCCATGGAGATCATTCTGAGAATCATCTTTGAGCTCCTAGTGGCCATTACCAAGAAATTTTCTTAGGGGAAAATGTATATAACCAATGGTGAAAAGCTTAAGGGACCTGAAAACCACTATATTTTACAGCATAATTGTTCCCCTGAATGAAGACATGAAATGGGAGCAGAAAACACATGTAGTGTATTAGTACTCCATTAGTACTTCAGTTCAGTATCTTATATTGTAAAGAGGTAGAGATGGTCAGGAAGGACAGGCTCTGTTTTGACAGTGATTAGGAGCAAAAAACACCTCAAAAAAAGCTCAATGCAGTTATTACCAGCTCACAGGCACCTCCTTTGTAACTATTTCATAGACTGGAGGTGAAGAGGTATTGTACCAGAAGAGACTTATGACAACAAAGTCAGTTCTATTTTTCTAATGTATTTTTCTACATAATTTCAGAGTCAGAATTAATACTGTGCTAAAGAAATTTATAGATGTCATAGCCTGAGAGAAAGGTTGAAAAATAATTATATGGTACAGAAAGACTGAAAACATGGGCAAAAAAAAAAAAAAAAAATCCTTTTCTATAAATTCTAATGAAAATGAACAGTAATATACCCCCAAAGGAAATAGAGAAGTCCAGTTCCCAGGTAATGTGTTGAAACTAGTTTTATTTAATGAACAATAGAAATATAGAAACCAATGTTAAAAAAAATGCTAAATGAGTATGAATGAATTTACTAGCCTTGTTATACATATGGTATATATATAATATATAATTTATAATATAATAGTATAATATTATATATTATATATATATACATATATATACGGTTAACATGAAAAGCTAAATTTCAAGCAAAAGGATGAGATAGTTCAGAATTGTCTAAAGAACCTAAGAAATAAATGGAAAAATATAATATTAAATACAGTAAATAAATGGAGAACTTTGCTCCAAATTTTAACTAAACCTTCATTTCTAGCTTTGTACCGGGCTTCCTAACATGATCAGGAAATAATTTTCCTCTCTTGAAGGGGTGGAAGAAGGATGGAAATGATTTGCACTGAAAAGAAAAATCTAGAATTTCAAGTATATGAACCAAATGACCTAAGTTTTTATTGGTTTTGGTGTTAGTTGTCTTTTTTTTTAATTGTTTTTATTGTTTTTTCATTGTTTTTGGTGTTAGTAGTTTTCATGCAAAAATAAGTTTTCATAAAATACCCTAAATATGTTCAGTAAGTTATTATTTGGCAATAATAGAAAACATCTATCAATATATTTACACTTTACAGGAAAGTTTGTTTGCTTCTTTGCTTATTTTATTTTACAGATACTGTAAAAACTATCCCTAAAGTTCAAAGCAGGAAAGATTCATTTCAACATTCCAGAATTCTTTGCTATTTTTTCCCCAACAAATTGAGTTTTAAGTCATTTTCAGGTGGTTTCTCCAATAAACTTAGGCAAGTGTAATTTCATGCAGTGCAATTCAGACTTAGATTCTTGCTGTGAAAGAAAGCTCATCAGTCTGTTTTCTGGACAGAAAGGCAAGACCCCTCAGAATTACTTAGTGTCTGTTATATTTTCTTTGCAGTGCTACGTAACTCTTTCCAGGGATTGGAATGTACCTCGTGCTTCTTTCCATTTATGGCCAAAAACAACCAATATATATTTTTTTTAAGTTTGACAATAATTACGTATTTAGGAATAATACCACTTTAATATCACATAGAGTTAAATTCTCTGTTTAGCCAAAGAACGGAGGCAGCAGTGAAAGTCTTCATCCTGTTTCTGGAGAATGGTATGGGTAGCAGACTGATTTGATGTACACAATGTGGCTTTTCAGTTTAGCTTGCCAGCAAGAATGCCATTTAATGGCATGGTGGTGTTAGTGTGGTGCTTCCTGACTTTTCTCTTTGTTTCATGCTGGCCACCAAAGAGCTGTCAGATGGTATGAACAGAAACCAGGATCCTTCAGTGAGCTGTACCTGGAGAAAATACTTTGCAAGATTGGAGAATAATGTAGCCATAATATAGCTCTGATGTTGGATTGAAGAAAGAAAAAGAAACAGTCTTTAATTTCTTGTCCCAGTCCAAGACATCAAGCCTGCTTGTGGGAAGATTAGGTTTCTTGTCTATCATGCAGAATTCAGGGAAAAAAAAAAAAAAAAAAAAAAAAAGCCTTTGATAACTTGATTATTCTTTTAAATGGTTAAATGCTGGAACTTTAGGAATCTGATACTCCTATATTGCTGTTGACCAAGAAGTACTGGTCTTTTGTAACTCCTAAAAAGGGTAAAGAGATAAGTCTTTCCACATTATTTTCATATTGCTGCCTTATTTTTGATTGTTTTAATAATCCTTATATTGCTGAATTTCTCTACTTTTAGAGAAAGGAATACTGTAGAATTTCAAGATAGAAGAACAGAATAAGAAATGGTGGCAGAGGATTTTCATTTAATGTTTTAATATTATTTTGATTACTATACGACATATACTTTATATGCCATATGGTAATATGTAATGTCATACTTTTTATGATATATACATATGACTTTTGTAAGGTGACTATTTGAAGATTCATTGCCGTTCAGCCAACAGCCTCACAAAAAATGCCAAATTTTTGAGAAAAAAAAAAAATGTTTCCATGGATCAATCATCCTGATTGTTTTCTCCAATACAGTATGTGTTGATTGAGTTACCATAGCTCCTTCCAATATTGAATTATGAAATGGAATTTCAGTTTATAAAAACTAAATTAAAAGAACTACTTGTTCAAAATGTTAATTCTTTGAAGCTAATAAAATTGATTAAGTGTTTTAGTTGCATGAGACATTAGCAGGAAAGATGAAATCCTACAAAGAGTAGGAATCAAAATGTAAGAAAAGTGAAAATATGAGGGAAACATAGAGAAGAGATGTTTGGTATGAAATATTGTAGCACCAACAGATGAACTCAAAATATGAAAAGCTGTTAGTTGTAAACATTTTGTCATTAAAGTTTAATTTCTTCATGCTCAGGAAAGCGATTTTATACAATTGGACATGCTGTTTGAAAATAATTCTAAAAATTCTCATAGTTCAAGGTGAGTTCTATGCATGTTTAATTGCCCCCAGCCCATTTCCTAGTTAATGGGTCTACTGCTACCTAAAAATATAATGAATACTAACTTCCTTATCCCCAGCCCCAAACCCTCCTTATATATGTTCAGGATGTATGAAAACAAAGCCTGATTACAGCAAGGAAAGAGCTGTCAAATGAGCATTCAGAAGTTTCTGTTCTGCTTGCTGCTGGACTTGAAGAGGGCTTTCCATGGGACATCCTCTTTGCTTTGGGGACTGGGATGGGCAAGAGAAAATGGTAGGATTCTTTTATTTGGACAAAGATAGATGAAAGGGGTTCTAGACAAAAACAGCTACATATGTAATTCTGCAAGCACTGCAGCCAGAGTACTCACCCCTACTACACAACAATGTTTCCCCCTGGAGAAAAGAAGTCTCGGGGAGACCTCATCACTGTGTTCCAGTATTTAAAGAGTGGTTACAAAGACAATGAAAACTTCCCTTTTACAAGGAGCATCAAGGATAAGGGTAGTGGGCACAAGTTGCACTGGGGGAGATTCTGATTGCATATAAGAGGAAAATATTATACTCTGAGAACAATCAATCATTGGAATTACTTCTCCAGGGATGTGGTGGATTCTCTAGTACTTGAGACTTTCAAGGTTCAGATAAACAAGGTATTAGACAATCTTTGTCTAGGCCTTGCTTTTACTATGAAAAGTTAGACCCAGTGATCTCTGCAGTCCTTTTCAACCTGGGCTTTTCTATGATTCTGTGATTCACTTCTCTGCAAGCTGTGTTTTGCATTCTTGTTCTTATCCCATACTGCTGTCATTGATTGCACACCTATACATGCTGTCATTTCTTTTGCTGCTTTATTTCTCACTTTTTTTCAGGAAATTTACATGAAATTCCTGCCAGCAAGAACTTTTACATTACTCTAAAAAACATTTTTTCTTTGTGCATTATAGTAGCCTGTATTATATTACAGCTCATAGCACTCTAAAAATAAAAAATTTTAAGGCAGTTGACTGTTAAAGTTACATTTTCCTATTGCACTGGGCACTGTATAATTATAGTATAAAGCAGAAGATAAGTATTTAGACTGAAGTGGTCCTCCTGTTCCTCTAACTTTATGTGATACTTCTATAAAATATTTTCTTCGTTGTCTAGAGGAGTATCTATGTATTGTTCTTTGTTGTGATTTTCTTTTCTCTTTAAGTAGTAGTGCTATTTGAAAAATATGTTAGAGTATTACTTTTTTTCAGTGGATAAAAATTACTTATTGGAAAATACTTTTTTCTCTAGCCTATTTAAATCTTCATTTTATAATAAGAGCCTGATGATAACCTCATATTTAGATTCTTAAGTTTAATCACCTAGTTTTCAGAAGAGCTGAGCAGACAGTCTGTATCATGCAACTTAATAGGATTTGTTAGACGTTTGGTAGTTTTGAAATTACCTAAAGACTTGGTTTTGTTACGGGTTCTTAGTTTTTTTTCAAAACCTTGGCCCCAATACCTAGCTGATTTTTTCACATAAATTAGGAGCCGTAATTTTATGGATAGCTTGCAGTTTATCATCTTTTACTCTTAACTCCCACGTTGTGCACATCATTTGCAGATGAAAAAAAAAAAAAAAAAAAAATCACAAAACTTGGCATCAAGTGTAAAGAAAATCAAATGTAAATTAAATAACACTGGAGGGAAACAGTTATCATGCCAGAGAATTCAAAGAGATTGGGCCTGTTAAATGAGATGAACTAAATATATACAGTAGCACTTTTCAAGACAAAGCTCAAAATTTGCAAATCCTTTTTCTAATCTCTGAGATATAAGTGTATTTCTCTTGAAAAAGATATGTGTCTTTTTATCTTCTTTATGAGGTTTCATGTGTATTGTCTAAGTAAAGAATAATTGTATCACGTGGGTTCAAAGTTCCTTTTGGTCTCCTGCACATGATGTCTTCACTTCCAAAATGTAATTCAAATAAATCATGGTATCAATTAAAATTAACAATCACCACAAAAATAAAAAAAAAATAAATTAAAAATAAAAAAATAATAATAATAAAAAATAAAAAGACAGGGGTGGAGAGGTGATTACTGAGTTTAGAATATAATATGAAAATAGGCATCTTCCCAACCTTAAGAAGCAATTGGGCCACTTTGTCCAATGCTGAGGATTGCCCCTTTGACTGAGGAGCTACCAATGCGATAATTATTTACCTTCATAGCTGTTTTTATTTCTGTAGGTCTTTTTAATACCTTTGTTAAATTTCCAAATGAAGGTGGCAGCCAGACAATTGAGGCCAAGTGTGTCTTCCTAGCACACTCATATGGGTCAAGATTTCAATTGTAGAAGCTATTTGTTGTTTCTGGTGTTTTTCTCCTTCTGTGTGTTCAGGGACTTGTTGCATCTGTTGCACGCAAATGCAGTCCATAGCATTATGGTTAACTTCCAACCCTTGAATCCTCTTTTGTTCGATTTTTGATCCACATAGGATGCTTAGGAGATGTGACTGTTAGTATGTATACAATAGCTATTAGTTTAATGGTTTGTAAGGTATTGCCACTTAGGAATCTAATACTTCTAACTCATAAAGGGGTTGGGTAGGTCAACTCTTTAGCACTTTTCCCCACTTAATTTTTCTGTTAGTATCTATCAATTGTTTTTGCAACTACTTCTACATTAATTATCTTTGAATCAAGAAATATTACCAGACTTTGAAGGTATCCGGGCTTTCAGTCATATCTCTTTTAGCTTTCAGACACAGTAAGGACTTCTGCTGCATTCCCATTCTCTGCATTAACTTTCTGTGCTCCACCTCAACCTGTAGACAATAGTTTGTACCAATCATAGTAAAATGACTTACTCAAAACTTTGGTCCATTGCAAAAAGAAGCAGATTGTCTGATGACTCTGCTACAGGGAGACCTCAATCAGGGTGTATAGCTCTAAATACAACTGATTCAATCCTACAATTGATCTCCCTGAGCTCAAATAAACTATAGACATATTAAAAGCTAGCCTCACTTTTCACTTCAGGTGTGAAAAGACCATATTTTTAATCTTCTTGTTTGAGTCCAGCTGTCAAATTCACTTCAAAAACATAGATCAAATTGGACAATGGCAGCTGTGAACAAAGACATCCATGGACATGCAGCTTTTTAAAATCTGGCTTTGTAATGGGTTAGCCTGTTTATACATCTACTGCTTTTTCTTTCAAGGGAAACATCTCAGTGAATAGCTTCCAGACATTGTAACCACAAGTAGGCTTGCAGGGAAGCTCTAATGCTTGTAAGGGAACCCAGAGATAAGTAAGACCCGTGAAAGCCGTAATACATTTTTTTATTGAATCTCATCTTGAGGCCACACACAGAAAGGCACTGCAGGAAGTAAAACATTTCAGTCACTGGAAAATTAAGCCTTTTCTTAGTATTTCCTGAAAAAGAACAGAATTAAACAGTATTGTCTTCAGTGAGGTGTTAAGTTTTGTGTACAAAATTAAGATAATGAAGATACTGAATTTTAATTTAGAGTTTTTTGTGGCAAAAGCTCTGTTGCTCAGTACCATGAAAGTGCTTACATGAAAAATAAAAGCATATATCTGAGTATATATTAAAGACATAATATATATTACCATATATGACAACTCAAAAAATCTTATAGTCAAGTTTCTGCTGCTCATCTTTTAAAAATATTTTAGTAGTTGAAGTTTTATAGCACAACAATTTTTTCATATTTAGAAAAGCTTGATTGACATGAAATCTCATGGATTTAGGAGAATAAATCTTTTCTATAAAATTAAAATTGAATGTCATATAAGGTGCATAGTTTTTTCTATATTTCTTTGTTTATTTTTCATGGAGTTAGTATTTACATCACAATGGAAAAATAGATTCTGACACCTGTGAGTGGTAGAAAAAACACACTTAGAGTCATCAATAATGAAGATTCATAAGGATTTACAGTAACAGATTTTACACAAATGGCTTTTCCATAAGTTTGTTACTTCTTACTGTCATTATCTGCAAGACATGGCTGGCTTCATGAAGACTTCTAGGAAGACGTCATTCATTCTTGTGACTTTATTAATAAGAAATAGTGAATGTGAATTAACCAACCAATTTAGATAAGACCATCTGTTGTCTAATAAGATATGACTGTAATTTGAATAATGGTTTTGTATAAAGTGTATTATGGGATGAAGGACATGCAGATATTAATTTTGTCTCATTAGCTTCCAGAAAAAGAAAAAAAAAAAAAAGCCAGTATGGAATGTGAAATATTTTTTCTTTGACTGTTAGCTCATGCTGTGAGACATTTCATCCCCCTGTCTCTATCCTCCCTACCATATAACAATAAGACATCAAAAACAAATAAGAGAATGGAAGAATGGGATATAAAGAATTTCGTAAAATACTCTTGTGGTTACTCATTACCAGCAATAAGTACAGCTCATTCTGTGGACTATTTTGATTCTTCTTGTTGGTACTGGATGCCCAAACTGTTGTGATGATGATGAAATCATCACAACAAGCACTATCTTATCAACACTATTTCAGTGTTACTTAGTTTTGCTTTAGTTCATTGCCTTCTCTGAGCTAATACAAGAATACATCAGACAAGTAATGAGAATGCTGGAAAATTGTCATTTCATGTTTGGCAATAAGGAAATGAACAAAACACATGTAATATTAACAAGTCAGCTCAAACCTTCCCAACAGCTGAGTTTTTTGTTTTTGTTGTTGTTTTACTGGCCATTAAATAACACATTAATTTATGTTTTACTGCTCACCATGATGTTTTTTATTGAAATTAATGGGACTGAGTCTTATAGAAGCATTGTCCAGTTAAGCAAATTTTTTTTTTTTTTTTTTTTGGAGGGGGGGAGGTCATACAAAACCAGGAGCTAATACTTCTCCATATACATTAAGACAGAAATAAGTGCAGATCAGCCGTGTGAGTTTTCTAAAAATACATTTAGAAAGAAGATTGTTGTGTATTTTACATCAGATTCTCGTGGAACAGTTCCCTTCCATTTTCTTATATCTGAATGTTCTCCAATACAGGAAAGGAAAACAAATGGTTAACAAGGAACTATTACTAATGTAATAATGTACATAACTAATGGTTAACAAGGTACTATTAATTGTATTTAAAAAAATAAATAAATTATGCTGGATGAGACGTAGCCTTTCAAAATTTGTTCATATGACTTAGGACTCTGTCATTTGGAGTATTCAATAAAACCTGTCTAGTTGAGACTGTTTGCTTACTTTTGCAAGCTTAAAATTTAGAAAATGAAATGAACAATGTATATTAGGAAACTTCACAAAATGAAACAGTTTGCAGTTTTATGGTTAATATGACTTTGGCTTCTGTGTGGTGCTGTGGGTGTTAGATATCAACACAACACTGCACTGGAGAGTTAATGGCTACCACAATCTAAAGTACTTCAGTATCACCAGGATCTTGAGCCCTTTCACAGAATCACAGAATTGAAGAGGTTGGAAAGGATCTCAAAAGATCATCGAGTCCAACCCCCCTGCCAAAGTAGGTTCCTTAGAGCAGGCTGCTCAGGTAGGCGTCCAGACGGGCCTTGAATATCTTCAGAGAAGGAGACTTCACAACCTCCCTGGGCAGCCTATTTCAGTGCTCCGTCACCCTCACCGTGAAGAAGTTCTTTCGCATGTTGGTGTGGAACTTCCTGTGCTCTATCTTGTGGCCTTTACTCCTTATCCTGTCCCCACAAACCACTGAAAAGAGGTTGGCCAAATCCCTCTGTCTCCCACACCTCAGGTATTTATACACATTGATGAGATCCCCTCTCAGTCTTCTCTTCTCCAGGCTGAACAGACCCAGGTCTCTCAGCCTTTTCTCATAAGGAAGATGCTCCAGACCCCGTATTATCTTTGTGGCCCTCCGTTGGATTCTTTCCAGGAGATCCCTGTCTTTTTTTTTTGTACCAGGGAGCCCAGAACTGGACACACTACTCCAGGTGAGGCATGACCAGGGCAGAGTAGAGGGGGTGGATCACCTCCCTTGACCTGCTGGTCACGTTCCTTTTAATGCACGCCAGGATCCCGTTGGCCCTCTTGGCCACAAGGGCACACTTCTGGCTCATGGTCAACCTGTCATCCACCAGGACCCCCAGGTCCTGCTCCTCAGAGCTCCTCTCCAGCAGGTCATCCCCCAGCCTGCACTGATAGATGTGGTCGTTCCTTCCCAGGTGCAGGACTCTACACTTCCTCTTATTAAACCTCATTTGGTTTCTTCCTGCCCATCTCTCCAGCCTGTTCAGGTCTCGCTGAATGGCAGCACAGCCTTCTGGCATGTCAGCCACTCCTCCCAGCTTTGTGTCATCAGTGTACTTGCTGAGGGCAGACACTATTCCCTCATCAAGGTCGTCAATGAAGATGTTGAACAAGACTGGACCCAACGCTGACCCCTGGGGAACACCGCTAGTCACAGGTCTCCAGCCAGACTCTGCACCGCCAATCACCACCCTCTGAGCTTGGCCAGTCAGCCAGTTCTCAACCCACCTTACTGTCTATTCCTCTATCCCACACTTTCTCAGCTTTGCTATCAGAATGTCATGGGAGACAGTATTGAAAGCCTTGTTAAAGTCAAGGTAGATGACATCCACTGCTCTCCCCCCATCTACCCAGCTGGTGATGCCATCATAGAAGGCAACGAGCTGTTCCAACACCTTTCCAGGGACAGAAGTGAGACTGACTGGCCTGTAGTTTCCCAGATCCTCCTTCTTGCCCTTCTTGAAGACCAGAGTGACATTGGCTATCCTCCAATCTTCAGGCACCTCTCCTGTTCTCCAGGACCTTTCAAAGATGACAGAGAGCAGTTCAGAGATCACCTCTGCCAACTCCCTTAGCACACGTGGTTGCATCCCATTGGGACCCATGCATTTGTGTGTGTTGAGCCCACTCAGATGCTCCTGAACCACTCCTTTTTCAACAAAGGGAGAGATCACCATTACCCAGACACTTTCTCCTCCCTCCAGAGTTGAGGAGTCCAGGAGGGGAGTCCTGGAAGCAAAGACTGAAGCAAAGAAAGCATTCAGTACCTCTGCCTTCTCAGTTTCTCCCATTACCAATACACCCCCTTCTTTTCATAAGTTCTGTTTCCTTATTTGTTTATACTGGTATTTCTACATTTCCAAACTGCCTGAAATAGTAGCATATTATATTGCAAGCTAATCCTATTAAGAAAAAAGCTCATGAAGGCAGCCTAAATATACAAGATACTAAAGTTCTTTTTGCTCCTTTTCTTCACTATGTATATTATGATGTGAAAAATTATATCAACACAATTTATCCTTCCATTTATCTATACATACAGCAACATAAAATGGCATATTCAAGCTGTTCAGATTTTCTTTTCTCTCTAGTCTATTGGTGTAAGCTTTCAACTCTACTGAGCACTAGATGAACTTCAGGGACTGATGTTGACTCTGAAAAATAAGGGATCATAGAATCATAGAACCACTGAATATCCCGAGTTGGAAGGGACCCATAAGGACCATCAAGTCCAACTCCTGGCACCGCACAGGTCTAACCGAAAGTTTAGACCATGTGACTAAGTGCACAGTCCAATCACTTTTTAAATTCAGACAGGCTTGGTGTAGTGACTGCGTCCCTGGGGAGCCTGTTCCAGTGTGCAACCACCCTCTTGGTGAAGAACCTCTTCCTGATGTCAAGCCTAAATTTCCCCTGCTTCAGCTTAAAACCATTCCCATGGGTCCTATCACTGGTGTTTACAGAGAATAGGTCACCTGACTCTCCACTCCCCTTCGCAAGGAAGTTGTAGACGGCGATGAGGTCCCCCCTCAGCCTCCTCTTCTCCAGGCTGAACAGGCCAAGTGACCTCAGCTGCTCCTCATATATCTTCCCCTCTAGGCCCTTCACCATTTTCGTCACCCTCCTCTGGACACTCTCCAACAGTTTAATGTCCTTCTTGTACTGTGGTGCCCAGAACTGCACACAGTACTCAAGGTGAGGCCGGACCAGCGCAGAGTAGAGCGGGACAATCACCTCCCTCGACCGACTAGCAATGCCATGCTTGATGTAACCCAGGATACGGTTGGCCTTCCTGGCTGCCTGGACACACTGCTGGCTCATATTCAACTTGCTGCCAGCCACAACCCCCAGATTCCTCTCTGCGGGGCTGCTCTCCAGTGTCTTGTTGCCCAGTCTGTACGTATAGCCAGGGTTGCCCCATCCCAGGTACAGGACCTGGCACTTGCCGTTGTTAAACTTCATGTGGTTGGTGATCGCCCAGCTTTCCAATCTGTCCAGGTCTCTCTGCAAGGCCTTTCCACCCTCATCTGAGTCCACAACTCCTCCAAGTTTAGTGTCGTCGGCAAATTTGCTCAAAACACCTTCTAATCCTACATCCAAATCATTTATAATGACATTGAAGAGGACTGGCCCTAAAATGGAGCCTTGAGGGACCCCACTAGTGACCATCTGCCAGCCAGGTGTAGCGCCATTTACCACAACTCTTGGAGCCCTGCCTGTCAGCCAATTGCTCACCCACTGTATGACGTTTTTGTTAAGTTGTATGCTGGACATTTTGTCCAGTAGGATCCTATGGGAAACCATATCAAAAGTCTTGCTGAAGTCCAAGAAGACCAAGAAACCATCAGATGGTTTTCCTTGGTCAACTATATGGGTGATCTCATAAAAGGAAATCAAATTTGTTAGGCAGGACCTACCCCTCATGAACCCATGTTGGCTGGGACCAATGACTGCATCATCCCCCAGATGCACCTCAAGAACTTCAAGAATAATCTTCTCCGTAATTTTACCAGGCACTGACATGAGACTGACAAGCCTTTAATTGCTAGGGTCTTCTTTCTTACCCTTCTTGAAAATTGGCACAACATTTGCCAGCTTCCAGTCTACTAACACCTCTCCAGATTCCCAAGATCTTTGAAAAATATTTGAGAGAGGTCCCGTGATGACATCAGTCAGCTCTTTAAGCACGTTAGGATGGATTCCATCCAAACCCATGGACTTGTATGGATTCAGGTAGAGCAGCAAATCCCGCACACATTCAGGGTCGGTTGGGAGTTTATTTCCACCGTCACAGTCCTCCCGTTCAGGGCACCCAGGGTCCCAAAGCCCATCATCAGCATTGAAGACAGAGGTGAAGAAGGCATTAAATGTCTCTGCTTTGCCTGTGTCATTGTCTGTGAGGACACCTTCCCCGTCAAGTAGCGGACCAACATTTTCTTTGGTTCTCCTTTTTCTGTTAACATATCTAAAAAAAAAACTTTTTAATTGTCTCTCTCAGACATGGCCAGCTTCAACTCTAGTTGGGCTTTGGCCCCATGAATTTTCTCCTTACAAACACGAACAGCATCCCTATATTCCTTCCTCGTTGCCTGACCCTCCTTCCAGCAGCCGTACACTTTCTTCAACAAATGCTGAACATTTTCAGGTTATTTTTGGATCAAGCCCTGTAATGAGCACAGATGACTCATCTTTTTGGAAAAAAGCTTATAGAGTTAGGGGAACAGAAAGATGTGAGACAGTAGGGGAAGGGAAGGGAAGGGAAGGGAAGGGAAGGGAAGGGAAGGGAAGGGAAGGGAAGGCAAGGCAAGGCAAGGCAAGGCAAGGCAAGGCAAGGCAAGGCAAGGCAAGGCAAGGCAAGGCAAGGCAAGGCAAGGCAAGGCAAGGCAAGGCAAGGCAAGGCAAGGCAAGGCAAGGCAAGGCAAGGCAAGGCAAGGAAAGGCAAGGAAAGGAAAGGAAAGGAAAGGAAAGGAAAGGAAAGGAAAGGAAAGGAAAGGAAAGGAAAGGAAAGGAAAGGAAAGGAAAGGAAAGGAAAGGAAAGGAAAGGAAAGGAAAGGAAAGGGGGAAATATTGAGTAGTTGCAATGTAGCAAGAAGTTTAACACTTTGTAGACTGAGTCTCAAAGAAAGCTTAGTTTTTCAACTGATAGTAGCAATTCCTTATCTTTAAACTTCTGGAAGCTTTAGGATTGTGGAAAACATCAGATATTTTTTCCTTTAACCTCTTTACCTTTCAATTTCACATATTTAATGTCCATGGAGATGATTGAACAGTGTCCAGCAAACAAAACTTTTGACAAATCTCAGTTTCTCTGTTTTTTGTTTGTTTGTTTGTTTGTTTGTTTTGTTTGTTTGTTTGTTTTTTATTATTTGTTGTGAACTGTTCACGGTATAGTTCTGTGGGACTGTGGACTGAAGTGAAGGGTACCGGTGGCAAAATTAGATGTAAAATATACAATGACGGTGAGAAGGGACTAGCTTTAAACCACAATTTTTCTCTGTGAATTGGAAAATTGTCTTTTGGTGGGAGAAGAGCACACTGGATGCACCCTGTTTAAACTCGAAGTCCATCTATCCAATGGCATTTTACTGACATGGGGAATCAACAGGTGATCCTACTTTTCTTCTTGGGGCAGAGTCTGCTGCAGAATTCAGTTACTGTTAGCTTTAGTTGACTGTTGTGTTTAAAGTATCTTCTCTACGGATTCTGAAAATCAAGTAATCATACATAAATTTACATTTTCTTTTGCTCTGGAAGCAATCCTTTAAATTCAGGGTGTCCAGGAGACCTAGAAAAGCTTTGAACTTTACTGTACTTGCCTATGTGAATAAGAACTTGAATCTTGGTAGGTATCAGTGCAGCATCTGTTCCTTTCACTTGGCCACCATTTAAAAAATAAAAGCAGGTATTGACTTCCCTCTAGTTTTTGAAGAAATGTTTCACCAGCCTTATGAGACACAGGTCTTTAAGAACAAATATTTTTCTAGAGATACTGTCAGAAACAATATACTCTTTGCTACTTGGAGAGACACTGTGAAATTGCACTTTTTTCCACTATTGTAGTACCTGGGCTAAAGTCGTCATGTTCAGAATCTGTTCCAGTATCCACCTTTACATATAGATGGCACTATTGGATTTGTGGCATTTCTCATACCCACTGGAAAACACGACCTCTCTGTGAAATGTTTATGGCAATGCTAACATTACAGTACTGAGGAAATGTCTCCTGACTAGTGAAATAACTGTGTTTTGAATATCACTGAGTCTTGACTTAAGTTTAAAAGGTTTGGAAAGTGGTTGTGGTAGTGTAGTTGACAGTTCATCCATAACGGAGATGGTAATGATGAGGCATCTTTCAATGGGCTTTATAAATGGATATCTGGCATGAAGAGCACCTTTATGGTTTGAGCATGTTTATCCTTGTGGTTCAGGAACCCAGACCACTAGGTAGATTATATTGTTGCATATAAATTGTGCTCCAGCATGTTTTATAAATCAGGTGGCTTAATCAGATAAAGACAAATGGCAATGAAATAGCTTAAATATATGTTTACTGCCAGGTACCCATTATACTGTGCTGTGTTTTACTTTTACCAGATTTTCTGACCTAGCTGGCTCTAAAATCAGTCATTTGCCACTTACAGATAGGCCAAATTGTCATTTACTCCTGTTTGTGGTGTCCTTTCAGGTTCAACATGAATGGGGCTTTGCCACCTGGCAAGGACTGAAATCTCAGTCCTTGGGCTATATTAATGGGCTATAGAACATCTTTCACTTTGGTAAAGGAGAAGACATTATGAGGGAGAAACACAGAAATCACTGTCCTAGTCTAACTACAGGTGTATTCAGGAGCAGTTCATTCCACAGCATAATTAAGTTTGTTATAATTTATTTTTGAAAGTCTGTGAAAGTCTGTTGGGAAGTGTGACCACTGGCAGGGACAAAGACAGCCACAGTTACAAGCCTACCCCATACACAGTATCTCTGAGGAGTGTAGCTGCAGTGGCTGTGTCAGCTCCATGGAGTGCAGAAGCTCAGTGGGATGGGTGGTGGTGTGGCTGTTGATTGCACATACCAGAAGATCTGTGGAAGTGTCACTGATGCAGCTTTCACCTAAATAAATAAATAAAAGGTGAGAACACACACACAAAGGGTGGTTTTATGCACAGGTATCTTATACTGACACACAGGCACAATGTGACCACAGTACCTGAAAGCCCTGCAGTATAAGGTTGATGCTCTTAGTCCTTCCTCTGCCCTCCAAATCCCTTTAATATAAAATCTTCAAGCTGAGGATTCATCAGATATTAAAGTGATAAGTACAGATGATGATGTTGATCTAAGCCAACAGCTGGGAAGTATACATCTGGGACAGGGGCTTCAGCACGTACTGCAGAGTGCTTCCATCCCACTGAGGATGACCTAGGATCAGTGTTTTCAGGGTCTATTTACAGATCTAAATCATTAAACATAAATGAGTGATTACTGCAGATTACAAAGTAAGAAATGTAAATAAGACAGTTACAGTCATTGGTAGTGATAATGGAAATTATAATTTTTAAACAGATTATGGAAAAATATCTAAGACAAAGAAAATAATCTTAGGCTATATTTTTTTTTCACAGTTCAATGTCTACTATTCATTTTCACATTTTATAGATCTGCTGCTTTTTAGGTCCCAGGCAGTCCAACAGAGAATGCATTTTCTTGTTCAGTTTTGGATGAAGATAAAATATTTAAAGAACAGCTTCCCTGCTGAGAATTTATGAGGAACAAAATATTAAAAGGAATGTTTTCATATGCTTGTAGACTCTACTTCTGTTTTGTACATCAACCTAAATTTCATGGTAGATTAAATCAAGATATAACAGTAAATTTCACATTTAGTCTGTTTCTACATAAAAGGAAAAAGCAAATCTGATTGTCAGATGTGTTTTTGTAGTGCAGGTTTTGATCTGCCTTCTGCAAGTGTGAACAAATAACTGGTTTAAACTCAAAGAATTTTCCTTTATTGGGTGCTTGCTTATTTCAAATCAATGTTACAATGTCCTTACTTTCCATTAGAATATTGTCCAAAAATTATAGTGCCTGAGGTATAGTATATACAGCACAATAGAAAAATTTAGTCAGTGCAATTCTCTGTTAACTGTCAGGGCACAAGAGATTGCATACAAATTTACTATATATATACTTTATTTAAATGTGTGTATGTTTATGTGGACATGGGTGTGATAGAGGAAGACAGTTGGATTTTTTGTTTTAGAAAACAAAAGGAAGAAAGCTGGACTATTTTGTTTTAATAATATCTTTTCAAATATTCAAAGGGAAGTTATATTTGGCTTCAAATTATGTATTTGCCAAATGCTTATACTTTGAACAGTGTTTTTCTTTAGTGAACAGCTTAAAGACAAAACACTGAGAAGAATCCCTGTTCTTATTAATTCCTGTAACTCTTCTCCATTTAGGCTCTTTCCTACATTTTCCTTACACTGATTTGGAAGTAGGACACAGAGACATTTATGACGACACCTCTCTAGTTTTTATTTGGTTGGTTGTTTTGTTGTTGTTTTGTTTTTGTTTTTTGTCTATGGAGAATGCATTATCATAATAAAATAAAATAAAATAAAATAAAATAAAATAAAATAAAATAAAATAAAATAAAATAAAATAAAATAAAATAAAATAAAATAAATAATTAAGCTTAATGATAGTGGAAGATGCAGATCTGCTTTCTACTATACAGTTCCAAAAGCTGCAAGTGCTATACTCAGCAGAAATGTGGGCACACATCCCATAAACAGGTCATTCCAGACCATAGCCATCATCCCAAGGTGCACTTGAGCATCTGTTAAATATTTTATATTTGGTATTTATATTTACAAGTAGCTTTTTGAAAAATTAACAAGAGGATTTGAAAGACCATAAAAGAGGAAATGTTAACATACAGCTATAAAGTTATCTCACATGATTTGGTCCCACATAATGCAGTGGGCATTTATGGAGCCTATAAATAGATGGTGAGCTATTTATAAGTCATGTCTCTAATTTATGCTACTCTGAGTATATTACTAAGACATTGAGTAAGACAATGAGGAACCAGCAGTGCATCTGACCTTTCTGGGATGCCTTAAAAATATGACACCATTCTGCATTTTAGAAGTCAGAAAATAGTTTATATTCCTTTTTCATCTCTGCACTTGTGTATGATCCACACAAAATTTGCTTTATTGTCCTTTCTATCATGCTCCATCTTGTGCTTCTTTCATATCATGAAATGGAACAGGAGCATAAGCAAAGTATTTTATTCTGTTTTGTCCCAGATAACCAACTTGTTTTCTTCCAGGATGGAGGGTCTTCAGATTAAAAAAAAAAAAAAAAAAAAAAAAAATCTTTAAGTAGCATCTGTAAGGTATTTTCATATACTTACTTGCATGTGAAAATGCCATTTTCAACAAATTCAGACTGTGATCACCTGACCATAAACTTCAAAGTCTCTTTTGCATCAGAATTCCATGTTTCTTAGAGCTGGAAGGAGCTGGAACATACTGGGGGCAATCTATCGTCATTTGTCACCTCAAATCATTGCATAACGTATCACTGACCAAGACTGCCAATGTTATATCTTCATTTACTTCTTCTTCATCCAGACTAGTGTGCTCTTGCTGACATCTTACAAGTAGGACATCCCACAGTCTTCTGTACAACTCTCATCTTCATGCCCTTTTTAAGTCAGTAAAACAATTCAGAGGTCAGTGAACACCAAACAGGACTTTGATGTGAGTACCTGTGAGTACTTATTAGAGACCAGAACAGTGTTTCTGTTTTCTTTCTCTGTTTGAGAGAACTGATTTTCTTCTCAGGTGCTTTTCTGTTCTGCATTCTGAACCACGGGAAGTTTGCAAGACTTTTTTCTCAGGTATTTATTTTGCATATCAAGTTTCTTGGGTTTTGAACTGACTTGGCCATACTTCACAACATTTTTTATTTTTTTTAACAGATACCTCTGCACAACATGTCTAACTACTTGATTCATATTATTATCTCCTGATTTGGCAGCTCTTCTCTTTTTCTGTCTCAACTGTTTCTCAGATTTTCTCTTCTGTTTATTTGGGGATTTTATTTCCAAATTATCAAGGACCACCCTTCCTATCTCTGTTTTATACCTCAGCAATATGTGACCTACTTCTCCATAACCTTTCTTTTCTTCCCAGTAAGCAAAAAGCCATTTTTGCTTGGTTATGCAGAGCCTTGTCTGACTTTTTTCCTCACTGTCCTTTCTTAATTCCTCTTTCAGTTCAGCTCTTCTCCTGACTGTCCTGCAAGGCCAAAACTGCACAAAATTTCTCAGTAACATCCTCATGCTTTTCTTGTTGGAAGGACAAGATAGATTCATCCCCAACTTTAAATATACACATGATGATATTTACACATGAATTAGTTACTCTTTTATAGTACCACTGGAGACATTAATATTCAGCTACTTTAAATTATTTGATTTAGGTTGAAATGAATCTGTCTTGTAAGGGAGCACAACATATCAGATTTAGATATCAGTGTTTAGTCAAGAAAATACTAAAAAGCTCTTCTAAAATTCTGGACTTAATTGTATTTTCTTCTTCCTCCCCAAATTGCTGAAGTAGTCTCTATAGTCATGGTAGGGGTGTTTCTGATGCTGTTGTTTACAATCATGTCTAAATCCATTTTGTTTTGGTTCCTTCCCCAGTACTGTTGGTTTATGTCTCTACACTGTTAGTACCCTTGACTTCTGAGATGCATCTGATAGTATTCTTGAAATTCCTAATTCTTTTGTCAGTAAAGCCTATTTCACTGTTTCCCACAGTGTCTTGCACTGCAAGTCCCTGTAAACAATTTCTTATGACATATACATACAACTTCAACAGGCAAGAAGCTTCTGATAAACATTTGGTCCAACATTGTCATTTACAGATCTAAATCACAGGAAGGGAATATAAGTTGCCCAGTGTATCTTTCTTAAATCCTTTCGATATCTGAATGCTTCATTTTGGCTATCAAAGTATAGCCAATATCCTGCTCCTGCACTAAAGAGTTGAAGCCCAATTGCAGTGTTACACTTAAATTAAGAATAAATCAAGAGGTGCACTCTTGATTTAATTCCTACTGACATCAAAGCTAAGAAGGTTTTATTGAAGTTAATGATGAGTTTCTGTTTAAATATCTGTCCATGTTAAGATTTATACCCTTATATTGCTTATCCATGAACATTCTAAACTTTTAAAAGCAGTTTATATTTCTGATATCTGACATTTTTGCTTACACAATTCTGTTTTCAACACTGGAAAATTTAGCACATGATTTCCTATTAAACTAAGGCCTTCTTATCTAGTTAAGGCCATATATATTTCTACATAAGTACAGAAGAAAAAATCATGCTCTTTTTTAAGTGAGATTCAGTAAGAAAGCAGAAGGACTACTTTTCATTAAGAGAGTTTCTTAAAGTTTATATTCCAGAAGAGATGGTGGGATTTGAAAAGCTAACAGCTGTGAGTTCTTCTCCTGGGAGTGAAAACAAGAAAATAGATTTCAAAGATTTCAACGTACTGCATCCAGGTCTGGGGCCTCCAGCAAAAGAAGGATGTGGACCTGTAAGAGTGGGTCCAGAAAAGGGCCATGAAGATGATCAGAGGGCTGGAGCACCTGTCCTGTGAAGAAAGGCAGAGAAATTTGATGTTGTTCAGGCTGGAGAAGAGAAGGCTGTGGGGAGACCTCATTGCAGCTCTTCAGTACTTAAACAGGGCTTATAAAAAGATGGAAAGTGACTTTTTACACAGACAGAAAATGATAGGATAAAGGGGAATGGTTTTAAACTAAGAAAGGAGATATTTAGATGACATATATGGAGGAAATTCTTTACTCAGAGACACTGGAACAGGTTGCCCAGAGAAGTTGTGGGTGCCCCATCCCTGGAGGTGTTCAAGACTAGGCTGGATAAGGCCCGAGGCAACCTGATCTAGTGGATGGCATCCCAGACCATGGCAGTGGGATTGGAACTGCATGATCTTTAATGGTCCCTGTCCAATCTATGATTCTAATGACTTTTCACCTTATCTTTGCCTTTGAAATGTTGGAAAAAATAACAGATGGATTCCATACCTCAAATTCTATTTAATGTAGGTTTGCTTGAATATAAGAAAGATAAATATTTTTCCAGAAAATTTGAAAGGCAGATTTTTCAGCTTAACATCTTATGGGATGTAAAACCCCATGTACTGAAGTCTCTTCTCAGCCTGCACTATTTGCAAAGAAATTCCTGCTTTAATCAATTTAATAATCAAACATTTTTTCTACTCCATTCATTTAAACTGATTATTTCTCTGACATGTAAAATGGGATTTCTGAAGGACGTTATAGTATCTAGATCTAATCGTTCAACCATTTTAGTTTGTAAAAACTTAAATTGTAAAAAAAGAAAAAAAAAAAGTGAATCTTTACTCAGAAGTGACTCAAGAGAGAAAAAAAAAAAAAAAAAGTTTTACACAAAATATCCTGTGACTGAAGCTGTTCAAGTGATTTTTTCTAAATTTGGATTTTCTGTATTCAAGTAATTTGATATGCAATTTTCTTAATTTCCTAAATATAGGAAAAGCTATTCTTTTCCTCTGGATATAGATGTTCCATCTCAGTTCAGTAAGCATCTGAACATTTTGCCCTTGCAACTTTTACCCTTGTCCTCCATGGGGAAATTTAAAATTCCACAACTCATTTCTCCCATAATGATTTACCAATTTAAATGCAGCCTCTTGATGTAATCATTTAGACTTGTAGTCTTTGTTTTACTGCAGCCAGTTTCGGAATTACATGTATTGATAACTTAGGCAAAAAATGAGAGTGATACTTATGAGCAGTTTTCAAAATTTCTGGTGCATAACTTTCCTGGTTTTATCTATCTAAATACTTTCTATAATTTTCTGTGATGTTTCATTTTTTCATCTGTAAAATGGAGGAGCAATATTTGTTTGCCTTTTAGAACTGTATACTTACAGGTACACATCTACTGATATACTGAAACAACTGAATAAGTATGAAAAATAGCTCACATTTTAATAAATGTTGGAAAGAGATATAGTTACTATATTTCTCATGATTTCAGAATTATAGATAATGGAAAAAGACATCTCAGTTGGACAATTTCTAAATGTTGTTTTTCTTTTAGAAAAAATACAGTGGTTCCTATGAGTTACAACAGGGTAAGTGCCTAATACTGCAAAACTTGTATCGAGTGGTAAATGTGTAATTTCTTTTTTACATAAAATAACTTTTATAGGCTTCATCTATTTCCTTTGTGTTTTTTTTTTGTTTTGTTTTGTTTTGTTTTTTTTCTAATACTTTTAGAGTGTGTTTAACTATGACTAATATATTCATAGTTTTCTAAAGAAGTATTTTATTGGATAGTAAGAAGATATTAAAGTTAGCATTTAGCATTTCTTATCTTTTTCTTCAGATACATCATCCAAGAATTGTGAGAATCTTGTAGCTGTTTAACTGGCTGTAGTGTTTTACTTTTATTTTGGTATAATTCATGCACAAAGTCAAAGACACTAGTACAAAACCATAGTACTCAAAACAGCTCTTGTACATTTCAGTCATCTGCGATACTGTGAAAAAGATTTTCTACTTTTATCTTTAGGAGGTTAGTATTAGTTAGTTAGTATTAGGCTTTATTATTATTATTTTTATTATTTATTTATTATTTATTTTATATTATTTATTATTATTATTTATTTATTATTATTATTAGTTAGTATTAGGCTTTTAGTTGGTATAAGCAATTGTTCTCAAATTGACCTTCTATGATATAAATTCCCAAATGAGTATGGCTGAGGCTGTATTTCCATTTATATATCAGATTGTGCTGTAAAAGCAGTGAGCTGAGATCTTAGAGTCTAAGAGACAGACTGAAACAATGAGCAGTATTTCAATATCTTATGAATATTTCTATGTAGTTCTAATTACAGACAGACAGACATATTTTCCATATTTTTCACTGAAATCTGTTGATATCCAGATTATTAAATGAAATCATAAGTAATGTAGTGCTCCTGAAAATAGACAAAATATGAACAAGGACAAAAACAAATCTCTTGGATCTAGCTGCTAGCAAATCTAGTTTGAAAGAAAAGATTAAAATAATTAAAAAAAAAAAAAAAAAAAAAAAAAAAAAAAAAAAAAAGGAGAAAATCAACATTACCGGCTAAGATTTATCTGTTCTCCCTAGTTTCAAAAAAAAAAAAAAAAAATCAGTAATTTTTTTTAACCTACTTAGTAGATAGTGTCAAAGATATGTGTGTAGTGAGTGACTGGACTGAAGTTTAGTCTTTGAACTGAATTTAATTAAACTTGAAAGGAAATTTAAAAAGACCTGCACCTCTTAGGTTAGGCGACCTAAAAGTTTACAGCAAAACTGCATAACCTATAAAGTCTACTTCATGGTACATAGTTTGATCCCAATTACATCAATCTAAATGTTTAATTGAAGTTACAATGATTTTACTCTTATTTAATGAAATCAGAAAAAAGATGTACTTAGGAAGAGTTTCCTCAGTTTTAGCAGGTTGAATTCAATAATGAAAAATTCTTAAAATAATTAAAAATTATGTTCTTCCTTCTCTTCTGAAATGCATGGACATCAATTTCTATGTCTCATTGTAATTTAAATAAAATTTGGGGTGGGAAATACTAGAATTAGACTGAAGATCTTTAGGTCAGGAAATGCTAAAATTAAGCCATGGAGTTGTCCACAGATTTATTAACTTTTTGTTGGATGAGTATGGGAGGATTACTACTCTTAGTGGAGTCTGCATATTAGTATGAGACATGATAATTCATTCAAGATCAGACTCTGACCTGGCCACATACATAAGCATTTTATTATTATCACCCTAGTCCTAGTTGAAGCTTTTGAAATAATTAGGCTAGGAACAAAAATATGCTTGGGAAAGAGCTCATTTTTCCATTGAGAATATTAAGCTGGAGATAGAGTACACAGAGAGATAAAAAATGGCACAAGAATGCCTCCGTTTCTGAGACTGCACCCCATGACAGGACATAAGACATCAGGTTGCTGAGTGGACAGCTGGATGATCTAACCAATGCAACAGTGCGAGAGACAAGATTCATTTTAAAACTCTGTCTAATTGCAAAGCACTTCCATGGAACCGCAGAAATAGAACACACTGTCTTGTCTTGTAACCTCTCCCCCTTTCCCTCTTGTATAAAGCAACGCGTCTATTACTTCCTCCTGAAGAAAAAATTTCTGTCCACCAGACAGAAATAAGAACTTTCCAACATTTGCCTTGTTGTTAATGCATTTATAGTTTGTGAGATATAAAATGCAATCCCCTTCTCCTTCCCAGGCTATAGGCTATAGGGAAGGTTGTTTTAGTGTAGAGACATTTAGAGGAGTATCTACTTCATGAGCCAGTTGGCTAGAATCAACTCACTCCTCCAAACAGTTTTCTCCCAGCTTTTCATGCTAAGGGATGTCTCCATGTGATTCAAAATGAGATTGGTTTCTTTAAGTGCATTGGAAAAGTTGGAAGGTGTCGTGTGTCCTGTTGTGGGCTCTGGGATAGCACTCAAACAATCCGGGATGGATTTGTTTTGTTCATAATCAATAGATTTTGTTTTGTGACAAGAAATTACAGTATCTGGATCTAAGCATGGTTTTATACTATGAGTTTAGTTAAATTCAATGTTACTTTGAACAAACAACCCTACTATAGCAACAAACAATACATACCACTACTTCAGTAAGAATTCTCCTATAAATAAAAATAGGGAAACTGCATTTCAGTGTGTTTGACCCTTCTAAAGGTGACCAGTTGTTTAACCAGCTTTTCTGACTTTTTGTAAAAAAAAAAAAAAAAATTATATATATATATATATATATGTTGTTTACCTGACAAAGCCAAGACTTTTGATTATAAAAACAGGCCAGGTATATAAAAAAACATGGTCTCTACAGATGTGTTTTTAGGAGAGTACAATTTCATGTTTTCCCCTCCAAAAAATCTCTCCTCAATTATTTATATTTGCAAGCACAGCAGTGCAAAATCTGTCTTCTAGATGAAATAATATTGCTTCAAGAATTTCTGAAAGGGGGAAACAAGTGTTTGGTAATGAAGCCCTTAAGAATCTTGCTTTTCTGTTTGTTTGGTTGTTTGTTTTTGTGTTGTTTTTTTTTTTTTTTTTTTTGTGTGTGTGTGTTGCTTTTTTTTTTTGCATCTATGTAAAAACTTACAAACTTACAAAAAACTTACAAGATGAAGCTGTCAGAAAATGTTACAAAATGAAGTAGTGTAACATGTCCTGTGGCTACTCGGCTCAATCAAAGCTCAGAAGGGTACTTTTCTGCCATGCTGCAATCTGTGTATGCTTATACTAAAATGAAGATGTCTTAGTCAGGGAGACAACATGATATAATTAATGACTCCTCTATAGCAGTTTCCCCAGTTATGTCATTCAATGTGTTCTGATTGATTTATAGAATACGATTTACATAAGGATTAGTTATTTCTAAACTTTGAAATCTATTCAAATTTCTCTGCTATGATTAGCATAGCAAACTGCAATGCATTTTAAAAGACTAAATAAATAAATAAAACCATATAATAACAAATGTTATTTATGGCAAAATTGATGAAACTCCTTACTGATGAACAGCTTTCTTCAGCAAATGCAGGTTTTAAATAGCTCTGAATGAAATGAATTTTTGCCTTTTGGCTGATCTGCAGAAAAGTATTACTAGCTGTGAGAGATTCTGTGTATAGGTTTTGTGGTTTTATTTTGTTTTTTAGAAGATGGGAAAGAGAAATAGGTTTTGAAAATATATTTCATACAATTTGCCAGCAGCAAGAAGTAGAAAGCCAATATAGATGGTCAAAAAGCAACTTTCTGTCATAATTTCCAAATTTCACGTGTTCATAGCTTTCAGAAATACTCACACTCTAAGCTGATTTTTTTATATGTTTGTTCTTTTACTGAGATTTCAGAATATTAGAGCAAAACCTGATTTATTTATTTATTTATTTATTTTTCTGCATGAGAGTTGCTGTTAGGGAAAAAAGTCCTGACTATTTTCTCTGAAAATGAAGTTACAGAAAAAGATCAGCTGAAGCTGAGAACTGAAACTTAACTGCTCACTGGAGGTTGGATTCACAAAGTCTTCAAAACTCTAAATTAACTGATTCACTTCAATGTTTCCCTTTACCACAGTGAGAAGAGTCAGTCACCTAAAGGTACATTAGTACTATAGGTGACAGGGGGATATGGAGCAACATTGAGAAAAGGACTCATTGTGTTCAGGCCACAGCTTAATTGTTAGCCCTCCTCCTGGATCTATTTTGAACATCTTTCACTGGATTTCTCCATGTGATGCCTGTGTATTCTCTGAAGGAAGTTCCCCTACAGACACTGCCTCCAGAAGGCTGTATGAACATACCTGTCCTGTTTTGGTACCTTCCAATGCTATCCCAAGTGTAATCTAAACACTGCCAAACAAAAACTCCCGTCTCACTTCTAATCATGCATCATTATATTTAGCTTCCTGGTACTCTAGTTGCCTGCAGTGCTACCTCCTATTATTCCAAACACTTTGAGCTGAAAAGTAATGACACAAAATAATTATATATAGTCACTCAGACACCTGGGACTCAGAGCTGTAGTCAAAATACAGTGTAGTAGTATGGGATGTGACCAGCGTGGACCAGGAGGTGCTAGCCATAAGCATTGTGAATGTAAGCCAGACCCTGCCATTTAGCCTCAAATCACTTGGTCCATGTTCATACTTTATTTCATGGTAACTTCTGAGACAGATATCTGCAACTTCCAGCCTGATCTATGTTGGTCTATGTCTGAGGCTGATATAGATGTATCAGAGGCTTCTATAGAAGCTTTCTCCATTTGCTTTCTTTTTGGAGTCACAGCTTGGCTTCTCACCTTAAAAATGGTGTTGCTTCTCTCAAAACAAAAGCAGGGCAACTCCCTTTCTTGTCAAATGCTGTTCATGATACCACCATTTTATACAGTGGATATTAAAACATTCAGACAAGATCTGACAGACCTGGGTCCTGCTCATCCTTTTTGAATAGTAACAGTTTATCCTGATTACCCTGCAGTAGGTGGGTATGTTCCAGTTAAAGCTGTCCTGCAATGCAAAAAATATCCAAGATTCACTCCACTGTAAATAAATGTTCTAACTGGCCCTTAGAGTCCTATGCTAGCAGGTCAGGGATATGATCTGGACCTGTGGCAGAAAAAAACTTGATACCTAGTTACTTCCCAGACTAAACTTCCAATAAAACAAGGGTCACATGAATATTCGTGATATTTGATTGATGTAAATGCAATATAAAAACAGGGACTGTCTTTTGTTCTCTAGCTATGCTTTCCAAGAATGAAATGACTGGGAAATTTTCATGGATGATCAAGATCCCACAGGTATAAGTGCTGCCAGCATGAATACCAAAGTGGACTTGAGAAGGCACAGATTGGAGAACACTGTGGATTACAGTTGAACTTAAGGGTTACTCAGGTGCCAACAACTTTGTGTTGACAAGACTTCTGGGCATAGAAAAAAGAAAAATTTCAAACATGAAAGAAACTTCTCTCATAAAACTTTTGGTGACCACAGATAGAAACATATCTAGCTTTAAACACCATTTTCAAAGTAATTTTGAAGTATCCATCATTAAACACGAGTATTTATATTTTTCTCATATGTCCCTTTGGGTACTAATCTTTTTGTAAAAAAGGATCTGTTCTAGTTTGGGAGGTATAAAGATAAAATGTTAGATAAGTGACTCTAGAAAAAATTGTTCTGAGAAGTGGAAATAATGAAGATAATCTTTCCTTCACTTTACACCTTGTATTTGGATTTTCTGGTGTTTAAGAAGGTTAAAGTTCTACCTGGGGCTTTTTGAACTCCTGGGATATTAATAGATTGTCCATGTGTATTCTTCGAGGGTTTTTTTTGTGGAAATTACCTCGTGCTTCAACCTTTTCCTCAATAAAACAAGTAATAGAGCCTCTCTCCTTTTCTTCTCCCAGTTGTCTGTTTTCAAATAGATGGTAGGATATTAATGTACTAAGACCTGAAGTCTTCAGTCAAATTTGATTGAAATTGGCCAACATGTTCAAAAGCTATTAGAAATGGATTACTAAATATACCTTCACACACACCATGATAGTTTTGTGTAAGTAAAGTGCATTTCTCAAGGAAACCAAGGCAAAAATCATCTCTGAGCATAGTCAGAAGTATCTGTTCTAATGTTTAACAGAGACATTTTCATGTAAAAATGTCCAGTGTAAAGAATATATTCAGCATAGTCCTCTAAAAATCAATGATTCAACACCAAAAAGAGGAAATGAAATTGGGGGGAGGGAGGGGAGGGAGGGAAGCTATTTTAGTACAGTATAAAACATCAGTCAGTTTAGCATGCAGTCAGCAGTGCAGTCAGATTCATACTTTCACCCCATTTTAGTACAATTTCCTAGAAATATAGAAAAACAGATCAAATTCATATTAGAAGTGTTGCATTTAATTATAAACTAACAGAATGAGTGAAAGGAGTTTCATTGCTTTGCACTCTCCTGTCCAGAAATTCTCAAATCACTGAGGAACCTGTAGCCCTTCTGTCACTGCTCTAGATTGTCACTCTGACAAGGTAAGCATATGCTCCACTGCACCATGACAAGACATTTTGCTAATAGTACCTAAAATTCTGCACTTTTAATCCAAGATGGATTATCTGGGATGAAAACATATATTATAATAGTACATAAGATTTTTAAAATCTGAGATGAAATAAGTAAGGAAATGAGGAGTTAAGGGGAAAAAAATGTTCACCTAGGGAATGTTAAGTGGTCATCAAATGTAACTAATGTAACTAATTTGGAAAGTTTAAATTTAGATATGGAGTGAGTTTTCTGTGGATGTCCTCCAGAAGATGATCTATCCTATCCGTCAATAGAAAGGATAAAGAAACCACCCCAAAAAAGACCTCCATGGAATATGGAAGACATTACTGAATAGACATCTAGCATTATGACAACTAAAAAAAAATGAGAGTAAAGATCCTATCATTAGAGATAATGGAGAAGCCTTGTGAGAAAAAACCTTTCTCTAACCTGTATGCTCCCTTTCCAGGAAATCCATACTCTTCTAGTGCAAACTGTAATTCATATCACTATAGATTTATCTCTACATACTGCTTTCTTCTGTCAGCTATGCCAAATGTTAATGACTTTGACTTAAAAACCTAAACTCATCAGAGCCTTTCCATCGGCTCTGATGGCTGTTCTAAGCTCATTATGTTCAGCCATGTTGTGATATACTGATATACTGATAAATAAATAGAAACACATTACACTATTGTCTATACAATGTTTTTCTGTTTTTTTTGTTTGTTTGTTTGTTTTAATTTTGATTTTTTGTTCCTTTGTGAGAACGTGAAAAATTAAGCCATACAGAAATCCATGTCTAATCTCTTTATGAAGTTGTCTGAGAAGATAGAAGGGTATTTTTGTCTGAAAATAGGATGATATCCTTTTATCAAGGCACAGTCCTGAATAACTTTATAGAAATAATCAGGATTATTCTGGATGTACCATGTTTTAGTAAAGAAAAAAATCTGATCCAGTGACTGGCATCTTGAATGAGAAGAGTGTTGGATGTCCTCAGCATCTTCCATGTTAGGATCAGTCAGTTTCTGTCCAACTTATTTCCTGGATGTTTTTCCTTCGTGTTCTAGTAGACTTTATGTGGGAGGGCTGGGGTAGAAAGCACTGCCATCAGGAGGGGAGTGTTCATTTTTGCATTCCTGAAAGTCACTGCTGGCTGTACTAAATGAAGATAATTGGTAGGAACTGATTAGTCTCATAGGAGGGCATTATTTAGGGTTGAGAACTTCTCACAAATTGTCCCTTCTGCACTTATTGCTTGAGAGGCATAATCTCAGCGACCCCAACATTCACAGAACAGGAGATTGATTTCCTCCTTTTTTCTTTTTCTTTCCCCCCATCAAACTCTGCAGGTCAGTCCCACCCCAGGGTGCATCCGGGCGTTAATGAAGATGTTGTACTGCCCTTACTGCAGAGGACTTCCCACTGTGAAACCTTGCAACAACTATTGCCTCAATGTAATGAAGGGCTGCCTAGCAAATCAGGCTGATTTGGATACTGAGTGGAATCTGTTCATAGGTAAGAGGAGTTTAAATATTAGTGGAAGGAAATGCAGGTAATAGTAAACATCTTCAGAATTTTGTGAGGTTAGAAGTTTCTGTTGGTCAATATTTGCAATGAATCAATTGTAGATGCATCTCACTTTCTAATTGACCTTCTTGGCTTGCAGTAAAAAAAAAAAAAAAAAAAAAAAAAAAAAAAAACACTTCCAACCTAGAGCCAATCATATTTCATATTTCAAAATGATTGGTTTGGTGTTCCAGGTTCTGAGCTGCTGAGCTGAATTATTATAAGATATGTGAAACATTGAGAAAGCTTTGGTTGAGGATATGATAACAAGCTTAACATGGCAGAAATAGCATGTACTACAACTGAAAACAAGGTTCTTGCAAGCTGATAATAATAAGCAAGATGATAACATCATATAAGATCCATTTAACATAAAATATAACAACTGCTTTTCTTGATTATGGTAGTATATTAGTATATAAGCAAAAAAACTTTATAAGTTACAAACATGCAAAATTATTAATTCCCTGTTCACAGTTAAAATATGTTAATGACTCAATTTCAGTTTGCTGAATAGAAAATATCAAACATACAAGCATAATGTTAGTATGGAGTATAGAGAATGTATTTAAGGAAAACTGCTATTACAGTTTTATTTATATAATTCTTCACTCAAGTAAACTAATAAACAAAGAAAGAAATGTCCTTTAATAGCCATTCAGATATCCTGGAGCAAAAGAACTCCCTGAAGAGTAATATTTAAAAAGAAATAAGGTCTTCAAATTGATTCTGATCATACATAGTACAAGGATAGGGTGAGGAATTAGTGAAGGCTAATGATAATATAGAAAGAACAGAAGCAGCTAGTTACATCAACCCCTAATGAGCATCCTACGCTAAACTGTATTTTTGGAAAACAAAAGCAGATGGAAAACATGGCATAAAGCTCTTTTAATATAACTAAAGAAAGCAAACATTGTTTTCTACTCTTGGAAAGACAAAATATGAGCAGTCTTATTTTGCTAATTTCAAACCCCACTGACCAATGTGACACTGAAAGCACGACTCTGACTCACACATGGATTTTCAGTTTACTCATCACAGAAGTAGAAGATGGATAGGGAGAAGAAAACAGGATGAGAAAATGAATTAGAGTATGCAAAATGACAAACAGTATTAGGTGTGCTATAAAAATAGCATAAGCAGAAATGCAAATAACAATAATAAACAAGTGGTGCAAATTGACATGCATTCTCAGTCCCTTGTACTTGTTAAAGGAGCTGTCACAGGAAGCAACACTGTATGGAGGGGTACCTGTGGCATTACTGGTGTGAAAGGAGGAGTCAGTTCATCATCAGAAAGCTAAATATTAACCGATGGGAAAGCAATGCTGACCTATTAAACGTATAATGAAAACTACTTTCACTTTGATGATAAAGAGAAAGCTGAATTGTGACTAATTCTAATCAAAGAAAATGTAGGCTTTTAGAAATATATAGATATCTATAAATTAAAACAAGCAACAGAGTTTTTATTAAGGTAAGCACCTGTCCAAATCAAAAACTGGAATGTAAAATTTCATGTCTTAAGAGAAGATTTTCTTTTCTGGTACTTTGAATTCAGTGAGAGAGCTGGGCAGGGTAAGTATTGTTTTAAAGTGTGGAAATGCTTACTGATTCAGACTTTCAAAGTCTTTGATGTGAAGCCCTTGTCTTCATCAATGTCTCTCACATTTTGATCGTTCCTGCTCTCAGAGAAGCAAAACTCCATAAAAGCTTGTATATTTTGTTAAAATATGGTGCTAATTTATTAAATACCATGTAAAACACTAATCACTTCCTAAAGGAAAGCAGACTGCTATGCAATTTTCCCCTCAGGTCAGTGATGACAAGGCAGTATAAAGCACTAATACATCAAGACATGTTTTCTCTTTCTTCTACCTATACAACTTTCCCTGTACAAATTGATAGAAGAAGGAATAGAGAAGGTGAGATAGACATTTTCCTGTGTTTGGAAAAGGTATTCTGTTTTATCCCATTTTGTGAGACCTTTGACAGCTTTTCTGAGGATGAGGGTCCTTAGTCCTTCCTTTATAAAAGATTGAAATGCAGCAAGTTGTCTCTGCCTCTGACAGCTGTCAGAGGCTTTCTAATAACACATGCAATTCCCTTAGTACTAAACACAACAAAACTTCTACTCACTGAATTAAAACGAACGGCAGCACTTTACAGCACCACTGAGCTATGAAAGATTGGAAAGCATGCATGAGCAGTTTTTATTCCTGTTCCAATGTTAGGAACCATGCACTAGGCAAAGAAATAATAATTTTGTGCACTAACAGTCCCTGCGTAGGCAGGAATCCCAAATGTTAGTGCATATTCATACACAACAAGATAAGTTTGCTTAGCTTAAAATCTGTGTATTGCAAGGACGTTTTGGCAAAAGTTAGTATTGGGAAAAAACTCTCAGATGTGTTTGTTACTAACCAAGCAAATAGTATAATTTAGACTACATATTCTAGTATTGTTTTGTAGTTACTCTAATTGTCCAGCAACAACTAAAATCTACAAGTGAGGAGGAGCAGTGGAAAGTAAATGGGCTCTCTGACAACAGGATGTGTTAACATGTTCCACCTAGTTTATAACTGCAAAAGTCAGAACTGAAGTCACATTTATATAGCACTAATAAATCTTACATTCACTTTTAAAGCTAGGGAGAGTAGGACAACTTCCCCTAAACATCTGGTGCTTTCCAAGATTTTATAGACTGTGAAAATTGGTAAGAGGTTAAACAGCTGCAGCAGCATGACACACGGTTTATTATATTTTTCCTTTTTGTGTCACCTTAAGATCTGTGTCTTTTTTGTGTAACATTTCACTACAGGGGTTTTGTATTTTGTTTTCATTATTGCATAATAAAAGCCAAATGTAACACATCCTGTTCAAGCAGAATTCCTATGAATATCAGAATTTTGCATGACAAAAACAACAGAGTCATTAATAACTACATTATAATTACAAAACCATAATGATTAAATGCTTCTTCCAGGTACCTATAAAATATTTAAGAGATAAATCAGCCACACCAACTTCAAAAAATGTGTATTTTGAGAAAGCTTGCTTTTGATGTTTTGCCTCTTAGTTACCTCTCATAATGTCCTTTGCATCAGTCTCAGGCAAAGTTAGCAAAGGAAAGGTAAAAAGGATGAGTAGAGGAACTGCACTGCTAAGGAAGGAGATTGCCTCAGGGGAGGAGCTGACTGATTCAGTGGAATGGGGAAAAGAAGATTTTCTAGGTCCCATGTCCCAACAGATACAGTCAAAATTATACTTCTTTCCATGGAGCAATAGCAATTAACAGTGGTAAGGATCAAGGACCCCACCATTTTTTCCATCATGGAAACACAGAAGAGACAATGCTGAAGTTATTCCTACTTACAAAGATTTGAAAACTATCTATCTTCGGGAATTACATTCAATTTTAGTAACACTGTTACTCATCTTTCTTTAGCAACCCTTTATTTCAGTCCCCATTTCCATCTTGAGATTCTTTCAACTGCTCTTTGTCTCAGGCAGGCATGTCAGCCAAGGAACTAGCTCCCCTTAGTGGGCACGACAGTTTTCCTTGGTGCCCTCATTCAGCTTCAGAAGCAACACCTGCAGAAAGATGGTTTTCATGTAGGAACCTGCACCTCTTATTCTGATCATTGACTCAGGATGGCAAAATGGCTATAACCTATTTTCTTTCTGTAGGATTTCTTTCTCAGCCAGCAGTAGGTTTAACTTTCTTCTATCTTGAGACAAAAATGTAGATGAGACTAAATCTAAGTGAGACTGTGAGTCAAATATGATACCCCTATATTCAGATCAGAAAAATAGTAAAAATAAAGATACTTGCTTTAATCATGCCAATGATTGTACTTGGGTTTATTTTGTAGACATCTAAAATAAATCATAAATGCTCTGATACTGCATTTAGTAACAGTCTACAGTAATGTCGTGCCTGTTTAGATCATGTTTGCTTTGCTGCAATCTATGGAGGTTTGTCACTTTGTCACTACATGACTATTAATAGCAGCAGAAATTACAAGTTCAGTTTGTGTTTGTTTGTTTGTTTGTTTGTTTTTATTTATGTATTTATTTATTGGTTGGTGTTTTTTCTAAGAACCACTGAACAGTAAATCAGTCATGTCTTGACTTTTCTCCTGTGTTTTAGTAGAAGGGAGACTGGAGTAAACACTTCAGGAGTTGTGTAGTAACAGAAATGTCCAAGTGGCTGTGGATCTGATTTCTTAAGGCACAGCTCAGGACCACATCCTTGTCTGTGAAAAAAAGCCAAGGGGATCCTGCACTAGTCCATGGTCACAACTGAATAGCAAGCTGTTTTGCTAGTAGTATATTCAATATTTGATAAGTTTTGTAGTGTAGCAAGGCAGATCCCTCTGTGATGTTCCCCAACTATAGTTTTCAAGGCCAGCAAAGCTAGCATCCAGGCTCAGAGAGCCAGAGCCATCTCTTACTGCCAGCATCCTGCTATCCAGCATCCACAGAAAATCATACCTTCAAGGTTTCAGCAAAAGCTTCTCCTGCCAGTCTTGAAGTTATTTCACTTACTGTCTGTGCAGCAGCTCTGAACTACTAATAAACTTTTTCATTGCTGTGCTTTAAAAATCTTTTTTTTTCCTCCCCATGAGTATGACTCAGACACTTACCTTAGGAGACCTCTTGAGATAGAGCATACCATGCAATCTCCATTATAGCAACTCAATCATTTTAAGTAAAACACCCCATCAAAACCTTAACTACTTACTCTTAATGAAAGCTTTAGAGTGATGAAAATATGCAATCAGTTTTATTTACTGCTTACAAAAGCCCTCAGGACTGTGTGTTTTCTCTGTTCCGTGTGCAAGCACAAGGATAAATATTTTCCTATTAAAGCTTCAAAAGACCACCCAGATCTGTTTCCTGTTACTAGCTTATTATGAGAATAACTGTGCTCTTCAAGAATCACATTGGTTCATGAAAAAAAAAAAAAAATAGGAAAAATTCCTGCTCCTACTTGAGGATAGTAAGTAAGAGCTAAAAAAAGGATTTTATCAACTCTGGTTACCTGGCACTTGAATTTCTTCCCTCTGCCACCCTCAGCTGTAATCACTGTATGAAAGTATGCTGTGACATTTATTATATGTTAGCTTCTCTCAAGAACTCAGGGAGGAAAAAAAAAAACTGAGATCATTCCCTCCATGGAGAAGCACTGCAGAAGATTCCTGGTGTGCCATTTCTCCAAATTCAGAGTTTCTGGTAGAATTTTTTGCATTTTAACTTGATGGAGAGTGAGTACTTGCAAACAAAAAATAAAATTTCATATGAAAACTGATCACATTCACAGTTAGGGCAGCCTACAAATCAAAATGTATAAAGACTAATGTCCTGATTTTAGCTAGGATAGAGTTCATTTTCTTCCTTGTAGCTGGTACAGTGCTGTGTTTGGGATTTAGGATGAGAATAATGCTGCTAACACACCAATGTTTTAGTTGTAGCAGAGCAGTGTTTACAGAGCCAAGAACTTTTCTGCTTCTTATGCTGTCCTGCCAGCAAGGAGGCTGGGAATGCACAAAGAGCTGGGAGGAGGCACAGCCAGGACAGCTGGCACAGTCTGGCCAGAGGGATATCCAATACCGTATGGTGCCATGATGAACAATAAAACTGAGACTGCTGCTCAGGGTGTGCACCACTTGTTTTGTATATTCCTTTATCATTATTGCTATTACTATTACTATTATTATTATTTTCCCTTCCTTTTCTGTCCTATTAAACTGTCTTTATCTCAACCCATGATTTTTTAGGTTTTTTTTTTTAAGATTCTTTCCTCCATCCCACTGGCAGGGGGAAGGTATGGTTGAAGCAAATGGCTGTGCCGTGTTTAGCTGCCAGGTTAAAGCACAACATCTTATTTTCAGTTAATCATTCAGGATCAAATCATCCTTTCTTGCTTTCTTCCTGAATTAAGAAATTTCTTAGAGAAAGTCTAGTGCCTCCAGAGATGGAGAAATAATATTTTCTTTAAGCCTCCTCTCTTTGTACACTATAGCAGTTATTATTTTACACTGATCACTATTCCCTTATTTGAAGTGGCAATGTTTGTTGGATAGCTGTAAAGGTTCTGGAGTGCAATCCTGATTATCAATGACAAAAAAAATGGTATCTGTAGTTTCAATTTTTTTTCTCCACTTAGCTTATCTTTCCCAAAAGAAGGGAAAATTGGTAGAATACTGTGTTGTGTGTTGCAACTGCAAATGCAGTTGCTCAAAAAGTTAAGAACTAGACTTGTGGACATAAACCTAATGTTCTTTATGGAAAATAAATAAATAAATAAAATAAAAAGTATACTTTGAGCCCACTTGCCAGCACAATGTATTGACAGTCCCACTAAAAGGAATTTGCAGAGTTAACATAAAACAGTTATAACAGCTCAGGATAAAAAAAAATGTAGTTAAACAAAACAATGAGTCCAACTTGAAGAACTAGAAGATATCTAATTAAAATATTACAGCATTATAATTTTTAAATTCTCTAATTAGTAGCAGCCTTCACAATTTCCCCTTTGTTTTCCAGAAATACCAAATCACTGCCTATGGCCTGTGCTTGGGCAGAGCATATAGGAGCACCCCTGAAATACAGGGACTATCACTATTCACTGAGCAAAATAACAATGCATAGAAGAGGGAAACTATTTGCTTTTTCTCTGCTGCTTCTCTTTGCTCAGAAGCATAAAGTGCAACCTGGGCAAGTAATTCCTCAGATGGTAATGAATTCAACCTGAGAGAAGCTCTCTGAAGTTGCGGGACTGCCAGCAGCATGCAAATAACACTAGCACTTGCCTGCATCTTAAACTCTACTTACCCTGCTAAACCTCTGAACCTCCCCACTGGGGCAATACAATTTCTTGCAAACAGCTCACAGCATCCAGTGACTTGAATATTTGCTTTAGGATGTGTCACTGAGGAAGAAGGTTCTCTTCTGTGTTACTAAGGGGATCATCTGCTCTAGTTACAGCTTGAAGAGGGCTGGGGCTCATCTGGCTTGATCTTACTGTTTGTTGACACCACCAGCAGCTCTTCACTAGGACGATGCATCCTGGAAGGATGCTAATAGTGTCACTCAGGGGAATTCTCAAGAACTGTTAATACTGAAGAGGGGATTTAGATATCTGAAGATGCAAATGATTAGTTGAATGATAGCAGCTTCTTTGCTTAGCTTTAACTGGACTTATGGAAATGTAAATAATTATGTCACCTCTGCTAAGGACAGAAATGTGATAGCGTGTATGAAACATGTCATCTGTCATCATGCCACGTGACAGCTGCAAATACAGGATCAAATTCAGCAGTCTTGGAATTCTGTCTTTGCCATCCTTATGCAATACACCTGAATTGTGTGATTTCTGAATTTGCAGGAAAACCTTCTCAAAGTTTGAAGTGGTATTGCATGCTCAGAGTTTTCACCAGACACAATGAGGCCCTAATTCAACTACAGCATTTATGTGCTACAGCTGAAGTATCATTTGAAAATAATTATATAGATCAGAATTGTCAAAAAATAAAAAAGTCTAAAAGATTTTATAATGAAACTATAATACATAAGTGATGACTTTTTAGTTCCATTTTCAGTGCTTATCTCCAATTCCCTCATATCACTACACATCAAAGTAAAATGACAGGCTAGTATACATACACTCCATTTGGAGGTTTCAAGGAACAGCAAATTCCTGTATTTATATTCAGAAGTGCTGGGGAAGCTGTTTTGCCACTGCCCTTCAAAAGAGTCTGAATGAACACAGTGGTGTTATATGAGACCTCATTCATTAGAAAGAGGAGAATGTGTTAATTATTAATTAATTGAATATTGCATGATTCAAACATTTTATTTTGTACTTTTCCAAGTCCATACTTGTACTGTCTCAGGAGAATTCTTGCTTTCAGAAGTGTAATAAACAGTACTGCTCTTTATGTCCTAGGTTGCCATGTATATTAACAGCTCCAAAGAGTTTTTTCTTCAGTGAAGGAATTGATCTTGCAATTAAATATTCTCATGTGGGCTACATCTCTGTTTACCTGTACAGGAAACCCTCAGGCAGTTCACTGTGCCAATCTCCCTATTTCATAGGCAAGGGACCAGCTGAGAAATACTGTGCCTTATAGCTGTCTGGTTTCTCTTCTGTTATGGGGGATTTGGGGCACTCAGTCTCACTGGCATACGAAATGAGCGGGTGAATGGAGAGTACATCCAGACTCCAGCACTTGTTCTTGCTCGTGAGGTTCACTTACCAGAAACAGCTACTTCAATGTAGGTGTTTTTTTTTTTTTTTTGCAGGAATACAAAAGCAGCAGATGAATGTGTGACTTTTTTCCTCTTTCTGCAGAAGCAGAACATTTACAAAATGTTTTTTTGTTTGTTTGTTTGTTTTTTAATTGCTTTAAAGAAATATTTTAAAAGAAAAGGTCTTTCTATTCTGCTGCACAGATGACTTGTGGAACAAAATCAAGAGTCATAGTTCTGAATTTAGACTGTTTGAAGATAGTGAATGCAAGTATAATTTAGGATTTAATTAAAATACCGAACTGAGGAACCGTTTGTTGTTTCTAACTGTAGTTGGACAAACTGGAACACCATACATAAACTGCAGCTGATACCCATCTCACATATAAACATATCTGGTTAAACAGCCCATTTGTATACCTTGCTCCTTCCCTTTTCAAAGTCTGTGCTTTGTGTAAGTAGTTTTTATTACCCTTTGGCAAGTAAAGAATTTAGAAGTAACTATTTTTGCAAGAATTATGTTGGTGAATGGAACACTTTCTTTACATATTACTGATATATATTGAAGGATAAAATCTGTTTTTTCTAAACAGAAATAAACAAAAATAAGTTTAATTTAAGAAAACTAATTAAGCCCTAGAGTAAGTACATTATTTTTAACAATATAAATAAATTTATATAAATTATTAATTAATTAAATATTTTAGTTTTCCATTTGCTCTGACCAATTGATTTACCAACTATTTCAGATTTTCTAAGGTCTGTATTAGAAATAAATGTCAAATTATATTCTCCATTATTCAAATACATGTAATGTAGAGACGCAAGTAACTAAGAGCAATTTTTTTCACAGCAAGGAAACACACTACCTTACTACTGTCAGAAAACTTGGTAATATTTGAAAATGCTTTACTGTAGTTATTATACAATATTAACAAAAGATAATGGGTGCAAATCCTTGATCTTGATGATGTTAAAACAAAATGTTATTGACTTGCTTTGGGCTATTGCCTGATGAAGGTTAATTCATGAGGTATTTGGGCTTTTCCTAGTATCACTTATGTTATTTTATTCCTTGAAGATGAGTAAGATTCGATATGACATTTCTGAAAGAATGAAAACTCAATCCAGAAAGAATGTAAATGTGTAGAAAAGCTCTAGTTTTGAGTTTAGACTCTTTTAGACCCTAGTAGTCTAAATCACTAAATTTCTTTACTTTCAACTGCTTATACAACTCTTTTTTGAGCAACAAATACATGATTGTATACTGTCAAAAGCTCTGAACCTTGTTAGCAATATGGCAAAAGCTCCTCAAATATTTAATTTTGTATGGCTATCATACTAAGGACATAAATTCCCTGATGTAAACAAAATATTCTCTTTTTTTTTTTTTTTTCCTATGAATTCCCTTCTTGCAATATCCTTCCATTTCTTCTTATAAAGATTTTTATTTTTGTCCTGATGCATTAGTTAGTCAGGAAAACATACATCTTTCCTATTTTCTTTCTGCCTTACTGATGAAAAGTCTTACCAGTCAAGAAAGCTATTTTGGCCTAGAGTAATATGAAAGAGCTGGTATGGCCAAAATTCATTGAACATTTTTGCAGTGGTGAAATCTGAATGCATTCTGATGCATTTAGAAGGTAATATGAAGGTAATATGAAAAACTCAGCTCTTATATTTCTTAGTTCTCTGTGTCACCTACCCTGTAATACAGCATTCAACACCCCTTAATGTCAATTATATTGCAAGTTAACCTATGGGAGTTTAAACTCCCATGACATGCATTTTTCATTTAGCCACCAGAAGCAAATACTGAACTTTCCATGTCAGTAGTAACTCACCTTCGTAATATCACACTTCAATTTGCAGCAGCAATAAAGAGCCTTTCTATCTGTCTTGTCTTGTTAACTCTTAAAGTACATATAACCATGTATGAAAAAGTAGCAGCTTGAAAAATGAAGAATGAAATTTTGTTTCCACTGGGTATTTATTACTAACCTTAAAAGGATCAAAATTTTCAACCAAGTTTTGCAGCTTACTGTAACATTGTGAAATGAGATGAAGGTCAGTGTTCATTTTCAGTGGGTAGGTCATAACACCATCTTGCACTTAGCTCAACTGTAAGATGAGATGAAAACAATCACAAAACTGTAGTAAACAGAACAGTGCCAAAAAGTCAAGAAGTTATCCTGAAAATGAGCCAGTAAAACATACAACACTCACAACTAGCTAACTTCAATTTCATAGATGAAATGATACATAAATATCTTCCAGATTTTGCCTTTCTAATAAAACTTAGAGGATCATACCTACATTTACTTATACTCAGCATCCCTGTTTTAATACATTCGTTAAGGAAAGCTGATAAACAGGATAGAGGCTGTCTCTGCTATCAGAATGTAAGAATGACACTCGTATCTACAGTTTGTAATTTTTGTTTCATTTATACACTTGAAAGACGGATATTTATGTATTTCTCATGACAAACTTAAAATGAATATCTATGAATAATCTATGAATATTTTGTTAGTTGAAACTGCTGATATCTGCAGTGCTGGAAGCATTCCCTAAATCAGGTTTTCCTTTTCATACTACATTTTTTGGTTAGCTCCAATTTAAATGGTTCTGTTCTCTTCCTACATTTGGGGAGATTTTCTGTCACAAAAATCTTTCTCTGGGAAAGGTTTTCTCTTTTTATGAGAGATGTCTGCTCCAACCTATGCTGGCTAAAACCACATTTTGGTAATACAGAAATTCTCTATTCCAGATATTAATAACTGACATTCTC
This sequence comes from Aythya ferina, assembly GCF_964211825.1. NCBI lineage: Eukaryota > Metazoa > Chordata > Aves > Anseriformes > Anatidae > Aythya > Aythya ferina. Next base: position 53,808,387 of record NC_140296.1, read on the forward strand.
ATTTCAGCAAGATGACTGCACTCAGATAAATCACTTTTGAATTATTAGAAAGTTATGAGTATTTTCATAATATTTAGTTTGTCTGTCTTCTCTATATATGATTAATTTATTCTTATAGCATCTTTTAATCTTTTATTGATATAAGTGCATATTATATTTGTGTTGTTCAAATGCAGATGCCAGAAAAATACATATAAAATCTAGTCATCTGAGTAATGCATATTTGGAAGAGTGTATATTTAAATTATTTTTAAAAATTACTAGGATGCAAAACTATGGTAATGATATGCTAACACATTTTAAGAAGCCTCTTTGACATTTCAGTTGTGATCAATCTTCTCTATGATAGTTTTATAAAACCTTAAGAAAAGTTTATTCAGGTTGAAATTGGGAGGGACAGCATCGCAGAACTTTAGGTGATGCAAATCATTTAATACTGGAAATGTGGCAATAGACAATGCATAAATTCCACTGACATTGAATGTATCTTTCAAAAAATAATTCCCTAAAGAAATTCATTTTGTCAATTTATTTGTTACTGAATGAGAAGGAAAGCAAATGCATACTTTTCTTTCTGTGAAAACACCTCAAGGCTCCCCATCTACATGTATATCCAGTTCAGGCAGAAAAAAATCTCTCAGTGCTAAAATTTGGGGAGTTTTTTCTCCCTTTACAAAAGTAGAGTTGCTGCTGAAAATCCAATGTACAAGGTAAGGGTACAGGTTTACATAGGTTTTCAAGCTTGATTCACATATATTTGAAATCTGCCAATATTAAACCCAGTTTAGTCCCAGATACACTTCAGATGAAGATACTTCTGTTCCAACTTGCCTCATTGCCATAGTTCAAGCCAAACTGGTTACTAAGCATAACCTCTAGGTAGCTACTCTTTATACAGGGAAAGAAACAATCTGGTAAACATAACTTGCACTTTTTGAAAAATAAACAATCTAAGAATGAAAAAAAAAAAAAAAAAGAAAGGTTACAAACAGTTGTTTATTTTGTTTGTTTGTTTGTTTGTTTCCCAAAGTATAATACATAGAATTGTAATTTTTATTTTCTCCTTATTTCACACTCAATACATTTGGAACTGTAACAGGCCCAAATTGTGTAAAGTGTTGTGACTTTATAGTATGGTTTAAGTGTGGCGGTACACTCCCTCTGGCCAGCCCAACTTGACCTTTAATCCTTAACCCTGCTAACACCATCAGTGGTGGCCACAATGAATGTGTCTGATCATGATAGCTGAACAGGGCTCAAGGTGGATTCAGGGGAGATAGATCCAATGGCTAACGGAGCATGCACCAACCATATGGCTGGTATGCAAATATGACTAGTAGTCAATCATCTTACCCCATGAACAGGGCACAGCCCAGAGCTCATGGAGCCTTCCTTTACTGCAGCAGGCTGAATGCCAGCATTTTCCTCTTGAGCGGGGACACCTCTCAAGGTAACCCCTTGAGGTCAAGACATTCCTTACCTGTGACAAATACTTACCTTGTTGAAACTGTGCTAATAATTTGCTAAGCATGCTGAAACTTTGTAATCTTAGCTAAGTGATATAACAGATAGGTTGTGCATATAATCATTTAGGCATAAACCATTAAGACTGGGATTACAGAATCACAGAATCACAGAATCACAGAATTTTCTAGGTTGGAAGAGACCTCAAGGTCATCGAGTCCAACCTCCAACCTAACGCTAACAGCCCTCCACTAAACCATATCCCTAAGCTCTACATCTAAACGTCTTTTGAAGACTTCCAAGGATGGTGACTCCACCACTTCCCTGGGCAGCCTGTTCCAGTGCCTCACAACCCTTTCAGTGAAGAAGTTCTTCCTAACATCTAGCCTAAAACTCCCCTGGCTCAACTTAAGCCCATTCCCCCTCGTCCTGTCACCAGGCACGTGGGAGAACAGGCCAACCCCCACCTCGCTACAGCCTCCCTTGAGGTACCTAAAAAGAGCGATAAGGTCGCCCCTGAGCCTCCTCTTCTCCAGGCTGAACAAGCCCAGCTCCCTCAGCCGCTCCTCGTAGGACTTGTTCTCCAGGCCCCTCACCAGCTTCGTCGCCCTTCTCTGCACCCGCTCAAGCACCTCGATGTCCTTCTTGTAGCGAGGGGCCCAAAACTGAACACAGTACTCGAGGTGCGGCCTCACCAGAGCTGAGTACAGGGGGACGATCACCTCCCTAGCCCTGCTGGTCACGCTGTTCCTGATACAAGCCAGGATGCCGTTGGCCTTCTTGGCCACCTGAGCACACTGCTGGCTCATATTCAGCCGACTGTCCACCATCACTCCCAGGTCCTTCTCTGCCTGGCAGCTTTCCAACCATTCCTCTCCCAGCCTGTAGCTCTGCTTGGGGTTATTGCGCCCCAGGTGCAGGACCCGGCACTTGGCCTTGTTAAACTTCATGCAGTTGACCTCAGCCCATCGGTCCAGCCTATCCAGATCCTCCTGCAGAGCTTTCCTACCCTCAAGCAGATCGACACACGCACCTAACTTGGTGTCATCTGCGAACTTACTGAGGGTGCACTCGATGCCCTCGTCCAGATCATCGATGAATAGTATCGGGTTGTATCTAGATTCCTGGGAGTTTAGACAGCAAAAGGTTATCTGTTCTGAACTTTGTGACTCAGCATGAGGATCTCCTTGACACTTTTATTCTGACCCTGTCTTCTATGCAGTAAGTGACCTTGCCATCATGAATCTTGTTAAGGCTGCATTTACCATTAGAATTTAAATCATTGTCTTATTCACAAATAAGCTTAGCTAAATTACTATTATCATTAATAAATATATTGCTGCGTCTCTCTTACAAGTGAAGTGTATAATTCCTTTAGTGACAGTAAGTGGAAGGAATGCAGCCTTTTTCAGCTGGTGCCAGTATATACAGTTTCATTGTTTGTGGGTTTCTTTCCACTTGTGCTTACCTCTTAGATGTTCAGTATTCCATATATATATGTAAAGCATATTGCATGTAGGAGTCTTGTACTATAGCTTAATCAGTGCTGTAGGTAATGTGTTTCTATTTGCAATAATTCTTTACTTATTTTTCTTAAAGCATTTTATTTAGTTGTAGCTTTCACCTCCTGGACCCTCTGAAAAGTGTTTAAATTGAAAAACATTTGCTCATTTGCTATTAATTATAATAATAAGCATTTATGAAGAAGGATAATCTCTCTCTTTTTTTTTTTTTTTTTCATTTTGAACTTGGTCACAAAATCTGTCAGGAGTCATTTCTGTTCAAATTTTGAATGCTAGTCTATAAACCTACACAGAGTTTTAGGGATCTAAGAATATCATAAAAAGTAAACATTTCTGCAAAAAGTCAGTCTTCATTTACTTTATCTGATATTTTAGTATTTTAGTAATACATGTATTATTTTATTATGATATTTTAGTATTACATGTAGTACTTTATTTGCAGATGCTACCATAACATTTTTTTTGGTTGGTTGGTTGGTTTTTTTGTTTGTTTGTTTCTTTGTTTTTGAAAAGCTGCCCCTTAGTATATCCTACATATTTGTGCTAAGTTGCTGTAAAAGAGAGAAATGACACCCAGACCTCTGATTAACCGGCTTTCAGGAGAGGCTTTTCGAGAGGAGGATGATAGATTTTCTCTATTTCTAAAATTACCTTCAGTTCAGAGTAGAACTCCAGGTAAGCTGAAAGACCTTCAACTTATAAGTATTATTCTAAGCACTGAAGATCCCTAATGCGAGCATGAAAAAATAATTAGCTTTTCACCTAGTCCTAACTGCTTTTCAGTGCTTATAGAAATCATGGAATCATAGGATGGCTTGGGTTGGAGGGGACCTTAAAGACCACCTACTTCCAACCCCCCTGCCATGGGCAGGGATGCCACCGATTAGATCAGGTTGCTCAAAGCCCCATCCAACCTGGCCTTGAACACTTCCAGGTATGGAGTATCCACAGCTTCTCTGGGCAACTTGTTCCAGTGCCTCGCCACCCTGAGTAAAGAATTTCTTCCTAATATCTACTCTAAACCTACACTTTTTTAGTTTAAAACCATTGTTACTTGTCCTATCGTTACAGTCCCTAACAAAGAGTTCCTTCTCCACTTTTGTGTAGGCCTCCTTTAAGTACTGGAAGGCCACTATAAGTACTCCCCGGAGTCTTCTCTTCTCTGGGCTAAAAAAAATGAACAACTCTCTCAGCCTGTCTTCATAGGAGCGGTGCTCCAGCCCTTTGATCATCTTCATGATCTGGACTCATTCTGTCAATGAGTTCTTCTCCCAGCCTGTGTTGTCTGTGATTGCCCCAGCCCAGGTTCAGCACCCTGCACTTGAACCTTATGAACGTCATGAGATTCGCATGGGCCCATTTCCCAAGCTTGTCGAGGTCCCTTTGTATGGCATCCCTTCCTTCTGTTGTATCAACTACTCCACTCAGCTTGTCATCTGCAAACTTGATGAGGGTACACTTGGTCCCATTGTCTATATCACTGATAAGATATTAAACAGAACCAGTTCCAAGATGTCCCAAGAGGGACATGACACATCACCAGCCTCCATCTGGACATAAAGCCATTGACCACAATTCTCCCAGTGTGGCCTTCAAGCCAATTCCTTATCCACTGAATAGTCCACCTATCAAATCCATATCTCTCCAATTGAGACATAGGGATGTTGTGTGGGACCATGTTAAAAGCCTTACAGGCAGAAATAATGGCAGATAACATTGGTCAGTCTTCCCTTGTCAACTGAGACAGTTACTCTGTCATATAAGGCCACCAGACCTCCTGGTGAGGCACAATTTGTCCTTGTTGAAGCCATGCTGGCTGGCTGTCTTGGATCACCTCCTAGTCTTTAACATTGCTTCCAGAAAGATCTGTTCCATGATCTTCCCAGGCACAGAGGTGAGGCTCACTGGTCTGTAGTTCCCCACATCCTCCTTTCCACTTTTTAAAAATGGGAGTAATGTCTCCATTCTTCCAGTCACCATGGACTTCACCTGACTGCAATGACTTTTTGAATATGATGGAGAGTGGCTAAGCAAATCCATCAGCCAGTTCCCTCAGGACCTTGGGATGCATGTCATCAGGACCCATAGACTTGTACCTGTTCAGTTTCATCAGGAGGTCTCAAACCTGCTCTTTGCTTACAGTGGGAGGAACTTTGCTCCCCCAGCCCCTGCCTAGAGGTTCAGGGACACAACACAACCAAATTCCACATTAGGATTTTGATAGGTGTGTTTTGGGTTGTGTTATTGACCCTTTATGAGCCAAAAGTTATCATAGGTCAGTCTGGAATCTTTCTGCAGCTATTTTGTCTTCTTGTTGTTTTTTACCTTTCATCCTTTATGTCCCTTGCTTCTGCTAGCTCAAGGCTACCAGTCTCCCTGTTTTCTTTAAGGTTTCCTTATTTTCTCAGCTTAAGACTACACAAGGCTACAAACCTTTCTATTTTCTTCACGGTTTCTTTGTTTTCCCTAGTTTAAGACTACACAGACATCTGGGTGGTTGAAGTCTCCCATCAGGATAAGAGTGTGTGGGAGTGATGCTTCTTGCAGCCGAAGCAAGAAGGCCTTGTCAACAACTTTTGCGCTATTTTGGTGGCACTGGTTCTAATCCGGTAGTTGGTTGGTCCAACATTGTATGGTTGTCCTTTCTTGGGTCTTGACCATTATGCATGTACTCTTTTTTTTCCAGCCACAGAGCATTGTATCTGCTGCACAGAGGCACTTTGGAGGCAAAAAGTCTCCTTCTTCTGCTCCAAGCAGAGGCATGGGTCTAGCCTCCCTTGTCTTGTGAGTTAGTCAAGGCCATCAGCTCAGGATTAGAAGCTAGCTTACCTTCCCCTTGCAAGGACTTAAGGCGGAGCTGTCACAGCCCATGTCAGCACACAATACCATACATCAATCTCTCACCTGGTTTCCTGGATACAACACTGCCTGGTGAGCTCCTCTCACAACATGGCAGCTTGCTGGAAAAGTTCATCCACCTGTGCATGCTTGCACCCATGATATCCATCTCTGCCTTCAGGCACAGATTCTTAGAATTTCCTGTGACTGAAGGTCTGGGCAGCTCTTTCCAGTCCTCAGGAGGTCTGTTTGGGTGTAGGTTGTGTCCCCCCTTTATGGGTTTAAGCCTCAGCACAGCAGTTGCAGTGGATGGGCACCATTTTTGTTTCAGCAGAAGACTGACTCCACTGTTGCTCCCAGTAGAAAAGAAAGTAGACCACCTACACCCCCCCAGTGAGCCCTGCCACGTGAACTGTCTGTATTATGCACCTTGCCCTGTTTGGTCATCCTGTTTGCTATGCTCCTGATCAGTTGTTCTCCCTAGAGATTGCCTTTGTATGTGTCAGAGTGGCTACCACTCCTCCTGGCTGATTGCCTCGGCAAGTTACTGAAATATGCCCTTTAAAATAAAAAGTAAAAATGGTATTGAATTAGTAGTTACTGGATGTGCACTCTCTGATTTTAATTACTTTATACAGAAATTCTATTGAAATTAACAGAATAAATAGCTATTAAATTGCCATAGAATTCCTTGCAGAAGAGTTGGAATTCAAGGCAAATGAGTTAGTTACAAAATGCCACTATTTTCAATGGAAACAGGGTAGCTATTGAATTTCCTTCATTTCAGTCTCAGTTCCATGGCTATTCATCTGTAAAGTGTTCTGGTTATCTATCAGATTCTTTTAATTTAAACAGATCTAGATAAGAGAGCAAATTTATTTTGTTTTATTCCTATTTGACTAGAATTTTGCTGAAGGGTGTAAAACAAGCTCTCCAAGTCCAAATCTTCATATGTGACCTCATTAAAGACAAAATTTTAGAAGTTAGTTAGTTTATGTGAATGGTAAGAGAAAAAGTACAGAGTTGTGCTACTCTGTTATATACATGTATTTTATTTATTGTTTTTATTTATCGACTGAAAGGGTATGGAAGGTGAGTAAGCATGCTCAAAGAAGCATGTTGGGAGAAAAGAAAAAAAGTAATATTAAAATACTCTTACATTAAAAAGATGTATTTAAGCAGAGGCAACAAGCTGCTGCTTGAAGAATGGCAGCTGTAGTTTGTTTATTTGGGGGAAATGAAGAAAATGGCTTCACAGACTTTAGAGAAGTGCCAAGAATATGAGTGGGCACCATGCCAATCAAAACATCTTTTTGAATACTACTATTTGAAAGAAATTATATCCAACACTCTGCAAATGTATATATCACCTTTCAGTAAGTAAGATAAACACATAGAGATAAAAAACAGGCCTTTGATTATCACATTTTTTTCTTTACTTGACCATCACCCAGCAGAACAACAGGTTTCTTCCTGCTTTTCTAATATGTAAACTAGAAATTTTTTGCAGCATTCATGGAGTTAATGTGGATGACCAATAACCTAGATCCAGCACCTGGATTAACCTAGTCTGAAAGTAAACTGGTCCTCGGCAAATCCAGATTTGAGTTTTATTGGATTCCCCTTTCACTCATGGGCATTGGTGAGATTTCTAGGCTTATCTTACAGTTATTTGTTTTAAATTAAGACAAACCATTTTCTAATTATTGCAGTGAATTGTGGGTGAATTGCTGTCATTTGGGGCACCTATAAGTATTGTGATGACCTACACATTCCTGCTCATTATTTGAACAATTAAGTTTGAATCTCATTATTAAGTGGAGGATTGTCTGACTAGTGAAAGGTAATTTTTTACCAATGCATGCCTATTCCCACAACAGCATCTTGGAGTAGGGGAGTTTGTATGGGCTGGAAATTCAGGTCACGCCAAAAAAAAAAACATTATTGCTAAGTGAGAAGTAAAGCACAGGATAAGTCACAGGGTAACAGCAAAATATTTTTACTCCAGTTATGGTTCAATTTAGTTTAGGTAATAATATCAGCTTTACATACTAATTACAATATAAAAATAGCAGCAGAGGATTGAGCCTAGGCTTTCTGTCTATAGATTTCCCCGGGCTTCCAAGTGAGTCTTGTAACTGTTGGTGATGGCCCAGTCACATCTATTGGTACCTGTGAAGCTAATTTGGATATTCCCCAAATGGATACCATCTTTCTTCATGCTGCAGTGTAGCTGGAGGCAAGGAATGGGTTAATTACCTTTTTTTTCTATAGAAAGAAATACACAGCCAGGAAGAGCTGGTGAATAAGAATCTTAATCTGTTTGATTTCCAATATGTACAATTCCTGCAGGCATAAACCTGAAAAGAGATTAATTATCACAGTTTAGGGCTTATGTACTCATAAACTGCTACTAAGACATCTCAAAATTCCCAGAATGATTCAGACGCTGCCTCTCTATTACTGACTCTCAATCTAAAAAGGCTTATTCAATTCCCAGTTTTTAAGGCCGTAATTTTTAGGTTTCAATATACATTCAGAGAAGTTATCGTGACTATCTGCAATTTCCAATAAATGTGTTGAATTGTGCCTTTAGGAAGCTCTAGCTTAAGGCAGCTGAAATTATTTGTTTCTCTGCAGGGACTCACTATGTATATAATATATGTAGTAATGAACTGTAAGAACACAGGAAGCAAACAATGCAGATCTCATGGGCTCTGAACAGCTGCTGACCAATGAAGATTGCACCCAGGCTTTGGGGTAGATGTACATTTGTCATGCTTTTACACAGAATTCTAAATGTTGCCTGAAGGTGTAACCTTCATTATTAGCTGATCTAAGTTCACGTTAGCTGATTCTGCTTCAGAAAATGAGGATGTCAGACATATGTCCCTACACTTTTTTGTGTTCCAGACCCTGTACTAGACATTTAGCAGGGCCAGAGGGTTAATCTCTAGGAAAGCCAAACCAATTTTATCTTTTTTTTTTTTTCCTTTTTTCTTCCTATTTTTATTATTTTATTTTAATGTGTTCAACTGAATTTTTTCTCTGATTTGGTTCTCCCTGTGGTCTTGAATTTTTGCCCCATGAAGGGGCAAGCTCACCACACATACCTGCCCACATGGGAGGGAATGTGTGGTAAGCTAGGAGACCTAAATAAACAATTTAACAACACTCTAGGATGTTCTGTATTCTAATTTCTTTCACTTCATTATCCTCATTTATAACAACAACAAAAAATAGATTTTGAGTTTAAAATATTTTAATCACTTTTCCTCACCACAGCAAAGGATCTAGCCAGATCCACTTCAGTTATTCATTACATTGAAGTGTCCTGTCACCTTTGACATTCAGGAGACAAAATTATACCCAAAAACTAACAGCTGATCTCCCTCTTCTTCCACGGAGACAGGGAGAGCCTGAAAGTCTCCTCCTGTGGGTTCTTGCATCTGAAGAAGAAAAGATCTGTCACTGCTGTTACTACCATCTCAGATGGGAGGGGAAATTGGGGCCAGGGCCATGTTTTCTCCTAAGCATATGGTCTGGCACAGAGTGGGAAGGTGTGATAGAAAACACTTCCAGCCCTGTGAAGGCAGTATCTGAGCAAGCTACATTTGGGAATCTCTGGCCGTAATTTCACATTTGGCACCCGTCCTGCTTAAGATGGGTAAGGCAGTGACAGCAGCCAGTTGTGCATGTTTGTACCACTGTCTCATCTGCAGTTCCCTGGTCTTGTGATCCTGCACACAGCCTTGCTGACACAGAGCACAGAAAGGCTGCCCTCCCCATATCTTTATGCCACATCTCTTTGAACAGCAGTGGAGCCTGCAGAGAGATGACTGAGACTAGAGCCATTAGGAAGTTAACCTAAAGCTGGGATAGGCTTTCTGCTGCCCTAGCTACCTGAATTAACTCATATGCCACAATGTCACCTTATGGCAGAAGGAAATAATTAAATAATTCAGGACAAGAGGAGGAATGAGGATTTTGTCTGCGTCAGTAGATTTTTAGGTGGATTTAGCAGTAACATTCCTAAGGTGAAGTATCCTGAGAGGGATGAGCTAGTCTAAGGTATGAACACTGCCAAGCAGTGAACCGTTTTCCCAACTATGTGCTCCTTATGTTTCCCTTTTCCCGATCTTCTCTCCAAGCTGAATCAGCCAAATAAGATAGTAAAAAAAATAACTATGCATGAAAAAAATTGTTTGAAATTTTCAGCCAGCTTAGTGAGCAGCATCAGCTCAAAGAATGTCCATTTCAAGTAGAAATGCAAATCATAACTTTACAAGAGAGGGCTGAGTTCACCACTGATGAAAAGGGGTCTTGTCACTTATTCCTCCATTGCTGTAAGCTCTTCTGACTGAATATTTGTCCTGACTGCCTCCTGCACTTTGATGCTGAAAGCAGGATTTTGGGATTCTGTGAACAGGACCATTGCCAAGAATGAAATAATTCCTCCACCTTTTTTTTTCCCGGGTTAGTTTTCTGGTTGATCATTTAGTTGTCTTGGCTTATTCTCTAACTGTATCAACATCCAATGTATGCTCTAGCCACTTCAAAATAAACTGTAAGTGCTCATAACCTGGAGTGAGAATGAAAGAGGGGGACCTCCCAGACTGTACTACATAGTTAAAAGCTCCAAACTGAAGCTCCACATTCAGTGTCTGTTTTCAGTTCCTCCTTACAGTTACATGCAGCACAGAGATGAAAAAACATGAATCTGCTTAAAGAAAATAAGCTGACAATTGCTTTATATACTTGCCAAATACATGAGTTTATTATTCTAGTTTTATTGTTTGGTAGATAATTCCTGGTTCATGGGCTGTCTTATACAAAGAAGGAAATTTGTTATGTATAATTTTCTACTTTTGAATTCAGATGATTTGTTCTGTTTCATACTCTACTATAAAGAAACTGTGGTTTTGTTTTATTTTAATATTCAACTAATCTTATTAAAGACTTCTCACAGTACCATACAGATTAATGTTATTTTTATGTATTTTATGTATACTGCATCCTCCTATATGCAATGAACCAAAATATTTTATAGATTCAAATATGTTTATGAACTAGAAATAATAAAGAGGTAAGGAGAAGAGCAATCAAAATGGTGGAAAAGAACAAAAACAGATGCTTTCTAATGTGATTTTGAATAGTGAGCTGCTGAGCAATGATATGTAAGAAAACTGAGAGAAGGTTCCAGGTTCCAGAATGAGTAATCGTAACAAAATAAAATAAATTAATTAATTAACTAATTAATTAATTAAAGAAAATGGACAAAGAAAAATATATTAGACCAAAAGAGTAATGAAATATAAAGCACAAAGTCTGGGTAGTACCTTGCAGTAAATGTGTCAGACTGTTACAAAAGGCCAGCTTTAATCTGGATTCTGAAATTAATGCTATATTTAATTTATTGTACATCATTGTATGTATAAGAAAACATGAGTATTTATGAATACACTTCAGAAAGTTTTGAGAAAGACTACTTCATCCCATCTGAGAATTCTGAGTATCATGTTAAGAACCCCTGTCTTGCCTTGTGGCTTGTTTTTGTTTGTTTTTTGCTGTTGTTATTTTGTTCTTTTTCTTTTTTGGAGGTGTTTTTATAAGGAAAACAGAATCGCAATAGCAGGTTTGGGTAATCAGCACTGACAATAAAATTGAGGAAATGCTTTGCTAAAGGAGCTGAAGATGAAAACTATCATCAGATACATTTTAAAAAAAAAAAAAAAAAAAAAAGTTATAATTTAGGAAGTGTCCTCCATCTTCCAGATTAAGAGTATTTCAGATGATGAAATGTTATTTCCTCATAGCTGTGTTTTAAATAAATTGGTTGGTTTTTCTATAGATATTAGCAAGAGCTAGAACAAAATGATGAGTATGTGCACATAAGGAAATATCATTTTTGATAAAACTTATACAAGGACAATAAAATATAATTTGTCAAAGGACAAAACATGCAATCTTGAGTCATTACAATAACCATCTCTTAAGCAGGAAATGGAGATTTCTCACGTTCTATGGAAGTGACCTAGACTATATTGGGACTACATACTTCTACTGTTAGCATATTATCCCTTTACATAATAAAGCCATGGTTTCAGCTTGATTTTAATAGGAAATTTCAATGCATTAAGGTTTCATTGAGCTACATTTTATCTTTAAAAGCTTTCAGTGTTGCTGGTATGTTGCTACAGCCTTTTAAATATCAGTAATATTATGTTACATTAACTACAGTGAACTTAACAAATAGATATTTTAGTTAACAGTGTTCTATCTCCTAAATAAACATGAGGTTTTCTGTTACCAGAATGTTCAACACTAGCACATTTCTGAGATAAGTGTGAGCACATGAGGAGGACTGTAATTACAGCAATTATGGAAAAGTAATTTACTGGTTATATAAACTGAACAGCTTTGAAAGAGAGTGGATCAACCATAAAAAGAAGTTCAATATTGAAAATAAATATTTTGGGATCTGTGAAATAGTTTTTTTGTGGATAAGCAAACTGTAAACATTTTGCCTAAAGTGCATATATTTTCATTTTGGAGGTCCTTATAAATATAAGTTTGTGTTTTATAATTAAAAAAAAAAAAAGGCAGAAATGTTGGAATTAGAGAGATATATGCAAATCTGTCATTGCCCATCTGGTATATACTTAGGGCTTACTAAAGAAACAAATAAATATAGCTAAATTTACATGTCTTTGGAGGGAAAAAAAAATACATTTTGAAATAGGTAAAACAATTATTTATTTAAAGGAAAGTTGGGAATTCATATGTTAATGCGAGAGCATCCAAAGAAGAATTTGTATATCTAAAGACAAGTTTGATCCAAATCCATCTCCCAAAATGTAAACAAAGATTTACATTACATTTAGGTGGCTCAGAAATCAAATCTACATATAAACAGTTATGTTCCAGCCCAGTAAGATTCAACCTTAAGATTTCAATGTTTGGTAAAAAGAATACCTGGGGTTTGCCAGCTATTTTTAAATACACTGCAAAATGGGATTAAGCAAGTTCATGTATCCCATATAAAATTCCTAAAGTGGTTTGTGTCTTCACCAAATGGAGTACACAAATTTTCAAGAGTACATAAACAGAAGAACAAGTGCTGTGTTCTAGCTGAGATTTTTATCATATCAGGCTCATTTTTGCAGTGGCTATCTTTAAAGCTAGGACCGTACTGCAGATAGGTGCCCTCTGCAACAGACTCTGCAATCCTGCCCTCCTGACTGGATAGGATATGCTTCTGTGACTCCATCTTTATGTATCTCTGTGTCTCTATACCTCTGACACTCAGGGGTCTGCACTGGGACTAGTACTATTTAAATCTTTGTCAGCAACATGGGAGTTAGTGCACCTTCAGCGAGTTTGCAGATGACACCAAGATGAGTGGTGTGGTCAATATGCTTGGAGGAATGGGTGTCATGACTTTGAAAGGCTTAAGAGCTGTGCCAATGGAACCAACATGTAGTTCAACAAGGCAAAATGCAAGGTCCTGAATCTGAGTGAGCACAATCCCAGACATGAATACAAGCTGGGTGATGAGTTGATTGGGAGCAGCCCTACAGAGAAGGACTTGGCAGTACTGGTGGATGAAAAGCTCAACATGAGCTGTCAATGTATACTCACAGCCCAGAAAGACAACCTTATCCTGAGGTGCATCAAAAGAAACATGGCCAGCAGGTCAAAGGAAGTGATTCTACCACACTACCTGGCTCACATGACACCCCACCTGGAGTACTGCATATAGGTCTGAAGTCCCCAGCCTAAGACATGGACCTGTTAGAGCAAGTCCAGAGGAGGGCAATGAGGATGATCAGAAGGCTGGAACACCTCTCCTATGAAGACAGGCTGAAAAAGTTGGAGTTATTTAGCCTAGAGAAGAGAGATTTCTGGGAAGACCTCACAGCTCCTTTCCAGTACCTAAAGAAGGCCTAGAGGAAAGCTGGGGAGGGACTTTTTGTCAGGGAATGTAGTAGTGACAGGACAAGGGGTAACAGTTCTAAGCTAAAACATTTAGATTAAATATTAGGAAGAAAATCTTTACTCAGAGGGTGTTTAGGCCTTGGAACAGGTTGCCCAGAGAAGCTGTGCATGCCCCATCTCTGGAAGTGTTCAAGGCCAGGTTGGATGGGGCTTTGAGCAACCAGGTCTAGTGGGTGGCATCCCTGCCCATGGCAGGGTTGTTAGAACTAGATGATCTTTAAGGTCCCTTCCAACCCACACCATTCTATAATTCTATGATTTTATCCTTTCCATGAAAATCAGAAATTAGGTAGGAGAGCTCCGCACCCCAATTTCTTTCCAGGGGGAGATGGAACATAGCCTGAATGCACTCCCAGGGCCTAAGGGACACTTCAGCATCTTGAGTTTAAACAAAGCTTAAATGGTCTACTTGTGGTAAGAATGGTAACATGTAGATCTTGCTTACACGTCAAACCAGTGCTGCCCAAAACCAAACATAATTGATTAAATAATAATAATAATCTTTCTTTGATCTAATGCCTTAAAATGGATAGTCTGATTATCAGTTGCCTGTTACCTGCCCATTGCAATTTTACATTCACATTTGTCTCTGATTAATGGCATCCATTACAAGCACTGGCCATATTCCGCAGTCAAACTAAACCACATGGCAATTGTATGTTTCATTGCCTTAAAGTTAGGCACAGCATTTAATTGCATTATCACAACACTAAACCATTATAAGCAACTCAGGAGTAAATAACGAGGTCTGAATAACTATTTATAGCCATTCAAGCTTTGGGGACTGTTACATAAGAAACTGTCACTTATACTTTGCAGGGAGAAAATTAAGATTTCTGTCTGAGTTAAATGGTATTGAAAACTAGAGGGCTGGGCCAAAACCATTATAGAACATAAACTGCTTTAAAAACAGTCCTACTGCTATAAATGCTTCTTTTTATGTGAAGTATTTGATGGAAATGGATTGCAGTTACTCTTGACTGTATGAAGAAAGGTACCCTGTAATGTTTTAAAAAGCTCTTGTATTCCACCTTTAAAGATTCGGTGTATTAACTTGGCAGAAAATGGCTTATAAGAAAACCTTACTTACATGAATGACAAAGCTGAAGAGTTCTGTATGCTATGGGAAGAGTATATCACTTTGTCAGTGGGAAAGAAAACAGGTACCAGTGGAAGTTCATAAAATGAAAAAGGAGTTTGCAAGGGGATGAAATACTGTAACACTTGGTCTTTTATTTCATAATATGTCTGGAATTCTTCATTCCTATTTATAATCCATGTTTTTAAAATCAATGAAGTGGAGCAAAACTGAGAAAGGATACCTATTTGTATAGATGCCTATCTTACTAACAATTTTCATTCAATACATCTGCTTTCTTAATTGTATTTTTAAGGAGCAGTCCTGAAGAACTGCATAGGTGTAGAAATGAAAGGGCTCTTCAGACATCTAGCAGATATTTGTATACAATAATGTATATTCTGATGTGTAATTTATACTGTAATGTAAATACAATACAAGACATCCTAATTAATGTAATCTGCAATGTAGTGTTGCTGGCTTTAACTGTGTAGCTCTACATAGAATGAAATTCTATACCACAGAAGGTATAAATTAAGTTTTAAAATATATAGGATAACTCAAAGCATTTCTGATTATTCCAGAATAATTCAAATGTTCTCAAGTTTCATCAGGAAAGGTTTAGATTGGATATCAGGAAGAATTTCTTCATAGAGAGGCTTATTATGCATTTGAACAGCCTGCCAAGGGAAGTGGTGGAACCCCATCCCTGGAGGTTTAGTGATAGGACTTGTTAGGCCAGATTAGAAGGTCTTTTCCAACCTAGATGTTTCTGTGATTTTATGAATGGAAATACTTGTATTGTCTTTAATATATATGTCTTCTTTAGACTATTTGCTTTAAAGTAACTTCATTCATATAAAAAATACTCTCCCACACAAATAGTCTTGTAAATGAACAAAAATTGATTCATTTAAAAAATATATATCAAGAAGATAAGTCCAACTCTATAGTTGAAATGATTTCATTCTTTCTGAACACCACAATAACATAAATCAATCTCCTTTCATATCCCAGAATATATTGTTCTTTTAAGAATACTCTCTGCAATTATTGTGGAAAAAACAGTGAACTTTTTCAAGATTTCTAAGGCTCAACAGGCCAAAGGTATCCATAATAAAATAGAGTTTGAATTCCATTTGAGGAACCATTAAAAAATCTCTCTTTCTGCAACCTCTTCTGACTTTTACCATGTTTCTTCCTAATGGATTTCTTTGATGGGAAGTGAATGGAAAGGATTACTGTGTGTTGCTTTCAAATACTATGCTCTTGTATAAATTTCTGATGTAAGAATTTTAAGTCAACAGAAAAATAAGACACAAGTTTTTCCTGCAGTGAATTAAAAAGCAAGTAATTTCACATTTCTATTTTTATCTAAGTAGGAAGCTCATATAGTTAAAAGAAGATTTAAGATAAAGATAATTTTCATGTTTAAACTGTTGTAAAAAATGGAAGGGGTGAGTAATATGGCTTTGTTTCATCTTAAATTCAACTTGATCCAAATAAATATTATTTTTTTATCAATACCGAAAAGCATGTACTAAAAATTGAAGGAAGGTGCTGGAGATTTATTTTGGGGTGACTAGACAAGAAATTCATTTGTGGGACAAATTATAAGCAATAAACTGAGTCTAGGTATTAAGCTGGTGAGGTCCTACGAGGAGCGGCTGAGTGAGCTGGGTTTGTTCAGCCTGGAGAAAAGGAGGCTCAGGGGTGACCTTATCGCTCTCTACAGATACCTTAAAGGAGGCTGTAGAGAGGTGGGGGGTTGGTCTATTCTCCCACGTGCCTGGTGACAGGATGAGGGGGAATGGGCTTAAGTTGTGCCAGGGGAGTTTTAGGTTGGATCTTAGGAAGAACTTCTTTACCAAAAGGGTTGTTAGACATTGGAACAGGCTGCCCAGGGAAGTGGTGGAGTCACCATCCCTGGAAGTCTTTAAAAGACGTTTAGATGTAGAGCTTAGGGATATGGTTTAGTGGGGACTGTTAGTGTTAGGTCAGAGGTTGGACTCGATGATCTTGAGGTCTCTTCCAACCTAGAAATTCTGTGATTCTGTGATTCTGTATATGAGAGGTTTAGAAACTTGATGAGGTTTAGAAAGGTACGAAGTTGATGAGATGGAGAAATGCAGAATGCTATTCTAAATGCCAGCAGGTATAGATGAGAACGTGTTCTGAATGCTGTTGTGAAGTGAGAGAAATACAGTCTGGTTTAGATAAAGGGAGAAAAACAACAGGAATTGAAAGCAAGCCTCTCAGTTTACTGTGGAATAACCTGACACCATGCTGAACAAATCTTTAAAAAAAAAAAAAAAAAAAAAAAAAAAAAAAAGTAGCTGTGATTCTGAAGGTCACAATTCATCTGAGATAAGAGAATTTACTCCTTTGGAATTAGCCTGCTTATTTCCATCTTCTGTAGGAAGGCCAGGTTACTTCTACTTTTTCTACCAGACAGAATATGCTAAGACAGAGCAACAGTCTGCTCTTTCTTTCTCATGTGGGAAATACTATTAAAAGAACTTCACTTGTCTCTCAATGATACAGGACTCTCTTTTTCCCTTTGTTTATCTCTGTTATCTTGGGCCCTGACAGAGTCAACTCAGCAAAGCAGGGTAAGTTTATAAAGAACAACCTTGCATTGAGTGTGAGATACATTCAAAGATGGGATCATTGTTTTGTGATAATGACAGTCTTTGTTTTCTTTGTGCATCTTAAGGTGAGCAAAATTCTTGTCTGGCACATGGGAAAAGCAGAGAGGAGGTAAGCTAAGTAATAGAATCTATGACTGACTACAGGGTGGAGAGAGCATTTCCAGTCCAACAATATAGACATAGCCAAAATAAACATTAGGAAATACATACAAAAATTTCAAAATGCAGGTAAGATCAAGGTTTGTAGAGAATATGTAGGTAGACCTAAGATATACAAAGTCCATCTGCATACTGAAAACAGGAGCAAGATAAACAACATGAGGAGAATGACATCCAAGTGATGTGGTAAAGAGGCAAATTAGTGGGAGAATGCTACTTCTAACTCTTTAGAGTGTAAATACATTGGGAAAAGATTGTGCCCTTTAATGGATTTATTTATTTATTTATTTATTGCATATCCTTGAAATTATCAGCTTGTGAAAGAGAACTGTTACCAAAAAAAAAAAAATCAGAATTTACAAGATGATTAAAACACTCCAGTGGCATACCAACAACCAAGCAAAAGCCTTTCTTTCTGAAGTGTCAAGGTAGCAAATTTGAATATAGGTGATCTATGGGGGAAGAAAATAGATTTCTTATATATTTCAGATTTGGTCAAGTTCATAAGAGCCAGTAAGCAGTGTTCTCAAGGGCGTGTATCTTATTAATGGAATTTTACTGAAGATAGATTGCACTACCTTAATAATTAGAAAGTCTTAATAAGTAGTTTACCTTTGATAAATAGTATCGTTAGAAACTACCATGCACTTGTTGTAAGCTAATAAGGTTGAAGTGTCAAGAATGCATTTTAATCTTGGTGTTACATGATAATTAAAGGTAATTAATAATCCAGAAATAATTACCAACAGAAAACTCCAATCCCTTCTCACTGTTTAAGAAATTCTGTACAGAGTATAGATGAGGTATTTCCATAACAGAAAACTTGGTAAAAGATAAAAGATGATTTCCCTCATTTTGAATCAGAGTAGGGAAAAAAAATGGATGATGAGGCTAGAAGCCACAACCGCAGACTTAGAAGCCACAACCACAGACTCAGAATAGAAAACTCTTCAGAGGAGTGTCTGCATATCCAGAGGTAGCAGGGACATGAGCTGAATCAACAAACTTACTGATAGGGGCTGTAGGGCTGTAGTTTTATCTACTATATCTGCACCTATTATGTAGTTGAGTTGTTGTCTGTTGAGCTGGAAATCCAGGGCTTCATGGAAGACCATTCCTGATGTGCAGACAAACCTCTCAGCTTCTTCATAAGGTGATATCTCTGTCTTTCTAAGGACTCTGATTCATCTTTTCTGACCAGCACTGATTATATTAACATCACTGCGAAAGCAAATAGATGGACTCCGATTAGTGTTCTGGGATCACCCATGTACTTACTGAGCATGGGTTTTAGGGGAATATGAGAGGTTTTTTTGCAAGAACAATTCCAATCATCACAAAAGCAGCTCTGAAGACACTCCTGAAGCAAATAAGGTAATTTTGTCCTTGATCCTGGTTTTGCTTCTGTACACCTCCATTGGTACACACAGAAAGGAATTATTGCAACTGTGTCAACTTTATCAAAAATCCAAAAAGTAATTGGATTTGGGTGGGTGAAATTTAAAGCCTGGAAGTGTGCCCATTTTTAAGAGTGTGCCCATTTCTTATCAGCCTTGCAATCCACTGTCTGCTGGTGATAAGGTATTTTTTTGATGTGCTCTGAAGTTCACAGACTGGGTATCAAATGTTTTTGAACAGGTAGAAGAAAACAGTCATCATCCTATAGCAATACAAAAAACATAGTCCCTCTTCTCACAGGAATACCAGGATTCTTGTGCAACTCAAAGCAGGTATTCAACTTTTGCAGAAATACGATATGTCTTAAATAAAAGAAATTAAATGAAAAAAAGACTCCATAGCAGGGTAATTAAATGTATTAATTCTCCTTGCTATCCCAAATGGATTGATCATGACTCTTAAATGGTCAAATTTATTTTATTTTGTTTAAAAATATATATAGTATAGTAAAATCAATGTTAAATTCCTGATTAACCATAAAAGCCCTGGTTGAATAAGTGATGCCTGGCAATTTAAATAGGTTTCGATATTACAGTGTGTAAGCAGGTTTTATTAACACTATAGGATTGGAAACGTAGCTTGAATTGGTTCCTGTTTTGTATAAATATTAATATCCTGTGTAGATGACCTTGCTCCTAATTTCACATATATTTTAGCTCAAGGCAGCAAGTGAAATTTAAAGCCTAACTGCAAATAACAGTGTGGCAGAAAAAGTAATTTTGACTTGTGAGGGATCAAAATGGAATTTTCTCTCATTAAGAATATGGATAAATAATTATACATCTTAACAGCTAAACTGTGTAATGAAGATAAGGTACTGAATGTAAAAAGAAGGAGACAGTGTTATAGTTTCACTAAATATATGCGCTAAATATGTGCATAGTGTAACCAAGGTAAAGCATTCACTAAATCTTTCGGATTTATCGGCAACCAAGGCAACTCACTTTACAGGTGGAGGGTCACATAAAAACAGTTTCAATAACAACATTTTATTTTAAAAGCTTGCCAGATTTTTTTCTTTAATGCTGTTGCTGTGATATACTCTGTGGCATGTCTGAAATATATAATAGTGCATGTTGCTGTAAAAGTTGTTTTGCCACTTCTTTGGAATGACCTGTATAACTCACAAGTGGCATACCAGCAATAAAACCTTTATAGCACTCTGCACTATTACTGATTCTAACCGTATGTTGATGCATATACTTACGTATATAATAAAGCACTGACTGTTCTTTAGCATACCACTTCTTAAGACAAATGTCAGTGTAACTTAACAACATGAAGAAACTTTACCAGTACAAAATTAGTAAACTTTCATGTAAATGTAAAGACAGCTGGAAACCTGACATAGATCAAATAGCTCAGGTCAGCCTGGCTCTTGCTTGCAATGGAAGTTTTAGCTACCCTGTCTTAAGAAACATTGTATCTGTGCTTGCTTGTCTTATACAGTCGTATCTTTACATGTGCCATTATAGGCAGATTACTTATTTTGAAATAAATGATTTCAAATGTTAGCAGTCCCATTTTTACTGTCTTGGCAAAAACTGCTACCAGGAAGATCAGCCACTGGAAGTGATGGCATAAAACTACATTTCTGGAAATACTAAAGAGCAAGGATCTTTAGTCCCTGCAAAAAAAGGGACTGCAGGAAGAAGACTCACCTGCCCCCCAGAAATGAACCAGCAGTATGGCAGAGCACATGCCACTCCATCTTGTTCATCTTAGCACTCCACAGCCCAGTTTATCACTACACACTGTTGAGAATTTGATGGAAAATTCAAATAGCTTAAACATCTGTTTTTCTTTTTTTTTTCTTTTTTTTTTTTTTTTTTAATTTTAAAATCAAGATATTAGTTCAGCACAATTGAAATCATGTCAGAGCATGCAAGCTTCCATGAAGCTATATCTGTATTTATTCTGACAAAGGCACTCACCTTAGATGTGGAGACTGAACTGAAGTCCATCATTTGTAAGAGAAACCTGATAACACAGATGTTTGCTTTTTCTCTTTTCTGATGAAAAAAGACATAAAGTTTCAGGACCATCCCAATATGGAGTGATGAAATGCTTGAAATCATTAACATTTACACATTACGAGAAAATCATTTTTTCTCGTAATCACTTCTGGAATTTTCCCAGGAGGAACCAATTAGTGAGGGTACAGTTCTCATGGTGAGAGATTTCCTTGCCACTAGCATGATGATTATGATGATGAATGTTATTAAAAGTGAACACATATTTAATTAAAAGCAAATGCATGAAAGAAATAACAGTTTCTGGGGCATTTTAAATGGCTTCTTTTGATGCTCATGTGTTTTCACCATAAAGCATGTCTTAGGTAGGATGGTCCTGCCACTTGATACTCAGTATATACTTAATGAGGCAGACAATCACAGGAACTTAGCAGTGACAACGTTTCATCAAGGTTATCAAGAAAAGTTAGGAATGGGAAACATGACTAGATTAATTGTGCATCCATTAATACACTGCAGTTCTGAAGACACTATGTCTTTTACCTTGTACAAATATTGGTAGAGGAGCATATATCATTGCTAAAAGGAAAACAGAGATTGCTAATTTGGAAACCTGAAGAGCAGCAGTGACCTAGACTACAGTTAGAGTCTAGTTTTCATCTTCTGGCTTTGTGGATTTAAGTCTATGGTTACATTAGTGATCTTTACTGTACCACTAGCTTGTTTTCAGTTATTTAGACTGTAAAATTCCAAGGCCAGGTTGTATTCTAAATACCACACCATGCCTGAAATTCATTTTTGTGTTCTTCTGCTAATATGCTATAACTAATGTTTATATACCAGGAGTCAGAAACATGTTTCTCAAGAAAATTCAAACAAAAATAAACTGACAAAGTCAATCTTCTAACTTTATTATATTGTGCAAACCTGTAGTGCAGCTTTGGTCTGTCGCAGAGCTGATGTTTAGTGGGACTTCCAAGAAGGCATTTAATTGAAAATGCATATGCCTTATCAGAAGTAAACAATAGCCCTATTTCCTAATTGTAGCTGAATCAGAAACAGCAATATGATTCAGTGTGTGCCTTAGTCTCGGGCCCAGAGTTTTTGATTTCAGACCAATATAGCAAACACTTTTCATAAACTGTATACTGGCATGTCTCCTTTTTCACCCTTCCAACTTTATATCATTCCTTATAAGTTTAGGTACTGTGGTGGTTATCCTTGGCCAGTAGTCAGACCCCCAGATAGCTGCTGCTTGCTTCCCCTAATCAGATGGACAGAAGGTTGGAGGTTGGACTCGATGACCTTGAGGTCTCTTCCAACCTAGAAAATTCTGTGATTCTGTGAAGGTAAAAATAGTATGAGAAAGCCCATGGGTCAAGACAAGGAAATTGCTTACAAGTTACAACTGTGTGCAAAACTGACTCAACTTGTAGAAGAATAATTCAATGTATTGCCAAGTTAAAACAGTTTTGGGTAGCAAGAAACAAATACAAACATTAAAGTAATACCTTTCTTCCCCCTTTCCCACATTCAGCTTCACTCCAACTCCCCTATAACTCCTTAAATAGCACAGTAGGAATGGGTGGGAAGGTATGGTGCATATATAGAAATTCTTCCCTTCCACTCCTTCCCCCTCATACTTTTCCCCTGCTTGAGCATGGACTTTCCACAGCCTACAGTCCCTCAACAAAAAGTCTGCCCCAGAGTTGGTCCTTCGTGGGCCACAGGACCTCTGCTTCAGTGCCTAGAATGCATCCTCCACAGCATCCTTTTCTGGCCTTGGTGTCTGCAGAATTGTTTCTTACACATTTTTCCACAACAACTCTGCCTATATGGTATTTTGTACTTATACAGCTTTCTCTGAGGTGCTGGGTGCCTTCATCTTGGCTGCTGGGCGCCTTCATCTTCGCTGCTGGGCCTGGCTATGCCCGGTGCTGGAGCAGGCTGGAACCAGTTGTGTCTGGCATGGGACAGTCCCAGCCTCTCCTCACAGAGGCCAGCCCTGCAGGCCTTGCTGCCAAAAACTTTCCATGGACACCCAAAATAGATACAAAGCTTATGAGTCTATTTTAGTCCATAGACTTACTTAGAATGATCTGTATAATCAATGCAGACCCACAGGTATTTCTCAAAGGTAGTTCAAGTCTTGGGGAATCACCCATCAGAGGTGTCTGTGTCTCTCCAGTTTTCCTATAATACTGCAGTCGTTTCTTTTATATTGAACAAAATAGATCTCTAGAGCAGAGCAAACAGCACCTTATAAGATCTATTTATCCCTTGTACATACTTAACTAAAACTGAAAAATATATATATATAAATACTGAACTGGATGGTGCAAATATACCACTGAGCTACTTTAATCAAACTTAATTATATCTTTTTATTTGCTTTAAATTTGCCTACAGGTGCAATAAAATAAAAGTGTGTATGCAATGGAGCACATTTGTAATAATCGCCAGGATGGCAAGTGGGCTGTAAAAAACATATAATTGTTTTCAAAGTACTGAACCAGATTAGCATGGATTAACACATCTGTTTGAAAATCCATGGCAGGGATCATTATAAGTGCTTGGCACGTCATCCCTTATTACACTGCTTATTTTTTCAGCCACACAATATAAGCATTGCATGAAAATTAAAACATTGTGTGTTTCTATTTGCCACAAAAGGAAACCTAATAAGCAAGTTGAGAATGTCATTGTCTGCAACACTGAAAAGGCAATCCTGGCAGGACCAATGGTTCACAATCCAGATTTTTTTTATCTGGTACACCGTGGAATGCTGTTGTAGTTGAACATGAGAGTTTGTGTTCACCTCTGTTCATCTTATTGAAAAGTAGGTAATTAAACATAAAAAAATGTAAAAGAGAACAAGATGCAAAGTAAGAAGTAATAGGTGGCAGCTGTCAGATTGCAAGTTATTCATACCACCTGAATTTCGTCCTTTTTTCATCACATATTTTTTCCAAAGAAATATCTCTTGGAATTCACAGGAAGAGTGGTGGTCTGGGAAAGAAGGAGCTGCCTCATTTGTTTCAGTAGTTGGGAAAGGTTCGACAGAAAACTCAGAATGTCATTTACAGGAAAGAAATTATGTGAGCAGGTGTGCTAAATGTAATAGTATTGCACTATGAGTTTTTCCTCTAACTTGTAGTTTTTGATGCATCAGAGTGGTTCTGAGAGGATTTAACCAACTAAGCTCATACACAGTAAATTTGCATTCATGTGATGACAGTAATTTGCATTCAGTAATATCCGGGATAATAATCTCCAACAAAAGCATGACTTGATGCTCATGTTCACCTGAACATGAGCCCAGAGCCCAGGTGACCAAGAAGGCCAATGGCCTTCTGTCTTGTATCAGGAATAGTGTAGTCAGCAGGACAAGGGAAGTGATCATCCCCCTGTACTCTGCTCTGGTGAGGCTGCACCTTGAGTATTGTGTTCAGTTTTGGGCCCCTCACTACAAGAAGGCATCAAGGCCCTGGAACATGTCCAGAGAAGGGCTACGAAGCTGGTGAAGGGCCTGGAAGGGTCCTATGAGGAGAGTCTGAGGGAGCTGGCGTTGTTTAGTCTGGAGAAAAGGAGGTTCAGGGGAGACCTTATTGCTCTCTACAGCTACCTGAGAGGAAGTTGTGGGAAGCTGGGGGTTGGCTTCTTTTCTCAGATAACTAGTGATAGAAGTAGAGGGAATGGCCTCAAGATACGCTAGAGGAGGTTCAGGTTGGAAATCAGGAGACATTTCTTCTCAGAAAGAGCAGTCAGGCACTAGGACGGGTTGTTCAGAGAAGTAGTGGAGTCACCTTGGGGTGTTTAAGGAAAGGTTGGATCTGTTGCTTAGGGACATGGTTTAGTGGGTGATATCAGTACTAGGGGGATAGTTGGACCAGATGATCTTGGAGGTCTTTTCCAACCTTAGTGATTATATGATTCTATGAATGAATGTTGTCTAGCATGCAGACACAAATTGGTAATGGTTCCAGATAAAAAGGCAAAAAATGACAGAAAGCAGTAGCCACAAATTAAAATTCAACTAGCGGTTCTAAATTATTCCCTTTATAGGTAATTGTTTCTTTCCCAGTCACTTTAGCTGGAAATTCACTGTGCAAGGTGCTAGAACATTGAATTAATTTTATTGTTTAAAAGATTCAGCACGTACAGTTTTGTGGTTAATACAGGTTCTGATTTCAAGTTTCACCAAGGTCTTTTTAGTCAGCTACTTTTCATTTTTCTGCAGATGACAATTTCCTCATCATCCTGCCCAGAGATCATGTAAACCAGCATTTTTACAGATTGACACATTGTGTAATAAGCTCCTGGGTACTTATTTTTATATATCCAGGGCTTTGCACAGAAATAAAGAATGTGAACAAATCCAACTCATTACTAGACACAAGATGCTATTGAAAAGCATCAGGATCAATTCTTAGAAGAAAATTGATGGCTATTAAGTAAAAAAAATTAAAAAATTAAAAATTAAAAATCACCACATATATCAGGAAGTCACAAAGTCAGGAGCTACTTGAGGCTAAAAGATCATTCTGAAAGTATTACAGTATTTGCAAATATGATGTTTTTATATCCCTACAGGACTGCCTTATGCTCATAGAGTTTCCCATCAGCTCCACAAGGTCAGAAACAGGATGACCTAATAGTCTGACTAAGTTTGAATACCTTTGAATTCATCACATTTGACAGAAATGTATCATGCCTGAATACATGCCTGGCAGTTAGGTGATCCTGAGTTATAACCCTTCATAAACTGCAGAGGCTATATGTTGCCCAGGAAGGTTTTGTCTTTGTTTCTCCAGCTGTGAAATACATAATGTAATATTGGAGATGAAATGATTGGTCACATGTTTACAGATTCTTATATGATGGGCTGAAAAGCTTGTAAAAGAGTGAATTATAATTAAAAAAAAAAAAAAAAAAAAAAAAACATATATTAAACCACTTCCATGGGAAATATCGCATTATCCTTTGCATACATGAGATGAAACAGGCCTCCTCTGGGAAAAATAATATACAGGCATGGCATTGAAAGTAATCATACTACATGTGCACAGGGCACAGAAGCAGATTTAAAGTTTTATATATAACAAATTAAGAAATTTCCTAATTTTCAAGTATTGCCTTTTCAGCCTTAAAATTATATAAATTATATAGTTCTACACAAGAGTGAAGTAAATACACATAATCCATGCCTTTGGAGACCTGCAGAGAGATTTTACAGTCAATTCACATAAATGTGAGGAGGAGAAGAATCTGTTTTTTCAGACAAGGTAATGCAAGTCAGTACATCACAATTTCAGCTGATGGCATACCTTCATTTTTCCTTTTCATCCATTTGTGTGAAAGCTACAAATGCATTTTATTTCCTGGTGATGTTTGACACTACCTCTAAGTAAGGAAGAGTAAAATTAAATGATGCTATAAGCAAAGCTGTCTAACACTAGCCTTTTTTCTCTGGTGCTAACGATAAATGACAAATAGTTAAGTGGGAGGAAGAAGTGCTAATCATAAGGGAGAAACAATGAGAAGTGATAAGCACAAATGTAGATGGAGAAGCTCGCAAAGAGAGAGGCAAAGAATTTTGTCACTTGGCATTATGCTCAAGTAGAAGTTCTTTGATGTCACCTGTGAGGGGATAGATGCCTCAAGTGTTGCCACTTTCCTAGCTCCAGCATGGACCTGAGAAGTAAATGAGAATATATGTCTAGCAAGGTGACAAAGCTGGCCCGTATGTTTAAAACTAAGCAAGTGATTTGTTAGGTCAGGCTCATTTGTCTTCATTTCTTTGGAAGAAAATAAAAAACACTTTCAAATACTGCCAGTGTTACAATTCCTTTCTATCTCTACTTGTTCTCTCTTTACTATCCTTTCCATAATGGTCACCCTCATGTTATTTCTTTCATTTTCACTTTGCTTGCAGATATTCCACAACTGTCTCCAAATGTGCCTTTCAGGTCCACTAAATTAATAAAATGAATTTTGAATACTTTTGTGGAAGAGACCTGTGAGTTATGGAACCACTCTCCTACTATCACTAGCAGACATAGTTTTTATTTACTTTCATACTCCCAGGAATTAAAAGCATTTTCCAAGCTAAGTTCTTGAGCTGTCTTGAAAGGGAAAAACTGAAGAGAGAAAGAATTTTCAATGTAAATTCCTCCTATATATTTACTCTGGCTGTAAAACACTCAAGAGTGTAAAACACTCAAAAGCTTATCCTTTTGCCCCAAAATTAACCCTTTTCAAAGGTATGCTGTCAGCACTCTATGAACCCTTCCCGTTAGAGCTTTCATTTAATGTTGACGTGTTCCTTTTAATTATGAAGGAGCAAGTTTATGGAACCAATGTTGCTAATTTCAAATGGTTTGTCAGAACCTGAATTTATTTTCATTTACTGTTCTCAAGATGTAGGATATTCAAGTGTCTTTATTTTACCATCAGAGTCCTAAAAATTATAGGTCAAATGTGGTGAAAAAAAAAGACATCACTTTAGAAAACTTGCATTAAAAGTTAATTTTCATTCATTAGATCCATAATTTAACATTAATTAGTGTTGTGGTTTGACCCCAGCCAGCAGCTAAGGGTCCACACATCCACTTCCTCACTTCTGCAGTAGGACAGGGAAAAGAGTCAGAAAGCAAAAGCAAGAAAATTTGGGGGTGAAGTTAAAGACAGCTGAATGAGGAATGAGGGAAGAAAATACAAGTCATGTAAAGGCAATCACTCACCATCTCCCCCAGGCAGACCAGTGCCCAGCCACTCTGCAAGAAATAGACACCTTGGAAGACAAAACCTCCCAGCTTTTATTGGTGAACATGGTGTTATATGGTATGGGATATGACTTAGGATGATCTGGATCAGCTGTCCCAGCTATGTCTCATCTCAACTTCTTGCCCACCCCAGCCTACTCACTGCATCACTGCAGGAACTGACTAAGAGAATTTTGAATACATCATAATTTTTTAACAATAATCAGTATAAAAACTTCTTGGAACATGTAAACCATCTGAAATGACCACTTGTCGCTTGGTATTTTCCCAGATAAATTTTGTTAGCAAACATTCTGGAGCCTTCATAAATTCTCACATGGTCCCTCTGTTTTCAATATCATCATAATGCCTATATAACATGACAATCTGACTCACAAAGTGAATATAAAGATGTATTTACAAAAGTCCTGGTCTTCTTAAAGTATATAAATAGGTGGTCAGGTTTTCAGCTAGTCTGTATGTTCTTCTTAACATTTTCTTTAGGATTTGAGTGTTGGAAATGTGAATTGAAATAATAAAAGTTCTAAAGGAAAGGAGTTCATGTTGCTTGGAGGGCTAGGCAAAATTTTTTATGTTTGTTTAGATACCAATGCATGCATTCAGTACCTGCATCAGCAGCTGGATATTCAGGAAAGACCAATATCCATGGCCTCTGTCAGGTTTGTCTTGCAGCTATTGAGACATCCTGCCACTTCTGTGCATTACTGGTGTGGCAGTGGGTCAGAGAGCTCCATCTCTTTTTAACATCTGAAGTGGCACATCATTATCCTATCAAGATTTTTCTTTTTCTCCTTCTTCTAAAATCACACTGATCCTTATTCTCTCTCATGTTGAAGGATGTTCTTAACTCCATTCTGGTAAATATTAGTGTATTTTAACCTTCTTATTACAGAATACAAGTGCAGTGCAATCACTGTATATATATAACAGAAGAACAACAGGAATAAAGGGATACAGCTGTTGGAAATAACTTATTTCAGTTAAGATATTTCAAGTGTGGCATACTTTTACTGTAAAAACAATGAATACTATTTCTCTTCCATTGAATAATCATAGATGAGTCAGAATCTGCACTAACTGTTCTTAAAAATACAACCAAGATATTACTACTTTTTGTCATTATAGCAACCATTTCTGTAACACACTGGTACATACACGTTATTGCTAAACTGTCTTGAAAAATCAAGAAGAGTACTCCATATTCAAGCCTAATTATACCAAAAGCAGTGTCAATGACACCACAGTAATCTTGATTTGAATGCTCACCAAAAATGCAGATATTCTTCTGGGACCTTTGACGGTACTAATAAGAGTTTCATCAAATCAAGAGATCTTATTAAAGAGATATGTTGTATATATCTTAATAACAAACTATTTAAGAGCTTATCAGGATCCCAAATGAGAATGGTAATTACCTTAATAGGATGCTGATTCTTTCCAGACACAGGACACTAACATTGGAAATAATATCTTTGTCTCCTAATTTTTGATTGGCTTTCAAATGAGAAATGCAATCTCTGCTACTATAAAAACAAAGAATAACCACTTCTTTAAAGCTTAATCACTTCATAATTCCTCTAAAATATCTGAACTAAACTACTCTTTACCTTTTTTATTAAGTCTGGGTTCAGTTTAAATAGAATTTATTGGATGAGATATATAGCTAAATTGGTAGGGATGTGTCTGAAGTTTAAATATTCATGTTTCTCTTAACAGAACTTTTTGTAGCACTCAAGAAAATTCCAGTTTTATCCCAGGAATTTATTTTTTTCAATCATGTGTAATATATCTAGCAAAACTTAGGTTATTTGAGGAAATTTGAGGAAATGGAAACTAAACTTGTGCCAGAAGGATAATGACAGGTTATTTTCAAAAAAGGGTCTGAGAAGAAAAAGAGCAAATATGACTGTCTTTCTGGGGAGATATCAGTGTTTAAAGTGTTTTATCTTTTACTAGTTTCCTGTTCTTGATTCATCGAGTAACAGTTCTCAATCAAATCGTTTGTCTGTTTCAGTGATATCCAATCATAAAATCTATTTAAAAAAAAAATATATATATATATATATATATATATATATATATATATATAAATATCAAGGCTCTTCTCTTTTTTCCCCTAAGTTGGGTAAGGCTGTGTCTGACCTCCACACCAAGAAACCTCAGAAGATGAAACTGCACAAGAAAACCACAGACAATAGACATCACTTGGCTGTAGGTGATAGGTCTACCACTCCAAAGAAAAGTTCTCTTAAGTACCTTTTTATATGAAAACAGGACAGGTCAAGTTGATCAGTTTTTCGGGGTGGTTTTGACTGGGTATGTATTACTACCAATTAAATAGTCTCTAACTATTACAATAGGTTCAGAGTTATCTCAGACTACATCACTCACTGCTAAAAAAAGGAATGCCGAGAGGTGTGGATTGGCTTACTTTTTCTCAGCTCAAGAATAGCTATGTTCACAGTAGACAGAGCATGTCCACAGGACATACTCCATTTTATGCTCCTCTTACCTTAGGATATAAATTGTGTATGTGTGTGTGTTCCAATACAAAATGTGTGATATGACGTGAGGACTCCATAAAAAAAAAAAAAAAAAAAAAAAAAATTTCATAGCATGAAAAATGATTGTTTTGCATGCATAGCAGCATATCAACAGGCAAATGGCCTTGCTTGAAAGCATAAATCTTGATGGAGGCATTTTGCATGGAGGAAAGCAAACGTGGTGTGTTTTTATCTCAAAAAATATTGCTGTTCAGAGGGGTTGGCAAAATGAAATGTTCTTTGAGCAGTGTTCAAGCAACATCTTCAGAAAAGCTTTGTGAAACACAAAGGAACAACACACAGGGAGGAAAATGAACTTATGGGACTTCATTTAAGCAGGACACGTGATTAAATAGTCCAGATACCACTGCTGTTTGTGTTGTCCTTAGTAAAAGATTTATTCAGGCCTTAACAGATTAAGAGCGGCACGATAGGTATACCAGAAACAGTACGTCAGCTGCCATACAGGATAAAAGAAAGGGAAGGCTTTTTGAAATGCAGTCCCCTTGTGCAATCCCTTCCTCTGATTATCATTTACTGAAGTTACTGCAGTCTTCACCACATTCAAACTGCTTTATAAAATCCTTTGCAGCACCATGAATGTGCTTCAGATAAATGAGGAAAAAAATACAAGGATATCCAAAATATCTTTGCATTTAAACTTTAATTCAGAGAAGGCACTGATTTTTCTATTCTTCCTCATAACTGAAGGCCTGAAAATTAGGGGAATATACACTAGTGGATGAAAACTTCTAAATTATCTTCATCATCTGGTTACATATAAGACCAAAAGAAGTTAGAAATTATGCCTTACATGAAAACTTAGCTTCTTTTGCATAGCCCAACATAAGAGTATACTATCTGAGACTGCCATAAAGAACTGCTCTTAAAATAATTCTGATAAGTCTGTGTGGCTATTAATTAGAGAACACATAAAATGAAGATGCAGCAGCATTTTAACTCCAAAATAGCCTGATTTAATTCAAAACAAACAGTAATAGTCAAGCAAGTCATGTTATTTTATTTTATTTTATTTTATTTTACTTTATTTTATTTTATTTTATTTTATTTTATTTTATTTTATTTTATTTTATTTTATTTTATTTTTTGCCATGCCCATGAACTTATTGACCTGTGACGTGCTTTTTGTTAGAATAACATTTATATTTCATCCTCAAAATTTCATGTAGTCATTACTCATTAAAATATGAAAGCAAAGATGATAATCAGAAGAGCACTGCCTCTGTGCATGTTTCTGAACTAGGTATTGACCAGATGAAGTGAAAACAGGCTGTTTCCTTCTAATCCCAGTGCTGACTACTTCTAAAAAGAGTCACTGAATGTCTGAGAGGGGAAACAAAATGCAACTCCGTTAAAAATATCTTGGCATAAAAGTGTTCAAGGTTGCAAAGAAAAGTGCCACATCTTCAGTTTAGTATTACCTCTGCATTGCTGCCCTTATGGGGCATAAAGACATTCAAATAGGTTAATTCATACTCAGTAAAGTAAAAACTGTAATAGATAGTAAAGTAAAAAAAAATAAATTATGAAAGGCTGTGTGGTTTGCAGTTTCTTCAATCTTTTATTTGATGCAGGTAGAGCTCTGATGAACACCTAATACTTATCTGCAGGCTAACAGTATTTCAGATGTGCAGACTCATATGTGCTATATCAAAAGTTTTGCACTCCCTTGTTTGCTGCACTCTCACTGACTGTCAGAATGACTAGTTACTTATTCTTAACTGGTACTCCTAACCTCATTTTATAAACAATCTCCACCCTTTCATGATCTTTACACACCATGCCTTCTTTCAATCGCTTTTTACAGACGGAAATTTCAAATATACACAGGTTTAGATAAGTCTTTTACAAGACTATCAGCTGGGAATAATATAGTAGCCTCTTTTAGAGGCTACTATTTTTTTGTCAATTGTGTACCATTTTCTTAAAAGGGTAGAAGAAATTGGATGAATAAAATGCCCCCACTTTACTTAGCTAGTAACTAAGCCAGTATTACAATAAATACATGGTCTTTCAAGTCTCCCTCATCAGAAAAGTGTGCAAGAGAAAATCTTTCTGACATTGATACATAATTAAGTCAAAAGAAGAGTTAACGACAATAAATAGATAAATAAATAAATAAATAAATAAAAGAGAGAGAAAAAGAAAAAAGAAAAGAAAAAAATAGAATATTTTGTTCTGAGAACACAGGACAGTTCTACAGTCAGTGCTTGATCAGGTGATCCCTCATCTTTATTTTGACCCACTTTAGGAACTGCTGGAGCTTTCCTACAGTACATTTTTTGCTTATTTGTAGTGGAAGACACCATTACAAAGCATTTTTTTTCTTAGACAGTAGGAAGATGTTGTGTAAGCAGAAAGCAATGATAGCTGAAGGTTTTTTATGTTGTTCTGTAATTCACTAATTAGAAAAGATCATCCTAGCAAACAGAACTGCTTCTTGAGATAATGCTTAATGAACATTTCAGTGACTGGATACCTTTAAACTCCGGTCAAGATTGCTGCGGTTCATAAGATTGCTTTCAACAAGACGGCATATTATAGCACACAAATTAGTTTTAGCTTTCATTAAAAATTTTTGAACTGTTTAGCATATTTATATCTCTTGTATTTACATTTGCTGAAATAATTGAATTTGTAACAATTATAAGCCTGTGCAGATCTGTTTAACTGCATGTATTGATTTTTACACTACAACAGTTTTACCTCATTAATAATAGAGTCTTTTGACATAATGCCTCCATGCAGACACTGGTTATCATTCTTTCAAGAATTGTCTGTTTGGGAGGTATATCCAGTGTGACACGTACAATACTGAATAACTAAATATTAGTAAAACCAGCTTTCTCTGAGGATAGCCAATGGTTTTGGGAAGATTCCTTGCAGAAAACTCCTGCTAGGGCTTTCTGAGGTTAAAAAAAACTCTGAAGCACTGCCGAAGATGACTAAACTTTCCTGATGATTTTGATCAATTCCTCTGTTTCTTGGAGAGGAGTGAAGAACAATGCACTGCCCAAATTAAAAACATAATGATATAAATCTAGTGGCCATTAGTGAGCCAAAACAGCTGTTCTTCTCACCTTCTGGGATGTAGTCTGGGGCTCAGCAGCTAATTGCTGATAATACACCACTTTCAGGAAGAGTGGGGGATTTCTGCTTGTTCATATTATAGAATCACTATTTAGGATGTGAAGATCTTTAACATTGAGGAGCTGAGGATTTTAACGTACTATAGGCTGGCAGTTGTTGCCATGGTGGAGCCTCACCACATGCTCTATCTTAGCAACAGGCTCTGTAGGATGGTGCATTTAGCAAGGCTTTAGTGAAATAATGGTGGTGTTCTTTATGCTTCATCAAGGGGGTTAAAGAAGAAAAAAAAAAAAGAAAAAAAAAAAGAAAGAAAAAAAGAAAAGAGAAAAAAAGCTTATTAAGTGCAATATGAGTAGAAATTTGTCACATCAGAGGCAACTGAAGATAACTGTTATGGAAATAATAAAATACTAAAGTAGCTGTTCATTCTTTTATTGTCAGGGTAATTGAAATACTTTAAAGAAAGAGCTGTCTTGTGGGTATGGAAGCAATGCTCCAGTTTTAACAGTCACTTATGCTTCACCTCTTTTCCTCTTGGAGTTTTTTGTTTTGTTTTTTTTCCTTCTACTTCCAGAGCTCCTTATGTCTATACCTTCATGGGTTGATACAAACTTACTATTCAGTCAGAAAAGTAACACATTCAAGATAGTTTCTTTCCTAACTCATTTTTTAAATTAATTTTTATCATTGAGATCGCCACATTCCTTCAGTTCTTTGGTAATGGTTCTGCCCTTCACAGAATTTTGTAATAGAAGACCTTATTCACAGAAATATTTGAGAACATAACACTGAGTCCCAATACATTACCCAGGAACCAATAAATTAGGATTTTCAGTGCTTTTCACTTGAGCATATGAAACTTAAGAAGCACAAAGAACTTAAATTCAATGAGTATATCTGATTTACAAGTGTCTGGCTCCCAGGGTGTCACTACATGGTATGTAGAGAAAACACCTAGAAATGTATTATTCAGCAGCTAGCATGCCATTAGCTAGATGTCAGAATTGCTTGAGAGAGATTCCTCTCTACATAAATATTGCTTTCAGCCTCAACATCACATCAGATTTGAGACTCCTCCTCTATTAACCTCAGTTGCATATGGACATCTTGGCATCCTTTTCGGATTTAGGCCTAAGTACAAGGGTGTTATTTTTTACTGCGTGCTTTGCTAAATGTAAAGTGATGTCAGCAGGAAAACTTTGCCTGTGCAGTTTGGCCTCGACAGTAGTATGGAAATGATGTTTGGTTTTCGAGTCCCTATTTGTGCTGGTTTTGGTTTGGTTTGGTTTGGTTTCCTGTCTTTTCACATTAAATCACACTCTCTTGACCTATTCTACTTTTCTTTTTTCTTTATACTTATATGCTCTTAATCCTGAGGGCTTCATATTTACAAAAGAATTGCTGATGCTAGCTTTGGAATAAAAGAAAAATAGCTTATAGCTTTCATATTTTCTTAGATTCACGTATTCTTTTAATTAGTAACTGTGGTAACATAAATCATTTCACCAAGCTGGATATTAAGTAGGAAAAAAATATATATTAATTAAAATAGTATTAAGTGTAAATGTTTAAACTTCCCTTATAAAATAAGAAAGACCAAAAGAGTAAAGAAAAGTAATCACTGGAAATTATTTCCAGTGGAAATTTTCCACTGTCTACCACATGAAATTATGCTCACTTTACTAAAACCTGCATGAATGCAGCAGGAAGCTATGGGAAGCAGTAAGCAGCACAAAGGAGTTCTTTAAACATGTTTGTATTGTCTGGTTGTGCCTTTTGATTCTGGTCTTGCAGATTGCATGTTGTCTGGGGCTATGACTCCTTCACTGGGTGGGATATTCCATTCTTCATTTAACGATGGAGCCGATGTGAGGCTGAGGCTGAGCTGAAGAGGGAAAGGATCTGAATGACTGCACTGTGGGAGCACAAAGACTGATTTTTCAGTGCCTCCCTCCTAGGCACTGGAATGTGGGCAAAGCAGGTTGAAATCCACCCTGCATCATTTCATGATCTTTCCCACTTGCTTTGTATATCTGCCAACTTGTAGATTAGAGGATGTTCACACCTGTTCTTTACACGACAGCTTGAGTGATAAAAGGGCTTGGATGAATTAAGACACTTTGCCTGCATTTTGCTGCCTCAGCTTGGCAGACTGCCTTCTGGGCTTAAGTCTGCGTGCCCCATGCTGCCTTGGAGCACCTCTCTCATAGCCTTGTTAGGACAGAAGCTTTCCGCAGCCATAGCTGATAGAAAAATGAGTAACACATGATCCTTTTTTGCTGGAAGCCTCCTTAAGGCACTTTTCATTTCTTCTGTGAATCATTTTCAGTTCCTTGCTTTTTCTCTTTATCTTGCTGTCCTGAGTAGAAAGTCTGCATTCTTGCCTTTTACTCCCTTTTACAGAGAAAGAGGAGAAAAAAAATACTACCTTTGAGTGGGTTCCTGAGCACACCTTATGTGTAGACATAACGGTCATTAAGTTTAATGACTCTTCATTATGCCTAATCTAGTGACCGGTACAGAAAATGACAGAATTCCCCATCCGTAGACTAAAAAAAAAAAAAAAAAAAAAAAAATTCTTCACAATAATTTTATACAGCTGATTAGAGCTCATAAATTGTACACCAGCAGAATCCCAAATCATCAAAGCAAAGAAATCTGAAAGTTTTTCTCAAAGATACAACCTCTTTCTGCACTTCAATTCAGGACATTTCGGGTCACTGGTCATTTGCAGTATTTTCCCCTGACATTTCTATATGTACAGCTATAAAATTCCATACAACGTCATTTGAGTGTTGAGCACAAAAATGTGGATTTTATGGAGCGTGGCTACATTGGTTCCCTTTAGTGACAGGGCACTGTATATAATTATATACAGTGAACTTGAACTTAGCATATATGAAGTAGGGAACTGGAAATTATCTTTGAGATTCAGTTTAAACTTAAGAGTGTCTTGAGAGAATATACTGAGAAGCACTTGTCAGTCTCACAACATCTGCAGCAAGGATGTCTGAACAGAAGGGCAAATTACTGTTTCTACTTAGAGCATGAATGTATCACAGAGAGCTAAAGATGTGTAGCATTAAGAAACACCTAATAAAATTCAATTTAAATTTGTGTAATCCATTAATCATCATGATTTGAGTTACTTTGGTCAGAATGAGACTTCAACATACTGAAGAAGAGTTTACTGTCTTTGAATTGAAATTAAGATTATGATCCAGTGATCCAAATCAAATAAATGAAAGTCCTTAGTGGGAAGTGTCTAAATAGTTTAGATTCTGCTTAGAATTTGGCAGCTTTGAAAGTGCATATCTTTTCCTGTTTGGAACAATATAAAAGAGCTGCCACATGTTCTTAAAAAAAAATCTCATGAGAGAGAACTGCAGACACCACAAGACAGTCAGATCAATTTGCTCTGCTCATCAGAGGTATGGTACAGGAGATCCTTGCCCAAGCTGCTGCTCTGGGGATGTAACTCAGGAGAAGAGGACAGTAACACCTCTCCTCAGGGGACTGTGAGTAAGGCAGCACCTGCAGGATCTGTGCTGGCCCACATACAGATCAGCCCTGCTCAATGTTCCCACTCGTTGGGACTGCAAAGTGGAGTACAAGAGGGGCATGGACATACCAGAGAGTATGGCAAAGGGCCACTAAAATGCATAAGGAACTTGAGTGTCTCTCATAGGATGAAAGGCTGAGAGAGCTGGGACTATTCAGCCTGGAAAAGAGAATGCTTAAGGGGCTTCTCATCAAAGTATATAAATACCTAATGAAGGGCAGTAAAAAAAAAAAAAAAAAAAAAAAAAAAAAAAAAAAAAAAACAGAGGCAGGCTCTTGTCAGTGGTGAGACAATGAGAGGCAACAGGCACAGACTGAAATAAAGTCATTTAATAAAGAAATAAATAAATTACTGTAAGTATGGCTAAACACTGGTGCAAGCTGCTCAGAGGAACTGGGGATATGCAAAAAACAAACTGAACATGGCCCAGGACAGCCAATACTAAGTGACCCTACTCTGAGCATGGACTTGGACAAGGAGAGTTCATGAAAATATTTCATGCTAGGAAGAAAGTAATGATGTGAGATATTCTATTTTCCTCATTCTTCTCCAAATTTATGCCCTAGAAGATAATATTACATGTGTAGACATTCTGGACATACATACATTTTTCAAGTTGTAAAAAGCAAAACTGTTTGTTACAGCAAGTAGGTAATGGTGAAAATTTTAAGAAATTGCTTCTTAGAGATAAATGGCACAGCAAGCTCCAGCAAAATCCTAAAAGGATAATTCACCACTAAACATCCTGGAGCAGGAGAGTTTGTTTAATTTTTAAATTGCTCTCATAGCCTTTTCTAACAAAAGGTTCAGGAGAGACCTTATTGCTCTCTAAAACCACCTGAAAAGAGGTTGTGGGGAGCTGGGAGTCAGCCTCTTCTTGCAGATAACTAGCAATAGGACAAAAGAGAATGGCCTCGAGTTGCTCCAGGGGAGGTTCAGTTTGGAAATTAGGAGAAATTTCTTCTCAGAAAGAGCAGTCAGGTATTGGAATGGGTTGCCCAGGGAGATGGTGGAGTCACAGACATCCTTGGGGTGTTCAAGGAAAGGTTGGACCTGGTACTTAGGGACATGGTTTAGTGGGTGATAGTGGGGGGTAGAGAGATAATAGAACCAGATGACCTTGGAGGTCTTTTCCAAGCTGAATGACTCTATGATGATTCTATTAATAAAATAAAATAAAATAAAATAAAATAAAATAAAATAAAATAAAATAAAATAAAATAAAATAAAATAAAATCATAAAAATCATAAAAAAAGGTTTCAAATTTTCAAGTCTGTAAAATGCATCTTTCCTGTGTCTTAACTATTTGTGTTGAAAGTGCCTGAGAGATTTTTTGAATATTCCTTATAGGTTTACCTTTTCCCTGATAGAAATCTAAGTGATGGCTGAAACCTTTGTGCTCATATAAATTCTCATATTGTTATTAGCAGAGAATCTGTATGTCAAAGGGAATACCCTGCGGTATGAGTTTGTAGAACAGAGACTCATGAGACACATAAAAAGAAATCCTTTCAGAATGCTATACAGAAAACTTCTAGGTAATCTTTATTTTATTGAAATATTCCTTATTTGACATAGCCATGATAATCTCATATTCTGAAAGAAATTCACTGATGAGATTTATTATGTCACAGACAAATCATTCTAGCAATTGTTCGAGGTTGTTCTAGGTATGTGGGAGGGTAGGTATATGAAACTCTTTTCCAGTTCATGCAAGTATTTACAAAGATAACTGGTAAAACAAAGGATCCAGTGTTATTTCTGAACACTGTTATTTAGAAAGTGACCTGTGACAAACTGCTTATAGAATAAGCAGACTGAGAAAAGAGACACATATAATCCACACACTTTGTAACTTCACTTTGACTTTCCAGGCCACTCTTTTATCTTTGCTGTTGGTTACTCTCATTCATTTGCCAACAAGATGAGGCTCTTTCATTTGCCTCTTCTGCAGTTACCTTCTCCATATTTTATCACTTGCTTCTTGCTGCAAAGGAAATGCTGCCCGTGCTGCTCTT
Organism: Aythya ferina; assembly: GCF_964211825.1. Lineage (NCBI taxonomy): Eukaryota > Metazoa > Chordata > Aves > Anseriformes > Anatidae > Aythya > Aythya ferina. Next base: position 53,847,549 of record NC_140296.1, read on the forward strand.
TGTACCCCAGGATGGAATCATATATAACAGCACATAAAAAGCAGCACTCCTAGATATTTGGTAGTGTCATAAAATACTCTGGACTTCATTTTTCCTACAAATTAATAGTAAAATACTAGCACTACTGAATCAATGGAATTTTTCCCATTCACCTGAGCACAGATACTCCCATATCCATCAGTTAGATTCATTATTCACAGAAAGACAAAACTATTTAAATCACAAACAATAAGGCATTGACAATTATACCAAAAGGCAAATATGAAATAAATAGCAATGACATGATAAAAAAATGTTGATAGAATAATAGTCTTCAAGTTATCAACCATGTTTTAAGACCATTTTCTTGATTTCATTTGGTTTTTGTTCGTTAGGTTTGGAGGGAAGGTGTTAAAATAGGTCTTAAGGTGCTGTAAAGCAAAAACACTATCTCTTTAACATAGGATACTTTTATATAAAAGAAAGTATATTTGTAAAGGGAAAGTAAAGAGGTACATTTTTCTTAATACAGTGTGTGAAAGCAGATTAATTTCATAATAATTAATCATATTTCAGTTTGATCTTTGGATTCTGAATTTCATAACTAAAAATAAGAAAACTGTATTTTTTTTCTGACTAGTGATGACTAATCAAGGCAAAAACTGTAACCCAAAGTTAACAAGCAATGGTTTCTCCCCTGTACTACCCAGCAGCAAGGGAACATTTAGAATAATACAATAATCTAGTTTTAGTATAAATAATAGTGACTTTGCCTAGTAAATGAATCACTGCTCTCCATCTTTTTTTAATAAGAGCTGCTCTCTCCTTCGTAAGGTGTGCTCAATTGCCTTCTGTCTTTGCAGGGGTATTTTTTCTTATCAGCTTCAGCTTGTGTATCCAGTTGGAGATGCTTTGCCATTCTTATATTCAGAATGGATGTTTCATTTATTGCATTTTTACTTACTATAAGTAGACCGTTGCACTGATCTGGCATTTGAATTTGGACAAATTATGCTGAATAACAAATATAGCAATTAATCAGAGGCTTCCTTAGGAAGCAAAAAAAGGATGGATAATCAATCTTCAAACATTCTACCTTACCTTGCAGTTTTGCACTTTTGATTAACAAATGCACTTCAAAACCCTGTTGTGCCTTGAAAACCTATATTTCCAAAGCTATCCAGCAAAAATGGAACAAAAATCACAAAGATCCAGGTTTATTTATACAGACTTCAGCACGTGATGAGTCTACTCAAGTGGAATCCAAGAGTCTTTTTAAAATGTGTGACCTCTAGAGATAGCTGCATTTCTAGTCTTAACTGTGTGAACTGTATTCCTAAATTCAGTAGGTTTCTACAGAGAGACCATAATTTTTATTATGACTCCATAATCACTCCATAATTTTTGTTGAGATGAATTTGGGAACAACAGTTTTGAATTACATTTGCCTAACCCAGCTAGAAGTCAAAAACTTTGACTTTTGATTAACTCCTGTTGCAATCTGCATTCCATTCCTTCTCCTCCAAGTCTGGAGAGGAACCTTTATTAAAATTTAAGGTAGCTTTCTTAAGTCAGACTCCTGTATCCAAAATTTCCACAGTTAGCACATCAGTTCTGCATTATAGCTTTTAGTAGGATATGATCTAAACTTAAACTCTTTAGGGAAAAAAAAAAATCATCATGATGTGGAAATTCATCCAAAAAGTGATGGTAGATAGTCATAGTTACGTGTCACATAAGTGTAACATTTCTGTTTTAACTTAACCACAACTTTCTTTGAATGTTAAATATATACTTTAAGATTTAGCATGGAAATCATCCAAAAATCCTTAGTTCAAATTTATACTTTTTTTTTTTCCTTGTCTATCTCTGCTTATAAAATGGTTGTGAAGTAACCAACTTATATATATCCAGTTAGTCAACTATGATTCATGCTTTTCTAATTTGCTTATTACTCTTTTTCAAACTTATACCAGATTTCCATTCTAGCAGTTCAGTTAGACTCGGAAAGAAAAATCACATTACTAACTTAAGATGTAGCATCCTTATCATTCTTTCCTTTAATTAAGAGTACAAAGATAGTAATGATTCTTTTGTCAGGCAGCTGTGACCTCAGGTTCTGTTAGCATTGTGTAATTTTGCTGAAATTGGATTGAATCTTTGACAGTAAATAATGACCTTCACTCAAGAACATTCCAAAGACTTTGTTAATGAGGATCTACAGCTTATTCCTCATGTTAATTGTGCAGTTCTATGTCTTTATTTTCCATGACCTACAATTTATTTAATTTTTTTTCCCATGCAGGCTATTGCACTTTCCTCATATAATTTTTGGGGGGCTGGTTTCTACCACTGATCTTTGTTCTGTAGTTTATGAAAGAGCATTTGAAATAATAGAAAAGCACTGAGCAACAGCATTTCTATTTTATTTGCTCAGAAAACAATAAATGCAAAAGCTTTATTGACTTTTCATTGCTTCACACCATGGCATTAAGCACTGACATTTAATGTTATGGTTCTTACTTACCTGCCTAACCTAGAACAGAACCCCAATGAAACTGTAGTTATACATTTGTTTAATACCAGATATATCAGTAAAATTAAAGAGATTAGTATTTGGTAATACTCAAAGTCACTATTACTTAGACTTTTTATGATTCATTCCTCTATTTTCAGTGACAGATTTAGGTAGGCACTGTTTCTCATATGCAGCAAAATACTAAAAAATGTTGTAAAATACATTTTACACTGGAATAAAATTGATTTTTCTTTTAAGCCATGGAAAATGTAATAAGACATATAAGAAAGTGTGACAGACAAAGCAGGGCAGAGGAGCAGAACTCAAAATAATCAGGTAGGTCACAGAGCAAAACCTGGTTCTCCCAGTCTGTCAGAATGCTGTAATGACCAGGACAGGATCTGTCTTCTCCTCCAGTTTTGTTGGTGATAAAAAATAAAATTAAATTAAAAAATAAAAACCACAAAGTTGCCCTCGACCTGAGAAATTGCGTGGATGAATTTCATCAAAATGATTCTTCCCAAGAATCTCTATTTTAGCAGAGCCACATTTTCTGATGAAGTAAAACAGGAAAAATAAAAAATAAATAAATAAAAACAAAAAATAAAAAGTTTGATTAGTCATGTTGCTTTAAGTGACTGACCAATTGCTGTGGACTAAATGGTCTGTAAATAATGTTCAGTTCAGATTAATAGGGATCAAACGTCATTGTTGTTTCATAGATACACAGTACTTTTGCTAAATATATCTGTGTCAGTTTAGTTCACCCATTGTGGTGATAGTCATAACAAATGCTAGCAAAACTAGAAAGGCTTACCAACAGTATCAGAAAAGGGATAAAGAGTTTGATGGTATGAGGAGACTGGATGACTGACATTAAGTGGGAAAAATAGAGTGTTGCAACACCACACCACCTCTGCAGTCTCCAGCTCACATATCTTGTATGCTGATCCTCCAGCAAAGACTTAATGGGGCAAAGAGGAGACTAACAGCAGCTTGAGCACAGGACACAGGACACAGGACACAGGACACAGATACTAAGGCATCTGGGAATACCTTGTTATTTGCATTTCATATGTCTGCCCTGGCTACATGGTAAATCCACTCCAGCGAAATCTGGCCTCAGAACTATGCATCTGCATCCACCACTAACAACAGAAAATGGGACCTATTTCATGTATCAGACATAGAAAACCTTCTCTCAAAATATATGACTGTCCCCTTGGATATTTAACATTTTCTAAGTGGTGTTTTTTATCAGCCTCCTGCACTACATATTTATCTCAGCAACACTTCAGTTCTCCCTCAGACTCTACTCATTGGAATCCTACTCACTTCTTTTTGTATCACTTCACAACCTATCTACGTCTGAAGCCCACTTGTGTATGCTCTCCTCACACAAGAATGTTAAAAGAAATTAATAACATCATTTTTCCTTTCAAAATACTGCATTACGCTGGTGGACTGTATGATTTACCCCATCATGCCTACACCAAACTTTTCTTTTATCGAGACTGTTTAGAGTGTAGTGGCCAGGGAGACTGAATTGTCATTTTATTCTTTTGTTTGTTTGTTTGTTTTTTGTTTGTTTGTTTGTCTGTTTGTTTGGTTTTGTTTTGTTTTGGCTGGTTGGTTGTTGGTGGTTGTGGGTTTTTTTTGCATAGTGCCAGAGTCCACTGGGTTTCAAATTACTGCCATGATAATATTATTAATAATAATGAAAACACATTAAGTTTTTATTGGAATTAAATTCTGTTTTTCTTTTTCTTATTACTACTCATAGTCCCCAAACTTTAACTCCTGGTTTGGTTCCACTCAGATGTGTGTTCAGTTTCTGTTAGTCAGTCTGCATATCAAAGGATACTTTTGGAAGTGTTGAATGATCAGAAGCCTGATGCTTGAACAGGTTCGACACTGGCAGAACATATTCATGATCCTGTGTCACTGAGCATAAATAGAAGAGGCCTATTAAAAAAGTATTTATTAAAGACTGTTTGGGGGTATTAAATAAAAGATGTATTAAAATGAGGAATCAGTATGACAATCCATACCTTATTACCTGTGTAAGACAAGAGGTAACGGGAAAAAACAGTTAGTTTTCTCATGCATTGAATTAAAGGGTTCATGTGATTCAGTAACTATACATTTCAGTCAGATCTCAAAGAAGCAGAAAAAAAAAAAAATCATGATATAGCCTCTGTAGCTCACTCATTCTCATAGATAAATATCTGTCAGAAATCTGATCCAGGGGGAATTTTTCTTCAAATTGCAAGCAAGTTACAGACTCTGCATTTAAATAATAATAATTTGAAATATTTTTAAAAATCCTAAAGCAAACTCTGCACCTCAAACCTAATTCATGTTTGCAGTTATAGCTAACCCTGTGCCTGTGCCCATTTTAACCATTAGCTTTAAATTGTTAACTGCTACTACTTTTATGTATGTGATGAAGCGCAAAGTTTGTTTACGTTACTAATATTCACATTCTACCAATAATACAAATTGTTTTAAACAATAAAACAGTAACTGTGTTGTTTTGTGTTGTTATTTTAATTGTCTTGAAACATTTATGGCGTTCTATGTACATTTTTTAATTTTTAAATTAGAACTCTAAAAAGGTACAAACATTCACTTAATTAGTGATGCATTATTCCCTTGAGGTTCCTTACTGCAGTATTACCAGCTCAGGGTCAGACTTCAGCAGTATTTGTCTGGAAAAAAGAATTAATCTAAAAGGAATTCATCTTCAGCTAAATTCAGCAATGGTGGGGAAAAAAGGCAAGACCGCAACTGAGGATGTGAAATGCAGCAGCGAGATTCAATGGTGTATAGAAAAGTGCCAGAAAGTAACTGATAGACATACTGCACCTTATTAGTTCTGCTACTCGTGAAAAAAAGAAAAAAAAAGAAAAAGAAAAAAAAAAGTTGATAGCTAATATTTTACAGTAACATATTTCTGTTGACTTAAATAACTACATGGGAAAGGCCCTGTTTATTTGGAATTATACACTGAATTAATGACTTGCAAATTGTAAACCAATCCAGGTTCAATAAATATCATTATGAGCAGCACTGGGTTTACCTACACAAATGTTCAAAGCAAAATTATTCTGTGACTACAATAAAATTTAGAGCACAGTTATGCTCTCTAAAATAAAAGTACTTAAGAAGAAGCTTACCATATGTTTAAAATTATCTGTAGTTGCATTTATGATCTGTGATAACAGTGCATATATTTTCTGGATTGCTGCACTTTAGAGGTTTTCCATTTTATTTTTATAGTGTTAGTGTACAATTCACCTCTAGCAATTTATAGTCAGGCTTTAAAAATTCAAATATTAAAGTAAAGAGTTTCTTTCTATAGCAGTGAGTAGTAATTTAACTTTACATTAAAATGGTGACTTTTTCGCTACAGAGAAGCCCAAAATAGCTATTACTGCCTAGTTTAATAAACCATCATTGCACTTCAGTGCAATGCAAATTCCAAGCTGTGAGTCCTGCTCTAGGATTAGCATTGATGTTATTTTCTTTTAAAAAAAGGGAATTTATGGTAACACTGTTTATTCATGTAAAGTATGGGACTTTCTTTTCTTGTCTGACGTTAACAGAGCAATATAAGGCACAGATAATCTGAAGTTTCTGAAAGTGTGTTCCCCTAACCACCCGTTCTTTTGCATAGTCTGGTATTACCTCATTCTCTTTTCTCAGGTAACTCTGTACAGAAGTAGCCAATCAATGATCTTTTCCAAATGACTGACACTGCTTGAAAGTGCTTGTACTCCATAGAAAGACAGGTGTTGCCAGAGAGAAAAAAATCATCTATGGAGATTTAACAAGGCTGTGGCTGTATGGAGAATTTAAATCAACACAGACCCAGACAGCTCACCCACTCAGTTTGCAAGTCATTCATATCATAACACTTATGACAGGCAGTTGCATGCCAAAGGGTCTCCATAATCAGGCTCCATTACAAGTTGCCAAGATCACTCAGCTATTAGCTGCAACAGACTACCTGAGCCATGCAATTCAAGAAAACTCGCTATGAGGGAGTGTGACCCAGAATAGTAAATTATTGTGTACAAACCCAATCACTCAGTATTCACTTAGGGATCTTTAGATACATTGTTACAAGAGAAAGGAATCATCTTTTATAACCTATAGTTCTAGGAGGTAGATCATTGTGTTTGATGTAGTCAGTTGTCTTAGCTGTCAATAGAGATAAACAGACAGCTTCAGAGAGTAGTTAAATTCTTCTTGAGATATAGGTCTGAGATAGGTCAGGTGAATCCCTTTCAGGATGCAATTATTTCTTTGTATCAATCATGAAAGAAATCCAAGTTGTGTAGCTCACACCTGATATCCAATGTGTACAGATCTAGAAGAATGTAGAGCTGAATCCTGCCAGAGATCTCTGTTGGAGGCAGCGGGAGTTTAAGCAGATGTATTCACGTTAATATGTCTATGCTGTAGACATCTAGATGTATCAAAATTCCACCTAAGGAATCCAAGGGTGTACCACAGAATCACAGAATCATAGAATCATTAAGGTTGGAAAAGATCTTCAAGATCATCTGGTCCAACCATCACCCTAACATCAATGTCACCCACTAAACCATGTCCCTAAGCTCCATGTCCAATCTTTCCTTGAACACCCCCAGGGACAATGACTCCACCACCTTCCTGGGCAACCCATTCCAATACCTGACAGTTACCAGTATGACCTTAACAACACCTGACCTTTACAGTAAAATAGAATAACTATGTAAGAAATATACTTTCAAAGATAGAGATGTTTCCATGACATTAACTATTTTAAGATATTTGCTGTGGTTGATGGCCTCTGTGTCATAGTGCCTTGGTCTGTAACTATTCTAGAAAGACTTTGATCATTAAAAGTAGGAATATACAATATGTTTAGATTATAAAATTACAAGATTGTAGAATTGTTATATTTCCTCTTTCAGGAAAAAAAAAAAAATACTACTTTCATTTGTATTGATAAGAATATTGTGTTTTTGTTTTTGTTTTTGTTTTTTCTCTGTCTCTGATTCATTTACTGATAATGGTTTCTGGGCAAAAAGAGAGAGAAGATATTCCTGATAAAACATCTGAAGTCACTCTAAAATATTTTTGTTAATGCTTTAATTTTTATTTTAACTTATTTTTTCTGAAATATTAATCTGGTAAATAACATATTCTGAAATTATGTAGTAAGAAATTTTCTGCGCTCTTGTCTGGGACAAGTTTACAACATGTGGTTGAATTATTCCTCAGGAACCTCCCCTCAGTAGCCACAGATAAACTTATGATAATGGAACAGATTGTGTCTTATTATGTGCTGTATTATCAATGGACTTTGAACAAAGATACATGAAGATGTACTCATGGGCACACAATCATGTTCAGTGGAAAAGACTTAAATTCTTGTGCAGACAGCTAGAGGTTCTTTCTTCTGTAAGTTTAATAACTGTATAAACTAAAAGTGAATTATTTTGTCATTACTAATGAATGAGATAAAAAGACATCACTGTCCATCCATGGAGCAGCCTGTCTTCTCTGCTTTTTACCATCATTGAAATTCAGTTCAACATCCAGCTGGAAACTTTTCCCTAGAGCTTATGATTAGGAAAGACAGTATTCTGTCAAAGAGCTATTTAAATCCTCTGTTTCAACTTTATTATGTGATATCAGACAACTTCAGAAATCCTTAACACCCAGTGTAACACCTCATAATTGTTCTCTGGGAGTTTGATCACTTTTGTAGTTCTCTGCACAGAAATTCCTCAGACATCCCAAGGGCCAGATTAACACATATATTGATGGAAGTCTTCACCTGCCATAATGCTTAATAGTGCCCCATCAAAATCAGAAAGCGTATTGAGATATTTAGGAGACTATAAATTGTTAAGCCCTTAGGATACAATAGTCACTTAATGTGGCTTTGACTACTTTTTCCCTTCTCTGTCTCACCTAATTCCTTCCTGTGACCCAAACAATGTTCATGGTTTTGCATGAGGCTGGGGTTTTTGTTGTTTTTGTTGGAAATACACTAACTACAAAATCTTGGATGATCTGGATTTTTTTTTTCTGGTATTATAGTTCAGTTCTAATAGTTGCATGAATCTTTTTTCCATTTTCTTTTCCCTTCACTTTATTCTTCATTTTGGAGACTGTCATGCATAACAAACTGTGCTGGCACCTAAAAGGTGCCAATTTAATGAAATTCATTAATTCACTTTAATGAAATGAATTTCAGTTCCAGCTCCTATGATAGATCCAAAGTACAGAGAAGTATGTTAGTTTTCTGATGAACAATTACTATTTTATATAAATAAAGTCAGAGCAATGAAAATTCTGCATTCTCAAATTTCTGTGAATCAGAGTAGTTATAACTGTTTAAATGATGTGAAATCAGGGCCTTGATCTTAAGTTACATTAAATTCCTGTTAGTTTAGTGGGTTAAGTTCCCTGTTAAGACAGATGTTAGCACATGCATATTTCTGCCAGTGTGTATAGCTACCAGAAGAGCCAAGGTCCTCAGCTGGCTGGCTAAATAAACCTAAAACTTTCCAAATCAAGTCCAAAGTGATTTGGTCCCAAAGACAAGAGGTAAAATAAGAAGGAGCTCCCAGGAGCCCTGCCAACTCTGTCATGTTGCATGCTGTTTTTTTCCAGGATCTAAAAAATACATGTTATTTGTTGGTCATCTTTCTACTCCTGATGTGGTTTAGCCCTAGCAGGCAGCTCAGTCCCACACAGCTGCTCACTCACTCTCCCTAGGTGGATGGGGGAGAGAATCAGAAAGGTAAAAGTGCAAGAACTCATGGGCTGAAATAGACAGTTTAACAGATAATTCAAAAGCCACATGTGCAACCAAAGCAAAACAAAGAGTTTATTTGCTGCTTCCCATGGGCAGGCAGGTGCTCAGCCACTTCCAGGAAAGCAGGGATCATAGTATGTAACGGTGTCTTGGGAAGACAAATGCCATCGCTCCCCTTCCTCCCTCTTTACCCCATATTTATTGCTGAGAGTAACACCACACAGTACGGGACATCCCTCTGGCCAGCCTGGGCCAGCTGTCCTGGCTGTGTACCCCCCCCAAACCTCCTCACTGGCAGGGCAGCGTAAGAACCAGAAGAGTCCTTGGCTCTGTGCAAACACTGCTTTTCAACAACTAAAAGCATTGGTGCATTATCATCATAATTTTCATCAGAAAACCAAAACACAGCATCATATGAGCCTTTCCAAAGAAAATTAACTCTATCCTAGATAAAACCATTACACCTCCTCTGCACTCTTCTTCCCCAGAGAACATGAAAGCTCAGATATGCCTCAACATCCCTCCCCCACTGAAATTAAGACAAAGGTTTACTCTTGGCTTCAATGGGACTTGGCCTTTGCTTTGCAGCATCCAGATTTAGATCTGCTGTCAGTCTTTGAAATATGATTCTTTTTTCCTGTATTGATGATCCTTTTTTTCCCCAGTGCTGATTGCAGACTCTTTTAGTGACACTTTATTACAGAGTCAGAAGGACGTTTCTTCTGAGAGGCTTTTTCTTTTTGTGTTTACATTCCAGAATCACTGAGTAGACAGTAAAGATAAAGATGCAGAAAGTAGCTGAAGGCTAGCTTGAACTGCATATTGCTGAAAGTCAAATCTCCCCTTGCCTGAGTTGCACATCTTTGTTTAAAGTAAAATTCTTAAAACTCTAGTCTGGCACTGGTAATGGAAGAAAAATAAAAGGAAAGGGAAGGGAAAGAAAAGGAAGAGGAAGAAAGGAGGAAGAGGAAGAAGGAGAGGAAGAGGAAGAGGAAGAGGAAGAGAGAAATCTGAATGCATTGGTATTAAAAACATATATAAAAATAATGCTGCAAACTGGAGCTGTCTGTCTGCTTTCAAAAGCAGGCAAAAGTGTTTGGACAGTCACACCAGGTAAAGAGCCTCCTGCAGGAGCTACTTTTATGGCTCCAACTGCTGCTCCTTGAAGAAATCATTATGTAAAACTAGCATCATTCTGGTTTTATACTCTTCTTCCTTCCTTCCTTCCTTCCTTCCTTCCTTCCTTCCTTCCTTCCTTCCTTCCTTCCTTCCTTCCTTCCTTCCTTCTTTCCTTCCTTCTTTCCTTCCTTCCTTCCTTTCCAAGCTAAACTGCAGCTCTGATATATTTTCTATTTATACAGTTTATCTTTCTACTAAGACAAACAGATCCGGTTTTCCTGTATCTGTAATCCCAGACACATGGGTATCTAGAGAGAATTCAAGGGACCAGATTTAACTGAATAGCAATATTACAATTTAATTAATTTGTTGTCTATCAAGCATTAAATTTGACCATGCAGTTCCTTTATGACTGGCTGCCAGCTGGCAGAACTCAGTTGTCTGCTCTCAGCCCACTGCCCTGTGTCCTTTCACAGATAGCCTGTTCTGAAGACACCTTACCTTCTTTCCAATTTTAAGGTTAACAGACTGAGGAAAGATGATTATATCAGACATTAAGAGCTCCTCTCCTTTCTTGGCTTCTCTAGGGAATGCATTCTTCCAGATTCACTTCTGTCAGCTAACAAAGTCTCTCATATCGAAGACCTCCCAGACATGAGTGATGACCTTGTGTTCCCCTATGGCTCATTATAGCTTGTGGCTTCTCCTCTCTCCTACTGTATGTCTTAGATTTATAATAGGGTGTTTGGAATGGTTGTGAGCCTGTGGTTTGGAAGGTAAATGGAGTAGATGTTATATTACAGCATTGTCTTAGTCGGGGCAAGGAGGGAAATGGGATGACTGGAAAGGATTCGGTGGCCCAGGAAATTCCTTTCCAGTTGAACACACTTCTATCAGGTAACTGCCTGTCATGAGCAATAAAACAGACAGGACAACAGGGGTTTGGATTTAAGTTACCACAGTTTAGCCATTTTCAGTGCTTGTTATAGAGTGATATATTGGAAAAATCTATTTTTTATTGTCAGGACAACATGTTGTGACCAGAAAAGCATTACTGTGACCAGTAATATCCCTTAAGGTTAATAAATACTTCAGTGGACAGAATAATGCGAGACTTGTTAGACTTTCCCTCCTGCCTTAACATTTTGATGCTTGTCTAAGATTGTTTTATCAAATACTCTCAAATGAAAGACCCTACAATTTGTGGTAGAAAAATATATCAGTCAAATGTCTCTGTACCAGCCCAGAGCTTTTGATCTGGTCTGCAGGTGGATTTACAAAAACACAAAATCATAAAATAATTTCAGCATAAGTTGATACAAAGAGTAGTTCCAGTAATGAGGTTGTTGTAGCTTTGATAGTTATCTCAAATATTCCCATAACGGAATGTTTGGCTTAATGATTAGTGAAAACTAAATATTGTTCCTGTTTTTCTCCTTTGGAAAGTAAAAATTGTTTGCTTATTCAGAAACAAAACCATGATCTCTCAGCAATCCCCTGGCTGATATGTTTCCAGCAAAAGTGTCTGAGTCACATATTATTCCAGATGTTACAGAGCATATGTGTATATGCATAGCACAGCAGAGAAGATTTGTACAATATGTCACAAATAGCTAGGGAAGACTTAAAATGTCATCAAGGATATCCTTTGACCTTTTTGATTTCATCATTAAAATAGTTTAAATGTCTTCTTTTTTTGGAAAGCTTTTGTTACAAAGTTGACTAGATATTTTATTTCCTCAGTATTTGAGAAAGGACACATTTTTTTGTAGAATTATAAATACTCCTAGAAAACTCCAAGACTCATTAGTGTCATTACTAGGTAGCTAGTCAGTTCATCACATGCTCCAAAAAGGACATCTGTCTGTACCTTTTAGGCACACTCAACTTTATTTGCATCTCATCATACCATGACACTCCAAAATACCAAAAGCAGCAATATCACTGAATATAACCCCAAATAAAAGCAAATCTGACCCTGTTTCAGTTCTTCCCCAGCTACAAATTCCTAGGAATGTAACACTGCTTTGCCAAGTGCTGGAAGGTCAGATTATTGGTACATATTTTACACAATATTAGGTAGCATGTGCTATAGCTAATACATATAATACATCATTTTGGTCTATAAAGATTTAGTCTATAAAGATTTTGGCCTGTAAGATTTAGTTGAGTTAACTTTCCTTAACTAGCCTGTTTTCCGAGATGTCTGCAACAATGTGAGAAACAGAAATTGTCTTTGAAACCACCAGCTCAGAAAGGGAGCCTCATTCATCTCATTATATAAGAGCCTGTATCATGATCTTCCATGTGTATGCATGATCTTCCAAGATATGATTGGTAACATGAGCCATGCATCCTAATATAAAGATAAGCTTACATAGCATACTGACTTATTCTGTGGACAGGGAATGTATAGAGTTCTATTTTTAAAAAGGCTGAGGTAATTGATGTTGTAAGGAATTACAAAAAATAAAAATAAAAAATGAAATAGCTATGAGTTAAATTTTTCACTTTTTTTTTTTTTTTTTTGTTTGTTTGGGTGGGGGTGTTGTTTTGCTTTTTAAGAAAAACTAACCGAATTAACATAAGTGTACAGGTACAGACTTTGCTCACATGTTAGGGGTACACTTGCAGTCTCTTTGAGACCATGACAACACCTAGACTGAGTTAAGGATTTCAGACATGGCAATATGGACAAAAAGTTACAGGGACGTTTCATTACGTACAAGCATGCATATGTAACTGTGCAGTCCTAATACCAATTGGACACATTATCAACCATATTCACCACCTGTATTATCTGGCCCAACTATGCAGACACCTATAAGTCCTTTCCCCTAAGGATCAACAGCTTGTTTAAAAAATGATGGAAGATTACATCTTCAGAAGAAAGATGCATGTGACTGTGCAAGGGAAATTTTCTTATAGAAAACTGTCACCTTTTCTCCCCCCTCAACCATAACAGATGTATTTCTAATGCAGAGAAGCCCAGATTCCTCCTTCATCTCCTCATTTTGTCTTCTCCTTGCCAATCAACTCTCAATAAAAGCAGTTGCCTTCCACCCTGAGTTACTGTAGTAAATTTAGGTTTAAAATTTTTTAATAGTTCCTAAAATTGAACCATTTTTAACCAGATAAATATAAGGAGATTTTTTTCTATTAACAACAAAAACTTCATATTGTGTCCTAAAAAAAAAAAAAAATCCATTCTTGCTAGTTCTTTTAACAAATGCTATCATCTATGTAGAGGCATTCATTCTATAAAGTGTAGCATAGATAGACTGGAATACTTATGACATTTATTTTAAAAAACAAATATATAAAATAACTATATGTTTATAGTAAAAGAAAATCCAAAAATCCAAGACTAGATATTTTATATTTTTCCTATTATGCAAATGAGTTTAATAGTTTGAGCACCTATTCCTTGAATATAAGCAAATTAAATATTTATTATATTTTTGGATCTATCTTAATCCTATCTTTATGCACAAATAAATCTAGTGAAGCCTATGAAGTGTCATAAAAAAAAAAAAAATAGAATGGATGAAATAAGTTTAGCTATGTTCCTAGTTCCCACCATTCACCTTAGAATCTGTTCACACTAAATTGCTGAGGTGATGGGCTCTGGAGCAGATGCGTTCTGCAGCAGAGCAGGGAATCGGACAGACAGGGCTAATTTTTCCATCATTGAGCCCACTTGAGGGAGACGCCAGGACCCAGCAGCCCTCACGAGGGAGGTGAACGAGGTGAGAACGAGGCATGGGCGGAGCCAGCAGCACCCCCTCCCCTTCAAAAGCTGCCCCTAGGGAGTGCGGCAACCAGGACGAGTAAACGGGGCATAGCTCATCAGAAGGGAGTAGTGCAGCAGTTAACACAGGCAGGGTGAGCAGGACAGGTAGCTCAGCTGCAATGGTGTACACCAGGCACAGTGCTCTCTCTCTAGGAAGTCTGTACACACCCAGACTGACTGCCCCCTCAGAAATGCAGCAGTTCAGGTCTCCAGGTGTAGGGAGTGCCTGAGCCTGTTGCTACCACTTGCGGGGGGCAAAGAGACTGTGTGTGTGAGGTGCGAGCAGGTGGATGACCTGGTCCGCCTGGTGGCAGAACTCAAGGAGGAGGTCGAGAGGTTGAGGAATATCAGGGAATGTGAGGGTGAGATAGACTTGTGGAGCAATTCCCTGCGCGGCCTGAAGGACAGGTACTGGGGTGAGACACCCCAAATGGGGGTGGACCCCCTGCCCTGTTGCTGTCGGGCAGAGGCAGGGGACCTAGGAGTTGAGGAGGAAGGGAAACAAGTTCCTGCTCGACATCACAGGCGATGCCCTCCCTACTGGCCCCACCTTCCCAGGTGCCCTTACACAACAGGTTTGAGGCCCTGGAGCTTGAGAGACCGGTAGCTGAGGAAGAGGTAGAAAGTCTACCCAGCAGGATGCCTAGGGCGAGGAAGTCGACTCCACACCTCAGGGTTGCCTCCACCAGGACAGAAAGAAGGGTGACTGTTGTGGGTGACTCCCTTCTCAGGGGAACAGAGGAACCTATTTTTTGGCCTGACCCTACCCGTAGGGAAGTCTGCTGCCTCCCTGGGGCCAGGGTTAGGGACATTGCCAGAAAGCTTCCCAACCTGGTTCACCCCTCTGACTATTATCCTCTTTTAACAGTACAGGCTGGCAATGATGACATTGAAGAGAGAAACCTGAAGACTATCAAACGGGACTTCAGGGGGCTGGGACGGTTAGTGGATGGAGCGGGAGTACAGGTGGTATATTCATCTTTCCCAGGGTAGCAGGGAGGGGTACAGAGAAGACACAGAAAGCCCACCTGATAAACACGTGGCTCAGAGGCTGGTGCCAACGCAAAAATTTTGGATTTTTTGACCATGGGGCAATTTACTCGGCACCCGGCCTGATGGCCGCAGACAGGTCCCTGTCTCTAAGGGAAAAACAGATCCTAGCCCAGGAGCTGGTGGGGCTCATTGAGAGGGCTTTAAACTAGTTGAGAAGGGTGACAGGGCTGAAACAAGGCTTGTTAGAGCTGTGCCAGGGGTAACAATGGCAAGGCTGGGAGAGAAGGCAATGGCCCAACTGAAGTGCATCTACACTAAAGCATGCAGCATGGGTAACAAACAGGAGGAGCTGGAAGCCATCGTGCGGCAGGCAGGTTAAAACTTGGTTGCCATCACGGAAATGTGGTGGGACCACTCTCATGACTGGAGTGCTGCACTGTCTGGCTATAGGCTCTTCAGAAGGGACAGGCAGCATGGAAGGGGTGGTGGTGTGGCTCTCTATATCAGAGAGAGTTTTGATGTCATGGAACTTGAGGCTGTGAATGATAAGGTTGAGTCCCTATGGGTTAGGATCAGCGGGAAGGCCAACAAGGGAAGCTTCCTGGTGGGGATCTGTTACAGACCGCCAAACCAGGGTGAGGAGACTGATGAGGAGTTCTACAGGCAGCTGACAAAAGTTGCAAAATTGTCAACTTCCAGATATATCCTGGAAGCACAGCACAGCCCAGAGAAAGCAGTCTAGTTGGTTTCTGGAGAGTGTGGAAGATAGCTTCCTGACACAGCTGGTTAGTGAGCCTACCAGGGGAGGTGTCCCGCTAGACCTTCTCTTCACAAACAGAGAAGAACTGGTGGGAGATGTGGTGGTTGGAAACTGTCTTGGGCAGAGTGACCATGAAATGGTAGAGTTCTCCATTCTTGGAGAAGCCAGGAAGGGGACCAGTAAAACTGCTTTATTGGACTTCCGGAGAGCCGACTTTGAACTGTTCAGGACACTAGTTGGTAGAGTCCCTTGGGAGGCGGTTCTGAAGGGCAGAGGAGTCCAGGAAGGCTGGGCGCTCTTCAAGAAGGAAATCTTAATGGCTCAGGAGCGGTCTGTCCCCACGTGCCCAAAGACGAGCCGGTGGGGAAGAAGACCGGCCTGGCTGAACAGAAAATTGTGGCTTGAGTTTAGGAGAAAAAAGAGTTTATGATCTCTGGAAAAGAGGGCGGGCCACTCAGGAGGACTATACGGATGTTGAGAGGCAGTGCAGGGACAAAATTTGAAAGGCCAAAGCTCATCTGGAGCTCAATCTGGCTACTGCCGTTAAAGACAACAAAAAATGTTTTTACAAATACATCAACACAAAATGGAGGACTAAGGAGAATCTCCAGCCTTTACTGGATGCAGGGGGGAACTTAGGTACAAAAGATGAGGAAAAGGCAGAGGTGTTTAATGCCTTCTTTGCCTCAGTCTTTAACGGCAAAACCAGTTGCTCTCTGGATAGCCAGTACCCTGAACTGGTGGAAGGGGATGGAGAGCAGAATGTGGCCCTCACTATCCATGAGGAAATGGTTGGTGACCTGCTACAGCACTTGGATGTACGCAAGTCAATGGGGCCAGATGGGATCCACCCGAGGATACTGAGAGAACTGGTGGAGGAGCTGGCCAAGCCGCTTACCATCATTTATCAACAGTCCTGGCTATCAGGGGAGGTCCTAGTCGACTGGCGGCTAGCAAACGTGACACCCATCTACAAGAAGAGCCGGAGGGTAGACCCGGGAAACTATAGGCCTGTCAGTTTGACCTCAGTGCCAGGGAAACTAATGGAGCTGGTGATCTTGAGTGTCATCACGTGGCACTTAGAGGGCAACCAGGTGATCAGGCCCAGTCAGCATGGGTTTATGAAAGGCAGATCCTGCTTGACAAACCTGATCTCCTTCTATGACAAAGTGATACGCTTGGTGGATGAGGGAAAGGCTGTGGATGTGGTCTACCTTGACTTCAGCAAGGCTTTTGACACTGTTTCCCACAGCATTCTCCTCAAGAAACTGGCTGCTCGTGGCTTGGACTGGCGTACGCTTCGTTGGGTTAGAAACTGGCAGGATAGCTGGGCCCAAAGAGTTGTGGTGAATGGAGTCAAATCCAGTTGGAGGCCAGTCACTAGTGGCGTTCCCCAGGGCTCGGTACTGGGGCCGGTCCTCTTTAATATCTTTATCGATGATCTGGATGAGGGGATCAAGTGCACCCTCAGTAAGTTCGCAGATGACACCGTTAGGTGCGTGTGTCGATCTGCTCGAGGGTAGGAAGGCTATGCAGGAGGATCTGGATAGGCTGCACTGATGGGCTGAGGTCAACTGTATGAAGTTTAACAAGGCCAAGTGCCGGGTCCTGCACCTGGGGTGCAATAACCCCAAGCAGAGCTACAGGCTGGGAGATGAGTGGTTGGAGAGCTGCCAGGCAGAGAAGGACCTGGGAGTGATGGTTGATAGTTGGCTGAATATGAGCCAGCAGTGTGCTCAGGTGGCCAAGAAGGCCAACGGCATCCTGGCTTGCACAAGAAGCAGTGTGGCCAGCAGTTCTAGGGAAGTGATTGTGCCCCTGTATTCGGCTCTGGTGAGGCCACACCTCAAGTACTGTGTTCAGTTTTGGGCCCCTCGCTTCAAGAAGGACATTGAGGTGCTCAAGCAAGTCCAGAGAAGGGTGACAAAGCTGGTGATGGGTCTGGAGAACAAGTCCTACGAGGAGCAGCTGAGGGAGCTGGGTTTGTTCAGCCTGGAGAAAAGGAGGCTCAGGGGCGACCTTATCACTCTTTATAAGTACATTAAAGGAGGCTGTAGTGAGGTGGGGGTTGGTCTATTCTCCCACGTGCCTGGTGACAGGAACGAGGGGGAATGGGCTGAAGTTGCACCAGGGGTGTTTTAGGTTGGATCTTAGGAAGAACTTCTTTACCGAGAGGGTTGTTAAGCATTGGAATGGGCTGCCCAGGGAAGTGGTGGAGTCACCATCCCTGGAGGTCTTTAGAAGATGTTTAGATGTTGAACGTAGCCATATGGTTTAGTGGAGGGCTTGTTAGTGTTAGGTCAGAGGTTGGACTAGGTGATCTTGAGGTCTCTTCCAACCTAGACAATTCTGTGATTCTGTGAAATTGCATCCATAATCTCCACCAAGATAAAACTATAAATTTAAGAAAAGGAGGCTCCGGATGAATGACATCTGGAAATGTTTAATAACCCCTTGAATCTGAATGAAAAATAAAGCTTCATATAAAACACTTTAGCTTACTTGAGTTGACTTGCTGCTTAAGTGCCCTGAGTGAAACAATTATTCTACAGGCATGAACTTTATTTTCCCTAACCATGGCATATATTGATAGCTACTCTGCACCATTGGCCACTGTCAAAACATAATATTTACATTTAAGACTTTTTCATTGGTAATGGTATAAAAATTATTCTAAATGAATTCTTATGGACCAGGCTCTAAGCTGTATACACACAGAATCTGACTCTCTTGAAGCAACTATTTTTATTAACATATGGAAGAAATTGGCTTAATTTTGGTAATTAAACCAGCCATATTTCAAATATGGATACTGACCATTAGCACAAATTACCTTGTATTGAGTAATTTACATAACACATTTTTTTGCCAGTAAAATCTATTACAAGAAACAAGTTGTTTACTAGGTTATTTAGGGTATAAAGAGCAGCATCAAAAGGTCGCTTTATATAAATGAAATGAAATTTAGTTAATATAGCTGGGATAACCATTCTCTGATAACCAATAAAACAATAGACTAGTAATGTGCAGATGAGTCACAATTCCAATCTGAACCTTGTTGCAGCAGCAAGCTGAGTGATTACTTTGTAAACATAAGATGATTTGAAAATTGCTCACTGAAGCTGAAAAGGTCAATAAGAAAGAGCATGCTCTGAAATTTGATTTGTTACTGGATCATTCTATCTTGATATCTGCAGTGCAAATATCTTTTAAAGATTATTGTATTATTAGGTTTCAAGCAATATTAAGTTTCTGCAGATCTTTAATAAAGCTTTCTAGTAATGACAGAATTTTGGAAAGTAAACACTGCAGATAAAAAGATGTGAGTCTTACCTAAGGACTTCTTAAATCATGCCAAACAAAATGTCCTAATAAATGATACAAGCAATGGAACTGGTCCAGTATCAGTCAGAGCCATTGGGATCCTTTCCATTCAATTTAGTGGATGTTGGATCAAGCTCATTTACAATTTGGGAGCAATGTTAGACAGCAGCAATATTAAATCAGTCAAGGCAGTTGACATATTTTAACTAAGCCAGTCAGGCCCCTAGGCTGATAGGAAACAATTCAAAACCAAACAAGCAAAAAAGCCATCAAAACACAGACCTGATTGCTGATTTCTGTGTCTCTATTTTAAAGTGAAAATTTTATGTCATGCACATTTTAAAATACTTATGAATTCCCCCTTTATTTGGGAAACTATATACAACGGCTTATCCTTCCAGCAGAGACATTTCAGCATTTCATTCACTTTGCTTCTGATACAACACATAATCTGAAATGCTTGACCTGACCCTTTTGCTTTTTTCTTGTCTGGAATATTATATGTTATATAGCATCAAATTGCCTCTGTCCCTGCATGATTAAGTAATGTAATTTGAAATACTTAGAGGTTATGACACATTACTGGAAAAAATTAAGATATGGCATTCTAAATGGATAACATTACTATAAAAATAGCTTAGTTTTACACAGTTTTTTGAACCAAAACTATAAATCATATCATTTTGTCAGAGCTAGCATAGTTACACTAATTTAATTAGTAACCACAGTATTTCAATTATCCTTGTGAAGAGAGATATATAACAAAATTAGAAGTGTTTCCTTTCCATGAAAGGCAGAACAGTGTAAGAGCATAACAACTTCTTTCTTGCAACTAATCAATTCTATGAAAATTTATAGAGTTAATGTAATAAAAGGCCAAAGGTAAGAAAAAAAGATCATAAAGTAAAGAAACTAATAATATTAACAGAGTATTAGGGAAATCAATTATTAAGGAGACATAAAGGTTAACTGCCCATGAAATGAACATACTAATTCAATGTTATTTTATGATGTACTTACAGTTTGTTTCTAAATTCAGTTGAGTAAATCATGAGAAAAGCTACTTACTCTTATTTGTGTTGCATTAAAAAATACCCACTAGCAGATCAGATTTATGGTAGGTATATACGGTGGTGATTCTCACAGCACACTACATTTGTCAGGGTAAAAGTATATCCATATAACTACCTTAAATCTGAACTGCTTTTCTCTCTTTTTGATATCCAGATAGCCCAAGTCAATTTTGTTCTTAATTAGGTACCCAGTCTTGTGTGAGGTGGATCCAGGCCCAAGCTCTAAACTGAGCTTGACTGGAATACTTGCATATACAATAAATAAAAGGGTCCTTATGTAAACTTATTCTCCTGGGTGAAAACTGAAATTAGAATTGTAGAATCATTAGGGTTGGAAAAGACCTCCACAGTAACCTGGTCTAACCATCCTCTTACTACCAATGTTACCCACTAAACCATGTGCCCAAGCACTACATCCAACATTTCCTTGAACACCCCCATGGACGGTGACTCCACCACTTCCCTGGGCAACCTGTTCCAATGCCTATTTTTTCTGAGAAGAAATTTCTCCCGATTTCCAACCTAAACCTCCCCTGGCAGAACTTGAGGCCATTCCGTCTAGTCCTATCACTAGTTATCTGAGAGAATAAACTATTCATCCAGGTTAATATTATCCCTCTGGGACAAGAATGCCAACATACTTGGTCAGTTAATTGTGGTTTTTTGGTTCATTTTCACTTGAGATTTTATCTCAGATTTGTGAAGATTGACTCAAAGAGATAATACATACTAAATTTGGAAAGCATAAATTATAAAATATCCTTGCTGGATTTACAAGTAATTGAAGGGTACAAACAACTCTTCTGTCTTCTACCTGGCTTCACAGGATCATTCAAATTGGAAAGAACTTCCAGTCTTCCTCCAGCCTCCAGCTCAAATCACAGTCAACTCTGAGATTACACCAAACTGATTAGGGCTTTATATGGCATCACTGTACATGTGTAACACATTAATGATATTTCTATCTCCCAAAATACATTTCAGCTGTGAATTCCCCTTTTTAAAATCTATGTATTATAAAATAACAATATTATGGATTAATGAAGAAAAATAAGGTCTACATTTTAATATAATTAGTATACATGTAAGTAGATTGATAGATATACACAAAATAAATCAATACAGAGGCAGTTCATGGGTTTGAGTTTAATCAGTAGGACACTGCACTTGTCCTGGAATCTGGCCTTGAACATCAAGCTTTTCCAGTTGCTGATCTCAAGTAAGAACTAAGTGTGGCTGAGTGCTGTCTGAAGGAAATCGTGTGGGGTAAAGTGTACACATGTAATGAACCATAGCAGGTAACAGGCAGCAAAAAGGCAGGAACTGTTGCTAAATGGGGTGTGAAAGTCAAGACTGTCATCTCTGACCAAGTAAAATGTGTACTTGCTGGGCTTTCTCTGTTGTCTATGGTTGTTTAGCCGGGTACTTCTAAAAACTTAGGCTTCCTGAATCTGTTTTCTCCAAAGCTCTATCATGCTTGGGTTTTTGATAGCTTGCATTCAATCTTTTCTTTCTCAAAAATAAGACTAATATTGACAAAGCAGTGTTTAAAGGGGGCCTGCGGGTATAGTGTACCTTTGCCATACATAAACTAAATGAGTATGGTGAAACACTGGAACAGGTTGCCCAGAGAAGCTGTGGATGCCCCATCTCTGGAGGTGTTCAAGGCCAGGCTGGATGGGGCTTTGAGCAACCTGGTCTGGTGGGAGGTGTCCCTGCCCATAGCAAGGGGGGTGGAATTAAAAAAATCTCTAAGGTCCCTTCCAACCCAAACCATTCTGTGATTCTATGATTAAATGATTGCTTTGGCTTGCCTGTTTTTTTAATCAGGTATTTGAGAAATATAAAGGGAATGAGCTCTTGTGCCTTCAGGTTGAGTGAAGCAAACATACTATGGGTTAGTGACAATTCTGAGATGCCCATAATTGCAAATGGACCGACTTTCTGTGCATTGCCCACTAACAACAGCACACACTGAAACTGAATGGCTTCATCTGCTATTTCATAACATGTAATAGCACAGTGGTGCACCCTCCCAACGGCCATGTGTCTGGCAGCATGACTGATTTCATTGTTTTTCTCTCACTCTGAGTCTTGTGACAAAACACAACTTTCCAACTTGTACCACCTTTTCAGTTTCTACACTTCCTGCATCTCCTCTGCCTCCATGATCTTGCAGCCACCTCCCTCAGGAGATGTCAGGACAGTACTTCTTTTTTCCTTCCCTTCTCTCTCCCTTCTTATTGAGAGGAATTGGAGCTGGAAACTATTTCATCTCTCAGTCTGTTCACCTCTGTGCTTCCTGATTTGTGAGCATTTCCTCACTCAGCTCTGACAATAAGAGACATTTGTCGAGCTCAGCAGAGAGTCACAGCTTAGCAATGTACCACTTCTGGAGTACAATGGTAAGGCATTCACCCCAGAGTGAGGTTGCCCCTCGCTATCTATCTGCTGTGAGAAATCCCTTGATTTGTATCCTACAACAGGATACAAATCCTATGACAGGATCCTCAAATACTATAAGCCATTTACCACTTCAGTATTGTTTTGTTTCTGGAGGGGATTATCACAGAAGTTTCCCTTGCCTTCACCTCTGTCTCTGCCCAGATCTCATTCTGTTTGGTTCAAACCACATCCCTGAGCTGTGCTTATTGACCAAAAAAAAAAAAAAAAAAAAAAAAAAAAAACAGGCGAGTTCCTTATGTGAATTAAGGATAATCTAGTTTCTGACAGGAACTGGTTTTTCAAATCTGAATCCTTCCTGCTGCTAAGCCACAGAAAGCCTGCAGTAGTCTGCATAATTCCCTCTCCTACTGCGTAAAGTGTAGAAATCATTAGGTCTTTGAAAACTGATACAGTGTGATTTACAAGAGCTCATCTTCAGCCAGTTGCTTCCCTGTTGGTCATTACTTGCAAACAGATTTACAAATCTGATGGTGCCCTTTCCAAGCTTACAACAGTGGAAGAGCAACACCGGATCTTTGCCCTCTAAACCTTTTAGGTTCTTGCCTAAAAGAGAACTTGCAGGTTCTTTCCTGCAAGCACAAAGTGAGAACAAGAGAATACTCCTCTTCCTTTGCAAGCCCTTGCAACCTTACTTTTTTATGACTGAATTACAGAAGATCTTGTGGTGTATCAGTAGATCTGCTAGAGCCAGAGAAACAGTCAGCTCAGTTAGCACTTTTCATCAAAGGCTGTATTCCCAACATGAAAGCTTCTAGGTCTGATGGTAGTTTCCCTGCTATCCCCGTTTTTGCAGCAGTGACAGGTGGATTGCACAGGCACAGATGTCTGGCATCTGGTTTTAAATATGTTCATCTATTCACATTTGAGTGAGACATGCATCCCAAAGAACTGGATTCAAAAAGAACAACACTGTATGGAAAGATGGAAATTTCTTCCCATTTCATACTGCCACTGCCAGTTGCAGAGATCACTGTTTTTTATGCAACATCAAGGAGGTGGCATAGGCAAGCTCTGACTGGAGTTGGGTGCTACATCCTCTAAAGTGAGACCTCTAGAAGAAAAAAGCAGTGTGTCTCTCCAATCTTCTAGATCAGCAGCAGCAGCAAAGTAAGTTAACGTCAAGAGAATGGATCCTTTGAAAGGCAGCATCTTTCAGTCCCCAGTTAACTAATCTCTAATATAATCTGGCATATGACCTCTGAGAGATTGTCAACTGTCTGTCTTCTTGGATTAGCTGACAAAAAAATGGATACTTCTTCCAGTAGTTTTGAGGGTGGTGTTGTTTTTTTTTTGTTTGGTTTGTTTTGTTGTTGATTTAATGTACCAAGGAAAGCTTTTTTCATTTGAAGTTTGGGTAGTTCTATAAAGAGCCTGAAATCCAATTTTTATAGACAAGTTTTTCACCTTTCAAAAAGTGCTTGAATTGCAGGTAAAAACTTGATCAAAATGAAGACATTTCTACTGTCATTGAAATGTGTTAGAGGAAGAAAAATAAAAATTCCTACATCTCTTCTGTTTGATTATTTCATGCAGAATATTTAAACCTTCCTTTTTTGTTGTGTTTTTTTGTTTGTTTGTTTGTTTTGTTTTGTTTTGTTTTTTCCTAAGGAAGTATGACATAAACCTATTGTAGACATTTCAAAAATAAATGTACAAAGTTATCTACTTAGCTTCCAGCTGATAAAAATGTGTACTTGTTATTACAATGAAGAATGATTGCAAAACCTAAAGTGGAAGATGTTCCACTGTTTACATTTTACAGCAGGATTTTGTTTTACACACACAAGAAAAACATGAAAAATGTTTAATGTATCTCAATTTGCAGAATAAAAATAATACAATCTGGTAATTTTTAGGTATCACAGTCAAAAATCAGATTTGGACAAAGGCTAGCACTACCCAGAGAATGATTCATCTCCTTAAACTTCTTCAGCCATATAAAAAATGTGTCTAGTCTTTGGTGGCCACCTGGGATGCTTTCATAATCAATGGAGAAAGACAGGTGCCTAAGACTGGTGAGATTAATCATCCTCTGGAAGTGTCTGCACCACTACTTCTTCATTGTCTGTAGAGAGGGTTTAAATAATGGTCTTGTACTAGATACAACTTTTAGAAAATTAATCTTATCTGAAAGAGCAAATAGTTAATAGGCACAGTACCAAATAGACAGCTATTATAAGCAGAATTTTTATTTTTAGTATTGCAATATCAGGTTGCCCTAAAAAATCTTCTTTGATATCATTTGCAGTTGAAGCCAGGGGAGGTTTATGTGACAGTATGTTTTGTATTTTCCCATAATAAGAGTTTACACCTGCAAATATTCTAATGAAGAAAATGGTAGAAATCCAAAGTATTCATAAAACCATCTGTACATATGCTCCAATCCAGTCTACACTGTATGTGCACTAATCAGCTCCTGTCTGTAAGTTTGAAACAAGGCTATTGTTCATGTGGATTTGTATTCTGTCTATATTGCATTCAAAGTGTCCAAGTTGTGTTTGATTTGCTGCACACAGAACATGGAGCTATGCTGGGCACAGATAGTGGCTGCTTGTTTTAGATTCCTAGATGACCACTGTGTTGTATGGTAGGGAATCTGGTAGGTTGATGTTGAAAGTTATCAGATGGTACATTACTGCTAAATGCAATAAAACTGACAGTATATGTGAAAGATAAATCTCTATTATTAAATAAGATATTTGTTTGAGTAAAAAAAAAAAAATGTGAAAAGTAACAACTAGTAGGGTACTGAAACAGGATCAGCCATGTACTGAAAGTATATACAATCTGAGAAGAGCTGCAAGGAGTGCCACACAGCTGAGATACATGTGGAATATGGACATTGAACCTTTGCTTTTATGAATCCAGGAGGAATAAATATACTAAAAATAAATAAATAAATAAATAAATAAATAAATAAATAAATAAATAAATAACTTTTAGTTTTTATCTGAGTAGAGTTTAGGTGCCAAGAAGACATGGATACTGAAAATCTATGCATATTCTCTCATCTTGCAAAATTACATCCTGTAAAGCCAGTGCAGGTCTGGCATTTCAAGATCACAATAAGGTCATTCCATAAGACTGCACAGAACGCATAGTACCTAAGCCACTCTCAAATAAGCTAATTTTAACAGCTACAACCAATTCAATACACTGTAAATCCCAGGTGTAATGATTTGTCCTAAAACGATTGCTCTAAATTGCTTGATGGTCCTTGTGGGGATTCACCAGGTGACTGCAGCCATACAAGACAATTCATTCTACTGATATGGGAAGGTGTATTAAACATGGAAGCAGAGGAATACTCATGCAGTATGGGTCAGTGTGCCAGCCTGCTTTCTGCCCACCCAACAAGTCTCATGAATCAGGTTATGAGTGCAAACCAGATGGCACAGGAAGCTACAATGTAGTGGACCTCTGCACTCAACAGATGGCAACAATAGAATGCAAGAAAATCATCAATATCCTTGTGGACTTGGGAGCACAGCAGGAAGGTTTCCAGAGATAACTGATGGGGGTCAGGCCACCACAGTAACAGCCAGCACATGTCATGGAAATTCAGCACCAGCTGAGTAACTTTCAGAAATGAGTTCTGTATACATTCCTTTATTTGATCTAAACCTTTAAGGAAAAATGTCCCTGTTCCTTCAGAAAGTTGGAATCAGATCCAGATTTACAGTTTAAGATGATCTTCACAAGCTGTTCCCTTGTCTTTTTGCAGCTTATTGCAAAGGGTATCAGACTTCTGTACTCTAGAATAATTTTTTCTCCATGTTATTCCTATTCAGTTCTTGGCAAGACCCTAATATGTTCCTATTTATCTACTGTTTTTCTTAATTCTAACTGCATTAGTTGCTTTTTCCCTTGTGACAGCTACTTTTTGTCACATCCTGATAGAAATAAAGTCAGCAGGGGGGTCATAATGATAAAGAGTTTTGAATGTTGTCACTAATGTTATATTCATGTAGAGGCATACCCAAGATGTTTTGGACAGTTTGTAGACCAATGTTTCTTACTTGGTTTCAAGTGAAGGACCAGTTGATCTTTCTTGAAAGCACATGCTGAGACCAACTCATTGTTTGTGGGAGGAGGTGAAAGAAGAGATAATAAATAAAATAATGAGAAATTAACTACATGCAAATTATTTTATAAAAACATGGTGATACTAATTACAAAGATTTTAATTGCTAGTATTGGTAATAAGAAAAATAATTAGCAATGGAATTATGCCTGAGGTTAGATACCAACAGCAGTCAAATGTTATCCCATGAGTCTATCAGCTCACAAGATAAGACTTAGAATAAATGTTGGATATTCAGCTATTATTTTATTTTCTCCCTTTATATTTCCCTATTTGTTTGCATGATGTGAGATACTAAAACAGATGATAGAACACCTACTCATGTAATTTGATATGCAGTTTGAGAAGATAAAGATACAATCCCTGTCTCAATAAATAAAAGATTTACATTCTAGTTATGTAGCAAGTGGGAGGGTATAAAGCATCATGTGCTTTGTAAATATTTTGAAATTACCTTTTGAGTGCAGTACTATTTGCATAACAAATTTCTGAAATGATTTTTCATAGATGCAAATTCACGGCTCCTCCATCTAAAACTAGTTCAGTAGGACATGTGCGTGCTCACATTTTATGAAGTTTGAATGCTTGTATTATAGACACAAATAGAATTTACTTATTTAGAGTTTTAGCTTCTTATGACAGGGGTTTTCTATTGCAATTTGTTCATAAACTGCTTAGCAAAGCAGCACTTCAGTCTTACATGGAACAAATACCTACAACTATTATATGAGAAATAATTTATGCAAATATTCAAATATGTACTATTCCCTGAAAATTATCAGAGGATAATCCACACTTCTAGGTTTGACATTTGTCTCAAAATTGGCTGTATTTCTGTTCTTCTCTATATGGTTTGTGAGACCAGACTTTGAACTACTATCTCTGAAAATATTTGCCTCTCCCTATGGTTAGCAGATTAGGCACCTTGAGAACTGAAACATTAATGTAAGAATATATTTTACAAAATTTATGTTAATCCACATTTGGATTAGAACCACTGGCCCTGAAATTATCAAGTTTTCAGAAATGCAGTATATTACAAGTTACTGTGATCAGTTAAAAAGTAAATTCTGGAAAATAATATAAAGAAATTTACATGTAAGGTGACATGGAATCTAATCTTTAAAATATGTTTATTATATGTTTAATATATGTTTATTTAATATGTTATTTTAAAGATTTAGTTCTAGAAATTTCCATTAAGTGATAAAACAATCTTTTATAATAATCAAAAATTATTATAGTAGACATTCCAGAATGATAATAAAAAAATGTTAAAAATAACTAGATAACCTGCATTATAAGTCTCTCTGTGTCTCCACATAAGGAGTACAGAAAGACCAACTCAGATATTTACAGCATAGATGTCACAAGACGAAATGAAGCACAACTTAAACTACATTTCCTGTAAATATTTTCACAGAATCACAGAGAATTTCTAGGTTGGAAGAGACCTCAAGATCATCGAGTCCAACCTCTGACCTAACACTAACAGTCCCTACTAAACCATATCCCTAAGCTCTACATCTAAATGTCCTTTAAAGATTTCCAGGGATGGTGACTCCACCACTTCCCTGGGGAGCCTGTTCCAATGTCTAACAACCCTTTCGGTAAAGAAATTCTTCCTAAGATCCAACCTAAAACACCCCTGGCGCAACTTAAGCCCATTCCCCCTCATCCTGTCACCAGGCACGTGGGAGAACAGACCAACCCCCATCTCACTACAGCCTCCTTTGAGGTACCTGTAGAGAGTGATAAGGTCGCCCCTGAGCCTCCTTTTCTCCAGGCTGAACAATCCCAGCTCCCTCAGCCACTCCTCGTAGGACTTGTTCTCCAGGCCCCTCACCAGCTTCGTCGCCCTTCTCTGGACTCGCTCAAGCACCTCGATGTCCTTCGTTTAGCGAGGGGCCCAAAACTACTTTTCTAAATAAATCAATGACTGGACACTCTCATTCCTTGAAAAGTTTAGTCCTTTTCCACAAAATGGAAACAAAATGGCCACTTATATTAACTGTATCCAAAGATGATCCATAATATGCAGGATAGCATAATATCAAACCCCAGATCTGCAGTCAGCAGATCACTGCTAGGAGGAGCAACAGACTGGGAGAAGAAAAGAACAGCAGCTATAGCAAGACTAACACTAATACTAACAGATAGAGACATGCAGTGACAGAGAGCAAAGAGGAAAGAAAGAAGATGGAACCAACACAAAGTAGGTAGAAAATAGGCACTGCATCTCACAGAAGCTGAGAATAACCATATAAAATGTTTTCACCAAACTACATGGCTGAAGTATTCAAGCCTCAGTGTGTATTTTTGTTACATACGCTGAGGGTCAGATGTGTCTCAATTAGAGTCTCCTGAGTCAAGAACATAATTGCCTTTGGTTCTCACTAAAGCAAATCCAGCAAGAACAGGTGTATGAGCCTCTTGCAAAGTCTGTGAGTCATGTCTCTGCTCTTGGCAGTCTCTTTCTCTCTATCTTTTACTCAATGACAAGATCCAGGCAGATAAGTCTACCTACTAGTGTGGGATGAACTTTAGTTTTCTGTTCCTCAAATTTGTTAACTACTAACCTTCATGCTGCCACT
The DNA here is from genome assembly GCF_964211825.1 of Aythya ferina. NCBI lineage: Eukaryota > Metazoa > Chordata > Aves > Anseriformes > Anatidae > Aythya > Aythya ferina. The sequence continues at coordinate 53,877,072 of NC_140296.1, forward strand.
GTTTCTGTTTAGCAGTTTGGTGTTTCTGTCACTGTTTTTGTTTAACAGTTAGGTGGTTTTTAATAAACAGCAAGCCTAAGTGGACAACAAGTGAAAAAAGAAAAAATCAAAGTTGTCTTTAACACAGACTGGAAAAATGTTCAAATACCCTAAGATCCAAAAGAAGAAAGAATATAAGATTTCATGATTAGCATGACATCTGTGAATACGGAGTGTCTTGAGTCCTTCCATGGCACTGGGAGGTGCTAATCCTGTCAGTACTACAACACTGACATTAAGGTACTTGAGACCTACAAATCAGGTTGGGTTGGTTGGATTATTAACAGTAGTCCAGCATTCAGAGGAGAAAACAGAGTGGTCATTTGCTATTTTTGTCACCCATGCATGGGTCTTGTTTTTCTCTGGAGTTCATTCTAAAATGCAAGAAGCATCATCAAGTTTATGATTTTTAGAACACCTGCCTTGACAAAAATATGGCTGAAATGAGAATAATATGGTCACTGTGCCAGAACAGTAATAATGCTAGCCTCACTATTTATTATGATAATCATTTTATTCTCACTATTACACCAAGCAGTATAATTTACTGCAGTAATATGACCTGGCTATGAGTGATTACACAAATACATATTTTATATAGTTCAGGAGGTTTACATATTCGTGCTTTCCTGATGAAAATATATTATGTACTAACAAGAAGAAGGTCTGAGATGAAAAAGAACACAAATTTCTTCTTATAAGTGGCAGCTATCCATGTGAGATCTAAGCAAGGTATGAGAAATGTATGCAAATGTGATGTGTGCATGTTGATAGTAGAATTTCGATGGATCATCTAGTAAAGTAGCACTTTGTTATCATCCTCTGCATCCTGATTCTGAGCTATGTGAATTTACATGTAATAATAGGTGAATGTAACATTAGAATATATCCATCTACTGAAGGTAGAAAATAATCTCTCAGGTAATGGATCTCAAATACTCTCTGATTTCAGAATAAAAAGATCCTGTGTTCATTTATTGTCTAAACAGACTTTAAGGCACTGAGCCTTCATGTTATTTCTTTAAGCTATGGGACTTCATTTCTATAAAGAAAAACTGCAGTCAGAAGGAAGGAAGGAAAGAAAGGAGGAAGGGCAGGAGGAAGGAAAGAAAGAAAGAAAAGAAAAAGAAAATCCACCAGATAAATTTGTAGCTGAAATATGCTTTAATGTAGTGATCTCTTCATGTTCTCCATTTTGAAAAAATAATAACAATAATAGAGTCATGGAATAGTTTCAGTTGAAAGGGACCTTAAATATCTCCTAGATCCAACTCCCCTGCCATGGGCAGAGACACCTTCCAGTAGACCAGGTTGCTCAAAGCTCAATCCAGCCTGACCTTGAACACCTCCAGGGATGGGGCATTCAGAATCTTCCTGGGCAACCTGTTTCGTTGCCTCACCACCCTCATAGTAAAGAATTTCTGCCTTATATCTAATCTAAATTCACCTTTGTTTAGTTTAAAGCCATTGCCCTTTGTCCTATCACTACACTCCCAAAAAAAAGTGTCCCTCCCCAGCTTTCTTGTAGGCCCTCTTTAAGTTTAGGAAGGCTGCTATAAGTTCTCCCCAGAGCCTTCTCGTCACCAGGCTAAGCAACAACAGCTCTCTCAGCCTGTCTTCACAGGACAGGTGCTCCAGCCCTCTGATCATCTTCATGGCCCCTCTCTTGCTCCAAAAGTTCCATGTCCTTCTTGTGCTGAGAGACCTAGAACTGAATGCAGCACTTCAGGTGGGGTCTCACAAGAGCAGAGCAGAGAAGAATCACCTCCTTTCACCTGCTGGCTTAACTTCTTTTGATGCAGCTCAGGACCAAGTTGGCTTTCTGGGCTGCAAACATACATTGCTGGCTCACATTGAGTTTGCAATCAACCAACATCCTCAAGTCCTTCTCTGCAGGGCTGCTCTCTATCCATTCATCACCCAGATGGTATTCACATTCTGCTATCACATTTACCTTAACAAAGGTGTAGGACCTTGCACTTGGCCTTATTGAACTTCATGACATTCTCATGGGTCCACCTCTCAAGCCTGTCAATGTCCTTCTGGATGGCATCCCTTCCCTCCAGCATGTTGACTGAACTACTCAGGTTGGTGTCACCTGTAAACTTGCTGAGGGTACAGTCAATCCCACTCTCCATGCCACCAGAAAAGATGTCAAATAGTGTCAATCCCTATACCAGCCCCTGCAGAACACTGCTCATCACCCTGCAGTGTTTACTCATGTAAGTCAGAAGCAAGTTTTTTCACTAGATCATGTACTTACCAGATCAAAGAGCCTAAACTGCAAAGTACTTTAATATATCATACATGTTCATGTTGCCCTTTGGAAGAAGTCAATTCTGATATTGTTTAGTAGAACAGAGTTTAATAAAATAATTTTCCATATAAGAAAACAAATGTAAAGTGAGTTAATAAGTTTTGCAAAGCCTTTATAGCAATTTATTGTGTGATCATTTTTTATAAGGTACACAGTGACGTCAGTCATAACTCATGCTAATGTAGTACATATTTTAAGCTCCTCAAAGACTTGAAAAATTAGATTGCTTAGATCAAAAGGGTCTGGCATCCAAAGGGCAGATTTGAAATATTTTTGAAACATATTTAGTCTAGCAATATCTCACACAAATATATTGGTATACTGCAAGTAATGGTTGGAAGGATGCTGTAACACAGTTTGAAATTAAAAGTAAATGGCCAAAGTTAAATTCTGCCCTGAGCAAATCTCAACCCCATAAAACATCCTGCCACTGCAGGACTGTGGTGGTTTTACCCTGCTAAGCAGCTGAGCTCCAGCACAACTGCTCTCTCACTCCCTCTCCTCAAAGAGAACGGGGGAGAAAATACAATGAAAAGGGCTCAAGTGTTGAGATAAGGACAGGGAGATCACTCCAATTATCATCACAGGCAAAACAGATTCAGCATAGGGAGAATAATAAAATTTATTACCTATTACTAACAAGCTAGGGCAGTAAGAAACAAATAACCAAACAAATAAAAATAAAAACACCTTCCCCCTATCCACTTTCATTCAACTCCTCCTCCCCCCCACCCCCACCCCACTATATCACAGAATCACAGAATTGAAGTGGTTGGATGGGGGCTGCAGTCAATCCATAACTCTTCACAGTCACTCCCTGCCCCTGCTCCCCGTGGGGTCCCTCCCATGGGATGCCATCCTTCCCAAACTGACTCTGCGGGGGCTGCCCACAGGCAGCAGCTCTTCAAGAACTGCTCCCACATGGCTCCGTACCATGGGGTCCATTCCACGGTAGCAAACTGCTCCAGCACAGGTCCCCCACGGGTGGGCGGCAGCTCCCCCCAGACCCCTGCTTCTGCGTGGGCTCCTCTCCATGGGCTGCAGCTCCGGCCCAGGGCCTGCTCCTGCGGGGGCTCTCCATGGGCCGCAGCCTCCTCTAAGCCTCATCCGCCTGCTCCACCAGGGGCTCTTCCACCCATGGGTGGGCTGCAGCGTGGAGATCTGCTCCATGTGGGACCCATGGGCTGCAGGGGGACAGCCTGCTCCACCAGGGGCCACAGGGGAACTGCTGCTGCACGCCTGGAGCACCTCCTGCCCTTCTGCTGCACTGACCGTGGGGTCTGTAGGGATAGTTCTTACTCCTCTCTCCCAGCTGCTGTTGTGCAAAATGTTTTTTTTTATTTGTTTGCTTGTTTGCTTTTCCCCCCTCTTCAAAATCTGTTCTCACAGAGGCACAAACAACATTGCTCCCTGGCTCAGCTCTGGGCAGTGGTAGGTCCCTTTGGAGATGGTTGAAACTGGCCCTTATCTAACATGGGGCAGCTACTGGATTCTTCTAACAGGCCACCCCTGCAGCCCCCTGCTGCCAAAACCTTGCCACATAAAACCCATACAAGGACCAGGGGAATACACTTTGACTCTCCATAGGTCAACATTTCTTTGCCCCTGTAGACAATGAAGATGGTTGAGCATGTCTTTTATTATATAGTAATGTCAAAACAAAGTGTTTACAGTTACCCTGGTGTTTCTAATAGCGGTTCTTTACAGCCTTTTCAGTCATAACTGTCTTCCTTACGGCATTCCTGACAAAATGTTTTATTGATGAGTATGTTCCTTAACAAGTTCCTACACACTGAAAAAAAAAATAAATAAATAAATCATGACGGTAGGAATTTAGAAAGAAAAAAAATAAAATAAGAATAAAAACTGGTAACTTACCTGATATCTCTTTAGCTTTTAACAGTCAAAGAATAAAAAGCAATTTACATCAGGACTCCTTTCAGTTTTTAATTTTCAGTAATTCGTTGATTTAATTTAAAATAATAACAAAAGTATCATGAGATGTAGAATAGTATTGTTTGTATTAGGATTAAAGGAAAATTGGCAAATACAAGAACCTGAAAAAAATTACATTCTACAAGCTGTCTCATTAAAGATGTTGGGGGGGGGGGGGGGTTAGGCATAACATTAACTTGTTAGAAGCTTTACTTATAGCTCAGAACACAAACTACCACATGCTTAATACGCTAGTCACTAAGTATTGATATTCATTCAAACTGAGCTTTGCTGATTTGGAGTTATATTGCTTATTTCTGTGTTAATCACAGAAATGCAAGTAACAGAAAATCAGGAAACAGAGATAACATTTATGCATAAAATGCGTGGTCATTGCACTCTTTAGAAAACACCTACATTCAACACTGAGTAAGCTGTTCCTATTGAAAAATCTATGCATCCTTCCTCTTCTTTTTTAGGACAGCATTCTAATTGCAATTCTTTAGGTGACAGAAGTTACAAAAAGGAATATTCCAGCTTCCAAAGGTAAGTAGAGGAGCATAGCAAAGTCTTTCCAGAAAGCAAATCTTTCAGAGCCTGTTTCTCTTCTACAAAACGGTGAGAACGTTTTAGTCTCAAGCAAAATTTGTAGTCAAAATGGACAGCTTGAGATGCTTACAGTCTCATCTTTCTAATAAACAAGGCAGACAAGCAGGTGGCTAGTGATGCATTATGGTCTGACGGGATTATAATAAGGCCGGGACTCAAGAGGATGTACCACAGATGGGTATGGACCTGGTTCTGGTTGACAAACAAAATAAAAGCTCAAAGTATTATCTTTAAGCTAAAAAAAAAAAAAAAAAAAAAAAAAAAAAAAAAAAATCAACAAACACAGCTTGTTTTTTTCACTCTAATTCAAAGTTTCCTGTGTTTTGGGAGGACATTTCCATTTTTCCTTCTTACTGTACAAACCAAAATTATGGCTATACCACACATGCCAATAATAAACTGGGAGGTAAATAACTTGTACACACTTCAGTGTTCTTTTAATCTGCCCTGTGGTCTGGAGAGTGGGTTGTCTTGCAGATGCCAACTTTTTTGGCTTTGGGTCCAGTGTCACTGCCACTGCCAGTCCTAATCGGATACAGGATTTTGTAAGTGAAGTTGTGAAACACATACAGTTTTTATATATACCAGGGGTTTGGGGACCTTTTTTAGGACCTTTTCCAGCTGTAGGTTTACACCCTAGCTGTGCAGGAGGGAATATCATTTTCCCTTTCTGCTGTCTGGTTCTTAGTGAAAGAAAAGGTTCTCCCATGAAAGGAATGGTGCTACCAGGTGACAAAGAAAGGTCCCTTAGGCTTGAGGGTCTAAAACCATGGAAAGTACATCCTGGCTTGCTTTGTTTGTATGATACATGTAAGTCCCAAACTGATGCAGCTGGGAGCTAGCCTTGTCCCATTGTGTTGTTCACCCTGTCTTCAGATCTATCTTGCACAGCACCAGTAATAATTTTACCTCTTCTTGCAGATCTCAAATAAATTTGTGATCTATCTGAATGCAAGAACTAGACCCTGAGGGAGTTCACTGAAAGGATTTAATGAAGAACAAGTATGATTTCAATTTACAATGACATTTTGAAACCTATCAGTTAGCTATCTTTAATTGCTTTAAAATATCCTTTTCAGAGGTTTAAAATAATTTTAGTTTATTAATTAAAGTTCCATGTAAGACCAATCAAATGCCTTGCCTTCAATAAGTTTAATTCAACATTTTTACCATCTCCACAGATCCTGTGACTCATAAAGAAACTATTTGAATTTGATCTCCATAAACTCACACTGACTGAACAACTGCACAACTGCTGTTCCATCTTTTAGCTTTTAACTTACTAGGTCTGCAGTACCCAAACCCAAAATATTTCTCAAACCAACTTTTTTCTTTTCTTCCTCTTACTAAAAAAAAAATTTAAATTTAAGTAGAAGTGTCAATTAGTGAACACTTCTTTCATTATCCTGTATTATAGTGTTATTTATTTTACATTTCTGTTTTTTCATAAAACTTTCATTTAAAAATATCTATAAAATTAGGCAAAACACGTTATAGCATTATAATTATTAAATGTCAATTATGAAGACTAAGTGTTTTCTAGTTAAAAGTAGTAAAAGAAATATTTTAGATTTTTTCAGATCCTTATATATATATATATATATATACATCCTTAAATATATATATACGCAAGTATTTGTTCTTTAAAAAAAATGGTCTGAAAAATCTTAAAACAAATCTGTATAATAGAGTAATGAAATTATAACTGCAGTAGATATTTTTGTTGCATTGGAGGAAGTTGAATTATATGGACTTTTAAAAGTACAACACAACATATACATTTACCAACAAGGCACATTTTTGAAAGAAACATCTGGACTCGCCTCTGGTGTCATGTCTTGGGTCCTCATATTATTTTTTAAAATTTACAGTTCTTGAAATAAATAATCTTCAACTCTGTAATCTAACTTACAGTGTGCTGTGTTTTCCATTCTTGGACAGAGATCATAAATGAACTTTTGTTTTGAAGCACCTGTATTATAAATCTGAACATCCTACATGAAAATTTGGAAAAAAAAAAAATGCACAGGGATATGCACTTCATCTATGTTTAATTTATAGCTATCACTAACAGTAGTAGGAGTTTGATTCTTAAACCGAAAATAGAACAAACCATGTGCTTTCAGTTCTGACTGATATGTAAATAACAAATTATCCTATCATAGTAGATAATCACTGTAAGAATGGGAAAAAAAATCTCTCTCACATCCTAGTTAATTTTACTCTTAAACCAGTACAGTGATTGCTCTACTGTTTTGGTGTTTAGTTTTAGTGCTACCAAATCTAGACCGAAAACTTTGCATGTACAGTAACATAAATCTTTTAACTTTAGAGCCGCCTGTGGGTAAACTGAAATGCTAGAAGATACTGTACTATCCAACCATCTAAATACTGTCAAATTGTCAAATGAATGAAAGTTTCATAGCAGAAGTAGGTTTCAGCATTTCTTAAAAGTGCCTTCTCTATCACTGTCATCCCCAGGTGACTTACATGCACTAACTTTGACATTACATGTTTAAAAAAGGAAAAAAAAAAAAAAAAAAAGTAGGGTCAGGATTTGTCATAACACATCTGAGGAAGAAAAGATATTGTACAAGAGGACAAGAGGTAGCATATGAAATTTCAGAGAAAGTTACAATAGAAGGAACATGAAAAAAATATTTATCTCTATTCTTATTTGTTAAATGATTGCCCATGATCCTATAGCTGAATGGTGTGAGAAAGTGGGGTAGGAGTTTAGAAGGTGTGTGGGAACATTCAGAAGTATTTTCAGGGAGTATAGACAGGGTCCAGAAATGTTCTTTCAAATCAACTATTTATAGTGTAAACAAATGGTCATTTGCTAGTATTATCTTGACAGAAATCTTAACATATGCTTTGATATGCTGGCAATAATAAGAAATTTTTCCATATTTACTGTGCTCACTTCTACTAAAGCACAAAGAAATCCCCTTTCAGGACCTTTTGCTTGTATGCACAAACAAAAAATAGTATTAAGAGATGCAGAGTCTTATTGATAGACTTACTAATATGTCTCTTAAAATACTAAGGCTAGGGAAATTAGTTTCTAACCCTTTCACATCAAGGATTATTGCAATTTACTGTACCCTTGTCATTAAAAGCATATTTACTAAGATACATCAGCTTTAATAACTATATTCTGAATCTGATTTGTCCCACCTAAATTTAGATGCATAAGTGGAGAGCCTAATCACTCAAGACACACCTCAGATAATTCCAAAGGATGGTCCAGAGCTAGGCTGGAAATCCTCTGGACTACCCATTTCTCTGCACTGATAAATTTTGTTGTCTGAGTAGACTATGCTCCTTAAATGAATCCAGGCCTAAACTCCAGCGTACCAAAACTGATGGAAAGACAGATGACTGCTTTGCAAAATGATGACAAAATTTGACCTGCAAGTGATTTCCCCATACCACATCCTGACCTGGCTCCTTCTGCCAGGCAGGAATGCGGTCAAGATGGAGTGGAGGTGGTGGCAGCCTGCTGCCATGCTCCCTCTGTGCCTGGCCACCCTAGGGCTGCAGTGGTATGCAGCTCCCCAAAGACCAAGTCTGACTGACACTCTCGTGTTGGAAAAGGAAATAAGAAGTCTGTTTGCAGGCAAGAAGAGAGGACACAAGCTGAGGAAGAAGTGGAAATGAGAATATTGATAGTTTCACTGCATCATCTTGTTCTCAGCTGTATAACTATTAACACTTAGCATGAGCTGATCGTTTCGGATGAATTTGTGCACATTTGCATGTATACAGCTACTGTGGTTGCATATTGCATTAGACATAAATTTGACGATGTCTGAAGACTTCTGTAAAAGGGGGAGCATTAGAGGCAGATTCCTAATAGCATTGAGCAAATTGGAATTCTTTGGCTAATCAGCAGATATCCTCTTGTGGGCAGCTTGCTACCATTGGGTTAATTAGAAAACAGCTGGCACTGACGGGGGGAAAGAGGGAGGTGTAGGGAGACAGAGTTTGCAGAATTCCCCTAATGTTTTATTATCTTTCTCTAACCTTTTAGCCTTAACTGCCATTTTAGGAAGTCTAACACAACTTAATGAGATGCATGTTTCCAGTGCTATACCCCTCAGAGTGGGAGGAAGTGGGTTTGCTGAGCAAATGTGTTTAATCCTCTGGGTTTTCCTGAGAACTGTTCAATTTAATTGGATTACATCAGGGGTGTAATGCTGGAGTGTGAAGAGGGTTCTTTTCACAAGCCTTTGATTGCTTCATATCATGTTCATCCTATTTTACTTTGACCTGGCGGCCTGTAAAATGTGAGACTGTATTTCTTAAGATCTAGTGACACAAAAAGTTTGCAACCAGGGCAGGATATGCTGATTTCTGAAGGAGTCAAGGAGAAATGGGGATGGTGTCTACAACATTTGCTGAAGTGTCTGACAACACTATTTTTGTTTGTTTATTTGTTTGTTTGATCTTATGAACTAAGTTACAACATTGCCTGATATTTAGAAAAAGTATTTCATAGAGAAGGTAACTGGAAAAGATGAGCACAGCAAGAGTAAGATCAATGGCACCTGGATTTAGATCTAGTAAGAGAGGACAGAGTAACAGAAAAAGAGGGAAGACAGCAAGGAAAAAAGAGCTTTATAGACACCAAGACACACAGAGAAACTTTCAACCGCTTGCCAGTTTGGCAGTGGAGAGGAACACCTTGAGGAAGAATAAACATTGCATGGATCATGAGGTCATGCAAACATATATGAGATGAGTTTTTTTCCATCTAACTCACATGCAGTCATAAAAGATCTATATGTTTTCAAACATCATGCAAAAACAACTGCACTGATGAACAGGGATCATGAATGTGGGGAGCTGACACATCCTGTGGTATGGATAGGAGATATATCCCAATTTGGGAGGATTCCAAGCAGGAAGTCATGCATGTATTACATTTCTTCCCTCCCCCTTTGCATCCCAACACATTTGTAGGAGTTCACTGTGCAAGTAGCTGTCAGTTCCCCTTCCAGTGCTATTGCAGCAGTTACCAAACAGGACACACAGCTGACTGAAAATAAAAAATATTAATAATTTACACTGCAAGACCAGACTGGGTTTTGAAATGAAGAAGCTACAAAATGTCCATTCTCTATTTTCTTTACATTAATACATGTTATTGAAAAGTAGAGTTTGCAAGGAAGTTTCAGAGGTAAACAGATTAAATAGACAGTTTTGAAATCACTACATTGTTACCTTTGAGGTTAAAGCCAATGTTCACGGGACAAAGACAATCTGCCAATTTATCTCAGGATCTGTAGGACTTAGCGGTTAAGCAATAATTTGAAGAGAAATACAATAGGATAATTTTCTAAGACATAGAATAATTTTCTGAACACGCAGTTATAAATACGATGGAATTATGAAACCACAAAATGTTGAGTCTCTTTAAATGCTTTCTGGTCCTCAAATACATCATAGGTAAAAGAACTAACATCTAAATAACTTAAACACATTAGGCAGAAGTAACAGTAAGAAGGAGCTCAACAGCAAGAAGGAGAATATGCTTGTGGAAACTGTCTACTGTAAGCAAGGGAGAGCTGCTTAAACAAGGAGGCAGAAACAAATACAAAGACAAAACTATGTTGATATGTGCACACAGGCATGCATATGTTCTCATAGAAGTATCAAATGGAATAATGTAGATCTACCCACTCCAATTATTGCTGCTTGAAAATTTTTACCATAAACCCACCCATTAACCCAATATATTCCTGAACAATTTTACTTTTGTCCTGTGCAGAGCAATTACAATGAAATTGTCACTATGATAAAGGGAGTCTGGCACATCCAAATAAAAAAGACATGTGGCACAATTAACACAAAATTGATCAGATGAGTGCCATGAAAGTCTACATAGGACTGATACAAAAACCTGAGAAGTCTAAGCAGAAGGATGTAGTGAAAACCACCACGGAGGAGAGGAGAAAAAAATCATGCAGATATATAAATATATATATATAATAAATAGCAAATTTTGAATAACAATTTAAGACAAAATTCTAAAAGAGAAATTTGAAAAAGATAGGGTTGTTGTCTTTTTTTAAGAGAACTGTAAACCTAGTTTATATTTGAAGATGTGAAAGAAGAGGTCATTTATCATGTTTTGAAATGATACTAGAACAAAAAAAAAAAAAAAAAAAAAAAAAAAGGAAAAATTTATCAATCTGATAGCCTCCAACTAAAAAACATAGCAACACATAGGAGTTGTAAACACAAAATTATATCAGAAAAGATAGATCATCTAAAGCAAATTGTTGCAGTTCTGAATTAGTAAATATAAACTCATTACAGAAGAGAGATAAAGCAAGAGATTTATTAGTTCTGTGGTTAAGGCACAACATTATCCTATATGTTCAATAGGGAAAAAGAAAGGATTTAGAGGAAAAAAAAAAATCAATCTTTGGCTAGGTCTGTGTGTGGTAAATATAACGGGATTGCAGATGTGAGTAGGGCTCTTTGCAATTGTGTTCATAACCTAATTAGGGTGGTAATTAGGACACATGTAAAACCACAAAAGGAAAAAAAAAAAAAAAAAGGATGTAACATTTCAAAGAATGAGTTTTAGAAGAATGTAGAAGCACAGGATGAAATCAAGTAGGATAAATCAATAGAGATAAAGGACACAGAGGGAAATGGAAAACATTCAAAGATAAATTAATGTATGCCCAAGGGCTATGCATGTAATCTAGCTAAAAATACACCAGAAATAAAGAAGGCTAGTGTTGATGAACAAAGAAGCACAAACCTGAAAATATACACTCTAACTATATCCAAGACACTGTGTAAAATGAATACAGCTGAACAACAAAAGATTGAAAATGAAGGTAATACCATATATTTTAATTTGAACATGCATTAAATATGTTTCTTAAAGCAGAAAAGAAGATATTATTGGATGGGAAAGTAATCAGAAGATAAAGACCAAAATAATCACAGGGAATGGGATATTAAGTGTAAGATGATGAAAAAAAAGTAGTAAAAAAAATTGATATTACTGTTAATAACTGTCGATATTTTGGGACTCAGCAGAAACTGTTGTGCTTCTCTGTGCTTCAGAGATGACTTCAACTCTGATATTTACTTCTTACAATAGCTCACTAGCATACTACAAGGGACTATATGAAAATCCTAAATTTAGTTCTAAATACCTTTTGTATAATTCATCCATTAAACAGCTCATTTGTGGGTGCTTTTATAAGTAGTCAGTACATTATTGTGAGATTGACCTCTTGTTATCATTAATTTCAGCCCTAGTTTGGATCCAACACCTCCTTAGAAAAACAGCAACAGAAAACTGTAGTCAAATAAGCTAAATCCTTAGAGATACACTGTTCACCTGCTGTGTATGCAACTCTGACACCAGAAGAAGCTGTGAAAGCTCCATGTCTTCCAAAGTTTCAAACTAGAAGACGGGGGGGAAAAAAAATAAAAATTTCAAACTATAATTCAAGCAAGAGGAATTTAAAGGAAAACAGTTGCCAGCACTATGTGTAAGTCCAAAATACTGAATTAATTACCTCTCTGTGTGGTAATGAGTATGGCCAAAACCCAACCTGCCTGATTCAGGTTTTTCACCAAAGCTGCTGATCTAAATTTCCCTGAGAGCCATATTGCCCTTTCCATCAAATGCAAAGGGAGTATCTGTACTGGGGAGACTAAAAAGGAACACAATGTACACACTTTACTGAGGTTCCTAAAGTGCTGGGAGGGTGAATCGGGTCTAAAATAGTTTATTACCATAATTACAAAAACAATTGCTTGCTATACATAATAATGAAACAAGAAAATCAAATGACTAACTGCTTGAATTAAGTTGATAAATGCACTACAATATAGTAGGCAGAATGGATCCAGTGAGATAGCTGGTTGAAAATGAGTAATTGATAATTATTATACACCAGTAGGTCTTAACTTGCTGTAGCCCATAAACTATCTTTATGTAATTTTCACAAGTATATAACCTTCTTTTTTTTTTGTTTTGTGAACAAGTAAGAAAATATCTTTCCGTGACAGAAATACAGAAATTCTGTTTATCCTTGATAAAAAAAAAAATAATAATAATAATAAAAAAATAAATTAATTTAAAAAAATAGGGCAAACAAACTTCATGTTCCAGGAAGAAAGCATTCAGAAGTCTCCTTAGCTGGAGGAAGAAAGAGAGGGAAATAAGTTTATGTTTCTATTTTGAATCTTATTCTCTTTGTCCTTGCACCCTTTTTGTCCCTTTCATGTTAAAATGTAAATAAAAAAAAAAAAAAAAAAAAGCTTATAGAATTTTCTAGTCAAACTTAGAGAAAAATTAATGCAGAAAGGGAGGATATTTAGGAAACCCCTCACAAGTGGCAAGAGAATCCAAAAGGATCCATCTCATCTAACATTAAGAGTAGCATTCTGCTTCAGATTCAGAACCTTGATTTAGGTGTCATTAGTATAAATGTCTACACATATGTCACATCTAAACGTGGATGTCACTAAAAGTTGAATCTGGGATCTGAAGAAAGCATCATTGTATCCCTAAAAACATAAATAAGGAGACAGCTTTAATCTGCCCAGAGATGCCCTTACTATTTTTAAGGCAGGTGGACTCTGCCTTAGTAGTGCCTGTTTCTGCAGACTAAAAGGAAGAAAGGATGACAAAATAAATCTGTATTTTCTCAGAGGTATTTTTACTGAGCACTATGGCACATGTTATGGGATATTGCTTTGGTCAGTTGGGGTCAGTTTGGGTCAGTTGTTCTGTCTGTGTCCCCTCCCAGGTTCTTGTGCACCCTCAGCCTACTCATTGCAGAGGCAAAGTGAGAAGCTGAGAAAACCTCAATGCCTAAAGGCACAAGTAGTTAAAATATTGGTGTTTTAGCCACAGTTTTAGTCTCAGATCTAAAACAGAGGTCAACATGGGCAGCTATGAAGAAAGTTAACTCCATCCCAGTCAGATCCCATACAGTATTTCTGAAACAAACATAAGGAAAGAAAGGAGAAATTGGAGAAATTTAAGCTAAGCTAAGGGATGATGGCACAAAAATGTATGTTTTCCTGGGAGTTAAAGAAAGGCTTTGCAAAATTAGAGCACTGAGATCTTGGAATAGCTTTTTATTTAAGTAGTGAGGACAAAATAATTGTTTTTAAGTATCATCTGATAATTTTTTGAAAAGAGTTATATCATAAGAGTCTTGAAATACCAAATCTCAGTGACCCACACCTCTTCCAGTCCTTTGTTGTTTGGAGTAGTTTTTTGAAAATAAATTACTATTAAACTCCAAAATTTACCTTTACTCCCTTTTCTCTTCAAGAATGAAGAGTTTGGAGGCAATTTGGAATTAACTAAGCTGTTTTATATCTGTTATCTCAGACACTAATAGACATTTAACTGAGGCAGCACAGTTCAGAATGGTGTGGAAAAAGCTACCCATCAAAAAAAAAAAAAAAAAAAAAAAAAGTAAAATATTCTGTCAGCATACACTAGGCTCCCTGCTGTTGCAGTCTGCCACTAATTTAAAATGTGTTCAGGTATATCTGCAAGGACTTCAGGTCAGAAATCATTTGACAAAAGACCAAAGGAACTTCCTTCCCACCAGTGCAGGAATAAAGTCCACTTCCAGGCAGCTGAGGAATAAAGACGGGGGAGCAAGATGCTCCTTGAGATAATCAGGCCAGTCTCATTGTTTCCCACCTCAAAGCAGGGAGGGAAACCAGCTTCATTTATCTTCTGAGGTGTGAAGTTTGTCTCCAGTGGTTCTAAACAACTTCATTATGTGCATTCAATCTATTTAGAGTAGTAGCAATACCCTGAAGCAACTTCAAGTCCTTTCTATGGAAAACGGAAATATCTAGACCTCTCTGCAGACATACACTTTTAAACTAGTCCTAGGATAGCGTTCTCACTCCTCTGTGATTCTTCTCTTCAAAGTTGATGAAGGATATCATTTATAAGCTGTTCTAATGGGATATCGCACTATTTTAAGAAGACTTTTGGAGGAAGAGAAATCATTAGGACTGCTCTGTGAGTAAAACCTGCCAGCCAAACTGAATTAACTCCACAGATGTTTTGGTGTTGTTTGTTTGTTTGTTTGTTTTGGAGGGTCATATTTTTCACGTTTTCTATACTTTTAGAAAAGCAAATAAAAATACTTTGCAAAGTTAAAAAAGACTGTAGTTCTTTATCCCATTTTTTTTGAGAGTTGAATTAAAGTGACTTGGGAATTTGCTATGAAGTCAGGCTTCTGTCTAAGGACTTCATTAATATGCCTCAGATAAAGCTTACTGCTGCTTCTTTAGAAAAGGGCATGATAATACCAAGAGAAAACATATTCCTCCTGTATTCAAAAACAGGACAATAACAATAGGATCATCACTCTGATTGAAACTAAATAGAATGTCTTTGCCCTGAGACACAAGTCTAATAATACTCACAAGATATATTCGTTTAAAAAAAAAAAAAATACATAAATTGCCTATGTAGTTGCCTAGTAGCTTTTCCAGGATTATGAGGTTCTACATATCTTCAGGCTTTGGAAAATCAGTTTTGGAAGGAATGAGAGATACTGGAATCTGTACCCTGGCACTCTTCCAGAGATGCTGGTACTTTCCTCTGCAGAGCTCAAGGACTTGCTGAAGCTTCAGACAAGGAACCTATTCACCCTTCTCTTCAGTGACAGTATCTTGAACAGATTTTCCCTTTGATTGTGCTACTTCTTTATAATCAGCATGAAGATTATATGATAGAAAAGAATCATTCTTTCCTTTGTTGATAGCTAGAAGAACAAAGCTATGATTCTTGGGGAAAAAAAAAAAAAAAGTCACAAAGTCATTTCTTAATTTCAGGTTATTATTGAATATTCCTTTCTCTAAAACAGAACATTCCAGAAACCTGAAATCACCATGCTTGGATAATGCTTGTAGAAGTCTTTTCTTTGTTCTAGGATGCATCTGTTGAAAGCAATCTAAATTTCAATCCAAAGCAAAGTTATACCCACAGCAAAGGAAAAACCCTGCTAACCATCTCATAAATGAATGCAATAGAAATTTTCTTGGGAAGGGGGAGCGGAAGAGGAAGGCAAAAGAATAACTTGTTAAAAAGAGAGATTTGCTAAGGTCAGAAATACACGATACAGAAAGAAATAACACAGTTTAAACCTCAACAAATCTGTGGGGAGATCAGTGTTCTATAGAGAAATACCTAAAATGCATCATTATGGGATCAGACTCCCAAAGCTTCTTGTTCCCCTGAACATGTGTATAATAGATACTCCAGTTTCTATTACAGTTTAAAACATTTAAACTCAGGGTAATCTTTATTTCATGTAAACTTTTCCCACAAATATATCATTTACCTTTCTCAGCATCCTACACAGGATCTGTCATTTGCTGATTGTACATTTGGAAACTAGTTTTGAATAAACCAGAGTTCATTAATACTCTCTCAACATTTCAGTACCCAAAAGAATTCAACAGAAAACAGACAACACTCAATATTAGAAAAATGGGGCACAAGAACAAGTTTCCTAACATAAAAACTTACGAACCGCACGTAGGAACTAAGCCAGATTCCTGGCACAATTCAATGCTGTATCAAATTCAGAGTTAACGTACTCTCAGCTGCTTATGTGGAGTTTGATAAAAGGGTTTCATGCAGCAAGATGTAATCTTTAAGATTCTTTTCAAGTATGTGTAGTAAATAATTTAGATAGCCTTTGGTTCCTGTACTCCTAAACTAGTGGTAATGCTCATTGGTAGTCAGAGAGCACTGAGGTTATATTCTACTCTCTCTGGATCTGCTCAGATACAGCTTTTTCATCCCTAGAAACAGTATAAAGGACCTCCTTCTATATGCTCCTCTGTGAAACCATTTTAAGCTCTTTATAAAAAATGAGCAGTATAAGTTGGACATTTTAATGGCTCTTGAGCAGCCTTACTATGCTGATATTTGGGATTGAGGAATGCAGGAGGCCTACTATGGATCTGGCAGTTGGAAGGGTCCCTTTTTTAGATACTCCAGACCAGCAATGGCTCCCCTGGAAGCCAGAGTTTTTATGTAGCCCTTCTCAGATTACTCCTATGCTAGCCAAATATTCCCAGGCACAGAAACATCACCAGCTATAGCAGTAAGTCTGGATCGTTTTGGTCTGTGCAAGCTAGTACTCTTCCAGATAATTCCCTGGCACAATTTGGCTGATACACTCCAGACACTTTTTCCTGATTTACATGTAACCACAGAGTAAAGCCTAAATACAGGCTGTACTGTGCCAGCTGGTTCCAGTGCCCAGTTATGTACACAAGCTGTCTCAGTGTCCTGAGATCTTAGCAAGGATCTGGCATTCTCAGTACTTCCCTGTCTCCCCCATATTACGTCAGGAATCCAGGAGTCAAACAATCTTTTTAAGGGGTAATAAATAGGTAATTAATAGAAATACAGAAAATATGTAATATAAAATTAATAGATAATAAATATATGGATATTTCTATAATACTTGTGTTGAGCAAATATCCATACTTTAACAAGAAGGCTGATTAAGATTTTCACAAAGAAAAAGCATTTCTTTCCCAAACAGCTGTGAATAAGTATTCCATAAACCCAGCCTTCTTTCAGGAAAGTAAAGTATTAGTATCAGAGAATTACAGAATCACAGAACCACAAAATGGTTGAGGATGGAAGGGACCTCTAGAGGTTATCTGGTCCAACCCTCCTGCTCAGGCAGGAACACCATTTTTGGTCCTGCAATACTTTGCCTAATGTAGCCCAAGATAGCATACATCTTCTTTGCAGCAAGGGCATACTGCTGGATTGTGCTCAGTTTGGTGTCTACCAGGACCTCCAGGTACTTTCCAGTATGTACTGATGCCTAGGATTGTTCCCCACAGACGCAGGACTTTGCAAATCCCTTTGTTGAATTTCACGAAGTTCCTGTCAGCCCATCTCTCTAGCCTGTCAGGTCCCTCCAGGTGACAACATGACTCTCTGGCATATCAGCCACTCTTCCCAGTTTTGTGTCATCTGCAAACTTGCTGAGGGTACACTCTTCCCCACCATCCAGATCACTAATGAAGATGTTAAACTAGACTGGACACGATATTGATCCCTGGGTTAATCCACTAGTTACTGGCCTCCAACTACATTTTGCACCACTAACCACCACTGCTCAGCTGGCCCCAGGTAAGGGTATAGTTGAGAAAATAGATATCCAAAAGAACTGAACAGGCATGAGACAAAGACAGTTGATGACCAGAATAGCTTGTAGATCCAACAAGCCAGGTAGACCCCAGCTGAATTTAGCAGACCCATTCAGTTGTCTCTGTCCCAGACTCCTGCTCTAGCCCATGCTGGCTGTATGCATTAGTTCCATTCTGCCTCTTAGCAACAATCTCTTGGACCAGGAATGCTGTTGGCAAATGGTGCAGAGACACGAAGAAAGAAAGCTCCATGAGCAATTGTACAGTGCCAGTTAAACTCTTTACTTCCTCTCCAAGCCAGTCACACCAGACTTGTACCGGTTCTACGCAGAGCCATTTGGTTGACTATGAATGGTGGAGAAAAACCAAGTGGTATTAATTTAGGCTCTGTAAAGTATCTGAACAGTCTGGGCCAACTTGACCCTGGAAACTATAGAGTTACTTTCCCCCAGCACTCTATATTAGCAGATCAGACCTGTGCAGGCAACCTACTCCGTGTCCCAGTATCTGCAGATCCACTACCCCACAACTTATAAACCACCCACATTTAATTGAGAGTTGACGGGGTAGAATTCATTTCATCCATATAAACTCTCATTAATCTGCAATTTCTAAGCAGGAAACAGTGGGAGGAAGGAGAAGGTAGAGGACATTTTACTGAAGTGAATCCAAGTGAAACATTAAGAAAGTCATTACATTAAATTGCAGGAATAATACATGAAGCAGGTTGGTTTTGGAAATTAAGCAAGCCTCTGTTCTCATAGGCTGTGGTATGAATTATATCTGGTCATTTTCTGTGTGGCTTCCCTGGCTCGAATAAGTGGAAGAAACTTACTAAAAGGAATGGAACAATGTGGATTCCTTATCACAACTGTCAAACCGAAAATAATCTGGCCAAACACTGCCACTCATTTTACAAACAGAAGTTTTGCAAATTGTTTCTGAATTTATTATTGAACAGCCTTCCCTGCTCAGAAGGGCTGCTTTATATGATCACTCAGTTATGTCATTTTTGCATGTATATGAAAATAACTACTCGATCTTCAGTGACCTTATTATTCATTCTCAACAGTGTATTGAAGTGCTTTACAATGTCGTTCAACTTAGAACAGGAAACATATATACATTTCACAGCACATACTGGCAAACCCTACTCGTGGCATAACTAGACAACTGGTTTTTAAGAGGTAGTGGACAGGCAAAAACACTCAATAAATGGCAGGGTAATTCCTGTTTCCATGGGAATATGGCATGGAAATAAATACATTATGTGTATCAGGCAACAGACCTTACAGGGAGCAGAAGAGAACTTCTGGGATGTTAAGATGTAGAAAAAGATTGATTAGAAGGGAAAAGCTGCTAACTGTAAAATAGAAAAAAAATGCTTAGGTCTGCTGATCTCTTATAAGGAATAGCTCAGTTGCTAAAAATATGTCTGACATTTCATAGAGGCTTGGTCTGTTTATTCAGTGTAAAATCGAACAAATATGGTGTTTTGTTTTAAAGCATTGAAATGGCAACACCTAAAGAAATTCTGGAGAAAACTAAATTAAACAAATATATTCATTTTCTCATTTTGCCATACTACTTTAAAATGTCTGTCCTGAAAAGCAGTGATAAAGTCACAACAAACACAGAATTTCATTAAATTCCTGGACAGTGTCCATTCTAACAACAAGCCACTGTTATCTTTGTGTGTGTATTGAGGAGGAAGGGTTTTGGGGTGTATTCATATGACAGCATGATTTTCTCCTATCAAACTGACAATAAAAAATGGAGGTAGGGGGAAATATATTTTTGCCAGTATACATGGGAAAACTTTGAAAAAGCAACATCCAAAGCTTCTTTTAGAAGCAGGCATGTATTGTTTACATGAAAGTTTACTTTAGATGAAGAGGTCACTTAAAAATAAATTACTATTTTTTCTTCCAGTATTTCTATTCATAGTGAAGTCATTGATCACAATCCTTCATTGGCAGCAGATAATATAATCATATTTTTGAAGAAAAAAAAATGAAAAGAAAAAAAATAGGTATATTAGAAATACCTAAGAAATAGCTAGAGAACCAAAAATACCTGCCTTTATATCTCTGAACGGACAAAACTTCCTGCTGTGGATTATTTGTGGGGCACTCATTTTCCTCTCTTTCCTGAAGGAAGTCTGCTGACATAGGGCTTGAGTGCTAATGAGTTCCTGCAATTCCCATAACTGGTATAACAGATGCAAAACCCCATCCGAATGAAACATTTGGCTACAGGAGGAGCAGGAAGAAGCATCTGTTTTTCAGCAAATGAAGCACTGCTCAGCATTTCAGTGCACAAGGGGAAAGATGCAACAATGAAACACTATCAAAAGGTACAGTTTCATATTCAGTATAAGTGTATAAAAGATGTAGTTATTTTAAAGCAATAAAAAACAAGTAAATGTGTATCTTTTAAGAAATACACCTCAAAATTACAATGAAAATCCTCTTTGTAATACATGCTAGCACTAAAAGCAAAATCTTTGAATTCTGTACAAAACAGCAGCATGATGCAGCTTTGTGTGTAGACAGTGTTGTTGACGGCTGGGAAATTTTCTGTGAACACATACAAAATTAGATATAGAGATAACATAAAAAGCTATTTTGACTGATCAGCCAACTAATTTTCTGACTGAATATGACAACCAGGAAAGGGCTGTTCTCTAAACTGATGGTTCCTCTAGCAAGGGTGTCATGACATTCATATCGTCTCTCTGGGCATTTAAGTAAAGCTCATAGCATGTTTTCACTCACTGGCAATCCTGTTACTGACATTGTAGAATCAGAGAATCACAGTATCATTAAGGCTGGAAAAGACCCTTAAGTTCACCAAATCCAACCATCATCTAGTACTTCTGTGTTCCACGTCCCTAAGTGCTACATTCACACATTCTTAAATACCTCTAGGGAATGGAAATTCACCACTTCCCTAGGCAGCCTGTTCCAATGCTTTACCATCCCTTCCTTGAAGAAATTCTTCCTAGTATCCAATCTAAACCTCTCCTGGCACAAACTAAGGCCATTTCCTTACATCCTATCACTTGTCACCTGAGAAAAGGGACCAATACCCACCTAGCTGCAATCTCTTTTCAGGTAGTTGTAGAGAGCAATCAGATCACTTCTCAGCCTCATCTTCTCCGAACTAAACATCCCCAGCTCCCTCAGCCACTCCTCATTTCTCTTGTATTCATGTTTCTTCACCAGATTCATTGCTCTTATCTGGGTCTGTTCCGACAACACAATATCTTTCTTGCAGTGAGGGGTCCAAAACTGAACACTGTATTTAAGGTCTGGTCTCACTAGGATGCACACAAAGGTACAATCATTCCGTAGTCCTGCTGGCCACCCTATTTCTGATGCAGGCCAGGATGCCATTGGCCTTCTTGGCCATGTGGACGCACCGTTGGCTCATGGTCACCCAAATGTTGACCAGCACTCTCAGGTCCTTTTTTGCTGGGTAAATTTTCAGCCATTCTTACCCAAGCTTATACCACTGCTTGGGGTTGTTATGACCCAAGTGCAACACCTGTCACTTAACCTTGTTGAATGCCATACATGTATATGGACCGTCAGTCTAGCCTATACAGACCCCTCTGTAGAGCCTTCCTGCTTCGAGCAGATCAACTCTTCTGCCAAACTTGGCATCATCTGCAGATTTTCTGAGGGTGCACTCAAATCCTACATCCAGATCACTGACAGAAAGCTTAAATAAAACTGACTCCAATACTGATCCCCAGGGAACATCACTTGTGACTGGCCTCCAACCAGATATACTTAATTCACAAGAACTCTCTTGGCCCAGCCATCCAGACAGTTTTTCATCCAGAAGACGGTACATCCATCCAAGCCATGAGCAGCCAGTTTCTTCAGGAGAATACTGGGAGAAACAGTATGAAATGCTTTGCTAAAGTCCAAGTAAACAATATCCTAATGATTTGGAAGAACGGAATACCATACAACCCTGAATTACTGCAAATTCAGTTTTGATTTGTTTTACTTATTACACTTTATAGCATGATCCTTGCCAGTGTGTAGTTTTACTTGATCAGAAAAAAAAAAAAAAAAAAAAAAAAAAAAAAAAAAAAAAGGCAGTGCTTGAAAGAGGGAAAGAGGTATATGAAGTAGTATAAGTGTCTCAAAGAGCTCTTTGGTTGGCATTGAGAAAAAGATTTGAAGAAGAAAGCTGTATGAGCATCCATAATATTTTGTCTGTAACAACTTTTACGTACTTCTTGAAGAGTTTTTCTAAACCCTTTTTAAGTTCAGTTGCTGTTATTTTTTCCAACTTCCTTTAGGCTCTTGAATTCCTACTACTTCAAACAGAAACATGCATTATTCTCAATTCAGACTGGATATTAATTTTTCCTTTTACAATCCATTTCTAAATACTATGTTTTAATAGGTCATCCTTTGTAATTTATTTTCTAAATAAAACTATCTAATCTAATCTTCTATGAATTCTTGATATTGGGTTAAATTAAATGAAAACTGTAACAGAAAACAGTACAAATGTGGGGGAACCAGGAAACAGGATGCACATAGAGATTTTATTTTTTTCCTTGGTTCTAAACCACCTCTGTATTCTCTATAAATTAGCTTCTGTTTCAGTTTAATTTTTCTGTGTTTGGGTTTGCCTGTACTTCAGAATGACTATGTAGGAATATATATCTCTCAGTGCTTCTACAGAGATGTCACCCCAGAATCAGTTGATTACTCCATCCCACAGATGGAGGATGTGAGGTCTGATCTCACATCCTATCTTCACAGGATAAAAAAATTACTTATATTCTTATATATGGTCTTAAATAATGTGGAAATAAAAGTAAAGTTGAGTTGAAAGGGGTCCCACACTTTTAAGTACAATGTAATTAGCTGCCCCTGCACCACCTCAAGAATTTGCTCAATACCCATCTTCAATCTTACAGTTCCATAACCCTGGCCCTTCTCAGCACCTCAACCCAGACCCCATATGCACACACTTGCTTCGTTTTTCATCATCATCTCTGGCCTGGGAAACCAACGTTATTTCTGCTTCTATCTCCATATCTACACTGTACACAAAAAAAGATTCCCACATTCCCCATACCACACACTTACCAGCAAGGCAGGGTGCTGACCAATGCCAGAGCTGCTAACTCCATGACAGACACTGATAACCACAATCTTCTTGTTCTGCTCATGACACTGTCACTGGAAATCCACAATTTCCAACCCTAAAGATACTGGTTCTCAGGTGGGACACTTCCTGGCTGAGATTCACTCCACCTTGTGATACTCTGGGCAACTCCTGTACAGGCAGCTGTGCTACTTTCCCTGTGCTTCCTTTATGTTTATGGAAGAAAAATATGCACTTTAAGAGTGTTATTCATCACATCTTAACAGCGGTAACTAAAATAAATGAGATGAGCTGGTGGTTCTGTGCAACCAGGACGCCATTAGTAATCTTCACAGTATGCACATTCTTACACAATGGGAGCTCCAGCATAGCGCTGTTCTGCTCTGCCTATAACATCTACTCATCTTAAAGCTCTAACTGCTCAAACTGCTTCTTATGAGCTAAAAGGAGAGGGGAAATGATGCAAGTGGACATCTACCACTATCTTTATTTTATTCTTCCAAAAGGGGCAGTTACAAGGTTCAGCTGTCTTAATGAAGGCCAAATCCTTTTGGTTTGATTTGTTTCCTGGCAACATTAACTGCCACAGAAGACCCATGCCTAACTGCACTAATTTTCACTTCCTCAGAATATATAGTGAAAAGCAAGAGCTGCAATGAACTGTTCTGCTGTACAGAATAGGTATAACTATATGCCCTGTAGCTTAGCTATAGTTTTGATGATACTGCAAAAATGTTTCCGACTCCTTAATAATATATATCAATGCTGCTTTTGCAGCACTTCTACAACCCTGTTCTGATTATTTTGCATAATTTGGAATTGTCTGTAACATATAAGGACATATATAAAATACTTGTTTCATGTGTTTCAAGTGAGTATAGACAGCAGTTCAAGGGCACCCAGTATTACAATGCAGATATGGGGAACTGAGAAATGACATTTCATAGTCAGTGATTTTATGCTTATAATGTCCATAGTTTATGTGAGGTTGATCCAGATATAAAACTAAGCTATGATTGTTCATTTTTTTCTGTTCTTTCACTTGCAATGTAATCTAATTCTATGAAATAAAGATCAAATAGAGCTATAGTACTCAGGCTAGTTCAAAACTGAGCTGGAGACATCCAACATATCTGTCTATAACCTGAGCTGTTAGCTATCCCTAGCTATGGGTCATCAATTAGGCATAATAGAACAGCCATAACATCCACTGCTAAATAGATTATTTCAGTAAAACGATCAAAAAAGACTCTAGAGTCTCCTGTCCTCATATTTCATTAAGGAAGAAATCTCTGCTCTTTTTTTTTCCTCCTTTTTTTTTTTTTTCTTTAAGGATATAATTACAAATGTATATATGTTTTTTCAGTATGTATTAAATATTTTACTGAACTATACCAAGGAAATAGTTAACAGGTTGCTTGGTTTCCCTTTCAGTAGTATGCATATATTCATGTGTAAGGTATCTTCTTGCCATTTGCTCTCCTCCTTTCTCACATTGAATTCTACCTATGAAATGAATGACTGAAGAATATTGCTGCTAACAGTAATGTTATTGCTTTTTCAGCACATTTTGTAACATTTGCAGATACAAGCTTTTTGCATTTTTAGGGGAAAAAAAATCACCAAGAGGATGGTCAAGCACTGGAATGTGGCCCAGAGAGGCTGTGGATTCTCTGCTTTTGGAGATCACCAGTTTGGCACAGCCCTGAGTAACCTAGATCTAGGTAAAATCTATCTTTGAAGTTGGATGTTCAAAGCTGGCCTTAATGACCTCCAGATGTCCCTTCAAATCTAATTAATCTATAATTCTATAGTCATCCTCATTAGGACTAACAGAAGATTGTCCTAATCCAATAAATACAACTTGTATTGTAAAACTAAGCAGTTTTCTTCACAGCATTGGTTCACTAAAACTTGTTTGAGGAAGAGTCAAACTATTCAGGCTGATTCTTAGATATACTGAGGGGAAGAGAGGAGCTAGTTTGTTTGTTTTAATGTGAACAGTGAGTGAGTTCTAAAGTTTAATGCAATTAATGGCAATACACTGCTTGAAACCTTCTTGATCTTATGTGTTCCTTTATGTATTTTTTTCAGGTATATAATGTATGTAATTCAGAGTCTTTTGTACTCTTAAATCAAAATAAATAAATAAATAAATAAATAAATAAATAAATAAATAAATAAGGAGAGGCATTAATCAAACTTGATATATATTACCACATATCTAAGCTTATCACTTTAGGCTTCATTTGAAATAACTATATTATAATGTATACCATATCATCTTGGTACAGATGGCTCAAACAGGTCAATTAATCTGTGCTTTTGAAGTGTCTGCTTCTGTCAGATGACAACAAAAGTTGCCTATAGCAATTGGTTCTCAGCTCTAAATATCTATAGCACAGACATCTTTCTGAAGTTAGGTGATGTGATTCCATCTAAGAGTAAGGGTAATGTTTAGAATCATATGGGCAGGGAAAACTTGTATCCTGTAGATATTTCCACACCTACGTTGCTTAGTTTTCTGTAACTATAAGGTGATTCATTCTCAGTCTTTGGTCAGGGGTGATAGCAAATCATGTCCAAGAGCAATTCTGCCGAAAAATTCTCTTACCCATTCTCTCCCCCGAGCACAAGGACTGTTGCGTGTTTTAATAAAAGATCTTGATTTAGAGATGCTGAACACTGAACTACCAAACTGCTGAACTACTAACTACTAGACTGAACTACTAAAGAGTCAGAACACAGAGATGACTTTTAGTACTTAAAGTAAGATCACTCTGCATTTTGCAATCTAAGCTTCTGATGAAACTTTCTACCAGGAAAGTACTTATGCTGATTGTAACCCCCTCTATCTATTAGGGCAGCTGTCTGTTAGAAAGGAAAAATATCCAGGTGTTGCTCATGCACTTAGAGTTGCATGAGTCCTTAGAGAATCTTATTGTGTAAGACAAAGATTTAGATCCGGGCTGCTTTCCAAAATGATACTGTCCCTGGCTTGTCTTTGACTGTACCATCTGATACGCCTGCTGTCTTTTTCACTATCAGCTTTAAATTTTTGTTATTATTCTGTAAATGAGAATACAGTTAAACCTGTGGATGCAGCAAAGATGGAAGTGTAGTTCGGGATCTTATTATCTTTTGGGGAGATGGAAAGATACTTAGCTTATATTCAGAATGTTATTCCTTCATTTTATTTTTGTTTCCCTGTTAGAAGATGTCATTATGTTTCCCTTACACCACTTTGCTTTATCTGTGTTTGCCTGGACTGAAGCTATGAAAATTCCTCATTATTAAATGAAAAATTACATAAAATTTCCCTGTCTTCACATTTCCTTACATAACTGAAAATCAAGCCCAGATTAATCAAAAGGGAATGAATCTCCCTTCTTAGTAAGGGCTTCAGTTGGTAGTCACATAGAGAGCAACACTACAGATGCCAAAAGAAACCATACTTGTTCCTCTAACTCGGCTCAATACTAATAATAAATTAGTGGGATATCTCCATTCAGGAATATAGAGTGAAACAAAATAATTGTCTTTTTCACTGGAAACTGAATTGAATAGTTCTAATTGTTCTGCCTCTTCCTTCCAGCTGCTCAACAATTTTAAGTTTTTACTAAGAAACATGTAAAAAGCAGAAAAGAAGCATTTCATTTAGAATTTTCAATACTAAGCAAATTTGCGTTCACTTCTTAAATTTGTGTTTCACTTCTATTTTCTGTCTGTTGTAACAGTAACAGCAGTAACATTAATACATAATTAGAAGGGTAGAAACATGCTTCAAGTCAATAGATTGTAATAGCTCCTTTGGAGCCATACTGAAGTATCTCCTCTAGCAAATACATGGTTATGGACTTGTTAAAACAGACATTACTTACCCAGTAGTCCATTCTGGCTCCTTATAGTCTACCATTTGAGTAGATCTATATTTAGATCTATTGATCAGTAATTAAGAGATAGCATGGTGGCAAAATAGAAATATATCATAACCAATCTTAAAGTAGTAATTTATAGAAACAGTAAAAACATCAGGAACTGGCAAATGTCTTTTGCACTATTTTTGCTTTCATGGAGAAACCAATAAACTCAATAAAATTGTAACTTATACTAAAAGATTTCTTTGTGGAGGCTGAGAAGCTTACTTCATCCAAAATTAATTTTTAAAACACAGCTATTAAGGAAGAAGTAAGATAAGTCACCATCGTGTATACAAACATCAACTACTCATAATAAAAATGAACTTTATCAGTGGTGAAAGTAAGCCCTTGTAAAGGGAATTCAGCCACTTTTAATTTGAGCCATCTGGAGTTTTCTCATCTCATTAGTCTATAATAGCATACAGGTGAGTTTATCCAATTTTCTATTTACAATTGAGGTCTATACTAATTTAAATGCATTTATAATAATTATAAATCTTTAAAATTCTCTCTTAGAATATGCCTAGAAAAATGCTCGGGCATGATTGTTTTTCAGACTCTTTGAAGTGCCACAGTCGTTCTAATCCCTTATGATTTTCACATGGTACTCAAGATATTGGGACATGATTAAATGTAAATCCAGTTTTTAAATTTAAATCTGGCTTGCATTTCACTCCAAAAGGGGACTGCAATATTGCTACTTGTGTTGCATGTAATGGAATTGTTTAATTCACAATAGCTTTTTGCAAATGTAAAAATTTAGTTACAGTGCTAGTACTCAATGACTAAAAGAGGTATATTCTGTTGTGAGCATATTCTTCTAATTGTTCCAATCTTTGTATTAGCATTAATTAGCAAATTCATCTTTCAGTCACTCCCATGTGGGATGTATTCTGTCAGGGCTGAGTCAGTAGGGAATTTAATTAATTTATCAGCAAATTGGATTTTTCCTTAGATGTCCTTGTTTTGGTGCTTTTTGTTTGTGCTTTGTTTAGTTTTTATTATTCATTTTATTATTTATTTATTTTAGATTTTTTGGTGGTTTACATAACTATAAGCTTTTTACTTCTATAATTCTTTAATGCAGAGGTTGTTAATGGAATGTTATTGAACAGAAATACTTCATTTACAAAGGGTATCAAAAGAGAAGTTCTGTCAGTCTCACTGGTCATTTGCAAGCAAGTACTTCCGTTAGTGAGAACTTTTCCTGTGTAGGCTTGCAGTCTATTGGGAATACTACTTTACAGTAAACCTGCCAATAGCTGGATGTATAAATGCCTGATATTTATGGCTTAAGTACAAAGGATATCAGTGTGTGAGAATTCAATTCAACAAGGCTAATCTCAAATGCAATTAATGTTCACATTTTTTATATGCCCCTATGGTAGTCTGTTTGCCCAAGGAATTTATTGGAAGTGATACATTTAATTAAACTTCTTGAAACACTAGGGCAATGATATCATTTAGGCAATAAGGCATCACTTTTGGAAAGTGGAGAGAGGAACAGCATGATTGTTGTATTCATTCTATCCTTACATTTAATGGAGGGTATGTGTGACTGTGTAGAGACCATATGTCAAATACTTCTCAGAAAAAGGTGGTTTACTCATGTTCTGCCAAGCTGCTAAACAAAAATAAAAAATGTTTTTATCTTGTGTCAATTTTGATTTAGTCTCAGTAGTTGCTATACGTACTGTGTGAACAAGGGTAAATAGGCAAGAAAATTTGCTAAACTGCCATAAGACAAAAATGTGGCTTGCTATATATCATTGGCTATTATTACTTTCCTAATCAAAAGCAAAGTATCATTTTTTCTGCCTATTTAGCATCCTTTCTTTTATAACCTGTTAAACGCATAACTTTAATTAAAAATACATGACCTTCTTTGCTGCCAATAAATCTTCCATTTGGTGTTAAAATGTGTGCTGTTACAGAAATGACAGTCTGTAGTAGAACCTATGTTGATAATTTTCTTATGTTTTTTTGTTAAAGCCAGACTGTACTACGCTTATGATGTGCTGATTCTGATCAAGACTGGTATTCTAAAATAAATTATTCAATACATGAAATTATTGTCAATGTTTAGCAGTCATGTTATTTCTAAGTGGGAATTCATGAGGGTAGTCAATGAGAGTTTAAATCCCCATAGCTTGAGTTCTGGCTCCTGCCGTCTTAAAACAACTCATTGTAGCAGAATGTGGAGATCAATATACATGATGGTGGGTCTCGGCAGGGCAAGAAAGGAGGGGAGAATTTTGGTTAATTGTTTTCATGGACCTTATAGTTTCTGAATTACTTCAGAAATTTTCTAAGCTATCTGAGTATGGACTCTGGGAAATATCTGGTGAGATGACAAAGAATGTTCTATTTAGGCCCTGTAACCCCTAATGTAAACTCAATTCATATTTCAAGATGATCTTTACAGAGAAAAGTCATCCTGAAGTCATTTTAAAAAAATCCAAAACAATAATGATGTGGTTCATGTGCAAAATTTATAAAGACAGGTGCAAATTCTGCAGTGACACCAATGTCCCAGGCATGCTTGTTCTTTCAGAGAATGAAAGCATAATTGATGTTAGTTACATTTTTGTTATAGAAGTGTACAGATTAAAGTTTTCAAATACAGATAAAGACACAGTCCCAGAATACTAACCATGTGTAAGAGTAATGAAAAAGCTTTGTATCTTGAGTGAAGAAGCATTCTCAACCATCATGTGTGTGTGTGCAAGTATGCACCTCATTCACATAAATATAACAAGTATTAAATGTATTTGAAGACAAAATCTACTGATAATATATATATCAGGAAAAATCAGAGTAAACTATAACAGACTTTTTCAAGGGTGCTCTGGAGTGAACTTTTATAATACGCACAAGAATCACTTCAGATGGCAAAAGGGATAAACGAATTCCTAAGTAATGTTGAACATGTGGTGCTTTCATGTCTCTTCAAAACTGTCCAGGCTCAGTTGGAGGAGAAGGTAGATGCTTCTTGAATAATATGAATGTTTTTGTTTCTTTTGCTGTTGTACCAACGCTGTTTCCATGATACAGAATACCATGGAGAGCTTGTTTGTGTTTTAGAAATGCCATATTTCTCCTGAATTTAAGCGCAGATTACTGTTGAGGGCTTATTTTCATCTTCAGGGAAATAAACAGAGAGAAAATTTTCATCTTTGAGAAAGTCTCCTAATACTTAATTTAAAGAAAAAGTAAAAAAAGGAGATTAAAGAGACAATAACAAATGAGAATGGATGTGCAAATTGCAACCCAGCATGATTCTATGCATCTTACCAGGTGTGAAAGTGCCAGTCTTCAATCAAACATAGCGTTTAACTGACAGTAAGGTTATAAGGTATCCTACAGTCCCATTAGTTAGACTGTCTGTTCATCATGCAGAGATGTGGAATGCTGAATGCAAATGAAAGATTTTAGGCATCCCAAAAGGAACCTGCTGAAATTTCTTTGACAGCATTTTGGTCTTAAGTATTATTTTAATCCATGTAAAGTCCTAAACATTTTCAAAACATTACAGGCAGTTGGTCAGATTTACTCCTCCTTCTTTTTCAAACAGACAGATCATAGGTTGGATATGTCCTTGGACCACCCTTGGAGCTTTTTATTGCATTGCTAACCAAGTGCAATTCAGAGCTATTCAAGACCCCAAAACATTTCACAAATTGTGTGATTTCTGCAAGCATAGGGCAGAGGCAATTTTCTCTCACTGTTTTGATGAGGACTTTTCATTTAATGTACAGTGTATGGGGGGACAGTGGTAATAACACTGTCTTCTACTAAAGTATTCTGAGAGAGATACTTAAGCCCACTTGTTCAACTTTCCTACACATTTTAATGGTAAAAGAAGGCTTACCACAAAAGAACCAAGTCTGAAAAGTTGTATTGCTCCTTCTTTCTTTCTCTTAAATAAACACAGATACATTTCACTGCATCTTGGAAATTCATGAAAAAACAATATCACTTACTTATTGCAGAATGGTAATGAAGCTTAGCATTTGCTTCTATGGTGAAATGTAGAAGGATAATTATACTGACATTGTAGGAAGAGCATAACTCACCAAGCAGGAGAAATTCAAAAATTACTCAGAAATAAGAGCATCCATGCAAAGAAATGTATTGGTAAAATTATCCTACTAAATATCTTCAGAATGACAAGTCATCTTTTCTTGGATGCAGAAATCTGCTTCAAGATAGTAAGCTGATAATTTAGAGATGAGGTTAAATCAAGCCCTAGGATTCAAGTGCTCATGAGCATGGTCCAGCTGAGGGCAGCATTATGAATATTGCAATTCATAATGGTTTCTACTTGGAGTGTGAAACATTTTATGTGAAGTAATGACTAATTCTTAAAAGAAATAAAAATAATAATAATAATAAAGATAAAAAAAGGAAAAAGAAAGGAAGGAATAGCTATTAGATTGAATTAAATTATGCTGATAGTTAAAGTATAGGAACATGAGTTTGTAGACTGATCTTTCTGGAGCTCTATGTTAGAAACAGGTAGATAAATACTCAATTTAATTAAATTAGTATGGTAATGTGAAACATCTGAATCTGAGGACCTTGGGCAGTAAATCAGTCTCAGTTAATCATAATCATGTCTGATACTACTAAGCATCATTTAATGGTATTTTAAGGTTCTTTTTATATGAATAATAAATATGATATAGTAAGATGTATATTTAAATGATTTTACTTTTAAAATTTACTTTAAAAATAAAATTTTTTTTTATTTTACAATAGTTTTGGAATAGAATTTCTAATGAAGACATCCACAGATTTTTATTTTTAACACGTCAGTATCAAACATCTTCATCTTTGCTATTGTTAGGCT
Source organism: Aythya ferina (assembly GCF_964211825.1). Taxonomy (NCBI): domain Eukaryota; kingdom Metazoa; phylum Chordata; class Aves; order Anseriformes; family Anatidae; genus Aythya; species Aythya ferina. Next base: position 53,909,086 of record NC_140296.1, read on the forward strand.
AACACCAGTTATAGAAATGTCAGTAGTTGCTACCTGTTTCTTTGATCAGTCAATTCAAAGTCTGGAACCTCAGTCGCCTTGGCTGCGGCACACATCATTCCAGTTCTTTCTCCTTTGGCAAGCAAGCACTTCTGTGCTCTAACAGTTCTTGTACTCTCCAGTGCTCTTGGATCAGCTAAAGGGACTGGGTATGCATCCTGTAAACTGGCACCATTCCCTGGAGTTTAAATCAAGGGTCTCTTATTCTAGCTGTCCTAATAGCTATACTAGACCCAAGTAGAGAAAGAGATACAAGGCATTGAAAACTGTATAAATCAAAATCAGGTAGAACAGAAATCTCCTTTAACTGTTGAGGAAGTAGTGTAATGTACACCTCCTGTAGAATGCAAGATCATTTAACTTTACATGGAAGTGAAGATGCATATGCTATTTTCACTAGACACAGATATTTTTGTGTTTTACTCTTCTTCAGCAGAGTCTGAACCTGAAGTGTTTCAGGTAAGATGAGACAAGCTCTCTGGACAAAAGAAAGATAAAGGTGAAACACAAAGTAGCATATCATTTCCAAAACAATCTCATAGCATCCCATTGGAGTGCTGTCTATCCTATGATAACTTATTTATTCTAATTGACTGTGTCCTGCCTTTGTGTTAGTACAATCACTGATATTCTTTAGAGCATTCAGGCTAGATTTAAACATCAAACAGAATCTAATATAGATGTGTTTTTATCACTTTTATGTCCCTTCATCTTCAAGGGTAACCAAAAACAGTTGAGATTCATGTTTTCCAATGTCACATTAGAGATTCTCTGAAAATATCTGAATAATGACCATTCATTTTCTGAATAAGTCTGTCATCTCACTCCTATCAACCTGGGTAGCAGAACAGCTCTTCAGAATACAAACAGCTGGTGTTAAGAGCTCTGCTATAAAGGAGAAAATATTTTGGATAGTATGTAGTTATACAACATTTCAATAATATAAAATATGGAACCACACTCTAGGTGTGATGTGTTTCATCAAACCTATAATTTGTTGCACAGGCAACAAAAAGCTTTTAGATGCAAATTGTAACTACTTACATAAATTGGCCCTATAATGTTACCAAAATACAAAAAAAATAATAACACTGTCTGTATAGCCTGTATACTAAAGCAGATACTTATTCAGAAACCCATATGTAATCACTCAGCTGTACATCCAAACTGTAATATTGGCTGATGTTAAATGCTCTGTAAAGCTTTGGCTTCTCCAACTTTAAAAGGCTTAAGTAAAACTAAATGTGATACAAAACAGGACAAAGAAAGTGAACAAATAAATAGAAATTCTTCCATAATAGGAATGACTCTATGGACTAAGACTCTTCAGATTCAAACAAAGACAATTCCTGGCAGTAATTGTAGTGATCTCTAAAACCCTAAGAAGCAAGGAGAAAATGCATCAAGAATTTATTTTCTGTCTTTCATAATGGAAGAAGTGAGAAATCTCTGATGAAATCAACAGGTAGCAGATTGCAGATAAGTAGAAAGGAGTGCTTTTCCACACATTGCGTAGTTAAGCTTCAGGTCTCAATGCCAGGTGGTGTTGTCATTGCCAGAAAAGTTTATATGTGTTTAGAAAGGAGTTAAGCAAATGCACAAAAGAAAAAGCAGGTAAGGATAATTAAATACAAAGATACTTTTTTGGCAGTACAGCGATTCAGATATGTTTTGGCAGTACAGCGATTCAGATATGTTTTGGCATGTGCCTGACTTCTCTTCTATGCTTTCCGTGACATCTGCTACTAGCCACTGCCAGAGAATAGTGAGTTTGGTCAGCCATTGGTCTGTCCTGATACAGCCATTTATAGTTCCTAAAACTACCTTAAGCATCCTCAAAACTTAAACCAACTACTTGTTTATTTAATGTTATATAGATCAGTGTAGCCATTGTATATGTGTTGTAAATAGTAATAAACAATATTTCTGTATCAGTTTTCACTTGTGTGAAACTTAGTAACTCTTCCATTATACGCCATCCTGTTTTCTGTTTCCATATTATTGAATACATGTGGCTCCTTCCACTAATAGTAGTGGGAAACAACAATGTTAATTCTCATGTACGTGTACAGAAGAAGAGACCCCATGGCCTATTATCATGAAGAACAATATGATATTACCAAACTGTGAAGTAAACCTATAAAATATTAATTACAGATTGATTTATTCTGACTGGGATTCAATGTTAATGGTTCCATTTAGTCTAGTTCCATCTGGTCTTTCAAAATTATCAAAGAAAGAAGTTGTAGCTGAAGTCATAAATGGAGTTGTGGAATGTGCCTTAACTCTTCACCTCTAGAAAATCTGGGTTCAAATTCTAGTTGTCCCCATACTGATGTGGCTTGTATCAGCTTGTACACTAGTGAATGTTAGTGTAGATCATAAAAATACCACAGAACATTTGATGAAAAGGGTGAAGTTCTTCACTATGAGGGTGGTGAGTCACTGGAACAGGTTGCCTAGAGAAGCTTGGACGCCCAATCCTTGGGCACTCCTGTTCACTGCCAGGTTGGATGGGGCTTTGAGAAACCTTGTCTGGTAGGAGGTGTCCCTGCCCATGGCAGGGGGGTTGGAATTAAAAAATCTTTAAGGTCCCTTCCAACTCAAACCATTCTGTGATTCTATGATTCTATGAAGTCTGCTGTATGTCAAGGCTGCAGTGGTTAAGACTGTTAAATGGTCTTGTTTAAACAGTGGTTCTCAAATGAGTTTGGAAATAAAGGGCTTCTCAAAGTTACTAAAATGAGGTGAAGCACAGACACCTTTATCAGTATCTTGCGTTGATTAAAAAAAAAAAAAAAAAAAGAAAAAAAAAAGAAGTAAGCAGTAAGCAGTATTCAACTTCATATACTTTTGTTTCTTATTTCTTGCAGGACTTTGTGTGATGAAATGAGTAGACGTTAATGTTACAACACACAGCATTTTTGTTAGCACCTATTGAAATACATGTGATTGTTTAGTCTGTAGCAAAGAAGGCTCAGGGGAGACCTTATCATTCTTTAAAACTACTTGAAAGGAAGTTGCAACAAAAAGGGTCAGTCTCTTCTCTCTGGTAATAAGTGATATGACATGAAGAAAAGGTCTCATGTTGCTGCAGGGGAGGTTTTTGTTGGATATTAGGAAGAATTTCTTCATGGGGAGGTGCTCAAGCCTTGGAACTGGCTGCCCGGGGAAGTGGTAGAGTCTCCATCCCTGGAGGTATTTAAGAGATGTAGACATAGCACTAAGGGTTTAGTGATGAAATTTAGCAGGTCAGGTTGATGGTTGGAACTGATGATCTAAAAGGTCCTTTCTAACCTAAATGATTCTATGATACTGAATAGCTCCCAAATCCCACTTTCTAGGCATCTGGCTGAGATACATTTTATAGAACAGCTGCCCTACCTCGTCCTCCCTAAGGACATTCTTGTAATTTCTGTGGCATGCAAACACACTGGGAAGCTCCATAGGAGCTCTGCATTGTACATCAGTCTTTGAAAAATCTGTACCATACCAGTGCAAGCAAGCAGATGTCTCAGATCCTCTGTCATCCAAACTGAGGACCTGTGGGAATGCCCCATGACTCCCTTTGATTTCCTTTCCATGTAACCAGGGAATGGAGGAGGACCTGTTATAAATGGCTCAGTCTTCAAAATGGGATTATAACCAAAGTTTACAATTTATTAAAGGAATAGAGGTAAGCAAACAGTGCTGGGTGCACCGGGAGTCTCTGCTCCACCAAGACACACACCAGTTACATCAAGCAGTTGATTTTTATGCTCCTAGGCTAATACATATTCATTACTACTTCTAGAAAAAACAGGGTTATTATAATTAGTTTCCGGAATCCAAACCCTCCTACTGGAGCATGCGTATCAGTCTCTGGTGGTCCCTCTGGGGGTTTCTGGGGGTCTCTCATGCTGAAGGCTCATAGTCTTCCTCCCTCTTGTCCTTCTTCTTTGCCCATCTTGGCTGTATGTCAGAGACTTGTGCAGCGTTGCCTGCAAGCTTTGTCTTTTAGTCGTCCTTCAGCTTTCCCCTTCTTCTTAATCCCCTGGCCAGATATCAGAGACTTGCATAGTGTCCCATGCAATAGTCATAATAGTTAGCAGTTGTTCTGAACCCCCCCCCTCCCCCCCCCCCTCCCCCCCCAGATATCAGAGACTTCAAGGAAAAGCCTACAAATACATGTCCCTTCAAGCTCTCTATTGACATGAATTGCTAAAACATTCCTTTGCAAGATACATTAACCACTCTGTTTCTCTTGGACTTGTGGTTATTTATACAAGGGTATGTAAGACAGAAGGTCACATTTCATCATGAGGCCCTAGCATTGTTCCATATTGACACGAATCAGATGAACATATTTCACAGACCTATTGGAAACCTGAGGTTTCTCTTGGGGTAGAACTGTGGGATGTAGCCCTCAGATTAGAGATGCAAGATAAACAACCTGAGAAACATCTTGGTTTCAGACCAGGCTTACTTCTCATTCATAAGAATTAGACAAGAATTAGAGGTAGTTTTAAAATGTCTCTTGGGAAAAAAAAAAAAAAAAAAAAAAAGCCAAGAGGAACAAGCACACACCTCAGTGACAGAGTGATGCATAACAAACTGTGACATGCTTTAGCTGAGTAGAACCTATGCCACACAAAGTCATCTATAAGCTTGCCTTCCCTGAGGATGCAAACTGAGTATAGAGTACTCCAATCCAGGAGCTGCATGCCTGCGTTAACATGGCAATGCATGAAGCTAGTCTGCACTATCTTCATTTCTGAGCTCTGATGGCAGGAGCTGGGGTCTGCCCATATCAGACCTGTGAGGATGCTCTAGATCTCCCTCTAAGCAAAACTGCATAACCTTCATTTTCATAGGCACCAGGAATGAAAGACATTTTAATTGTTGATGTTTCTATGTAACTTAAACAGGATCTGTTTGTGGACTTTGTTTGTTTGTTTGTTTCCCTTATTTGGCAATGCTTTTATACACATGTAAAGACCACACTGTGATTGCTGGTATAAATTTAAACACTTTAGACAGGATCTGGGCTGTGAATTGAGGAAAGATAATAAATAAAGAGATAAATCTCATACTGTGAGATTCATATGTCTCTTCCTTTTGCAGATCTTGTTCTTTGTTATTTTAGTTCATTGCTTTTACTATATATCTAAAGTGCTAAGTTTTCTTTCTAATACTGGCAACATTATTTCCTTTTTGTTGTTACAAAAGTAAAATGCTCTAAGACAAGTGATTTAAGGCCAATGGAAAAAAGCACTGGTACTTTTCTCCATTCTGGCACTAAAATTAATGTATTGGTTTTAAGTTTTGCCAATGTCAAGAAGACTGGCTTTAGAGTAACATAAAACATTTACATAGAAGGAAAACTTGATGAGGAGTTTGTGTTTACAAATTATCTTAACTGTTCCTGTAGGAAAGTAAGCTGCGTAACAATGAGTAAAGAATCATAGAATCAGAGAATGGTTTTGGTTGGAAGGAACCTTAATGATTGTGCAGTTTCAACCCCCCCACCACAGGCAGGGACACCTCCCACTAGATGAGATTACCAAGAGCCCCATCCAACCTGGCCTTGAACACTTCTAGGGATGGGGCATCCATTTGCAAATATTTCTTTTTTAAATGTTGGTATTTCATCTGCCATTTAACATGGGCTGTGCAATGAAAAAATGAAAGTGTTAGATTTACCTGATTGTTAGAGTTACCTTTCAAACATGAAGTGAGTGAACAATTATGCAGATAGTTTCAACATGAATTGAGTGTGTAGACTGAGACCCTCAGTGTGCATATTTTAGTCGAAATTTTAAAAGGAAAAAAAAAATCAAAAACAGGCTTATAGTGTAGTAAAGTAGAAATTTTATGCTTCAGTTTTGCTATTAAAAATAATATTTGGAAAAAGCTTTTAAGCCCATATCTGCAAAATAATATAGGAAAGTATTATTTTTATATATATGAGTCTATAGATTGTTAATTTTTTCTCCTAAAATGTTTTTTTCTTTTCAATCACAGAAAAATTACTGTGGAATGAAACTATAGTTAATTAAATGCAATACATCTTTAATCTTAATTTTTGATGAGTGTTATTATGAACTTTCTATTAAGAGAAACTGAGAATGGCTTAAATGACAGTAGGTAATTAAAAGTTGTGCTTTGTGGCATTATTTATTTTTGGTTTTGCTTATCTTGCTCTTATAAAATTACACTGTTATGTCACTGAACATTTGCACTGAAAAGATCTTTAAATGATTTGTGATAATTAAACTTCAAGATAAAATAACTTTGTGATTTTAACTAATATTTTTTAACCTCATATAAAACAGGTAGTGACTACAAGATAAAGAACATTTTATTCTACTAATAAAGTAGAATAAAGTTTCATATTTTACAAATAGTATTAATTACCTGGCATAAACTCCAGGATCAAAAAAAATAATAATTAAAAAAATAATAATTAAAAAATAAAAATAAAAGTAGTCCTGTGTTGTTAATTGTGGTATATGGATGGAAAATTTTTATGTTTATTGCACACATATAATATCCAGAATTGAAATGCTGTTTCTCTAGAAAACAACAGGAGATTGCTTAATCATTTAAGCAGAGGCAAATTTTATTCTAGGACTAGATCTGCAGCTGCTATAATATAAACGTACGGTAGGTTAGAGTGCTCACTCCTAAAAACTATTTTTCTCTTCTTGCCTTACAGTTTCTCCCAGTCAAAAGATGCTCCCACTAAACCCCTCTTGAGGTTCTCAGACCTCTGGAAATCCCAGCCAGACTATCTTAACCACTCACTTTCTCCATACCCAAAATTACTAGTCTCCTTTCATGCAGTTTTGCCTGAATTATTACAAGAATTTTCTCCTCGTCCTGTTCAGCCATGCAGAACAGCCCTTTGTAGCTTGTTTCTGATAGTAGTTCAGAGCTTGTCTCTTATCCTGTGTTCTTGGTGCTCTCCCATTGTGCTACTTGTCATTTTGACATCTAATAGGGAATCCTCTGTGCCAAACAAAGTAATGCTATTATTATTTATTCACTGCGACTTTTTTCAAATAAAGTTGTTCTGTCCTTTTCATAAAGTGCTAGTTCGAGAAAGAATTCCTTGTTAGCTCCTTTTCATTTCAAAGAACTTTTACAGTGTTTTTCAAAGTGAACGAGTCAAAACCATTTCTATGCAAATATTGCAGTAGAAAACCATGATTGCACGCTTATACAAATTACTATTTTTGCTTATGAGTGAGTAAACAAAGAGGAAGTACAGAGCCAAGTAGTTCAAACAAGTGTATGCAGAAGAGCTTCAAATGGTATCATTTTAAAGACAGAAAAATATCTCTAGTGTAGGCAGATTCCTTTGGTTAGATAGACCAGCTTTTTGCAAATTATTCTCTTTTTATAGAGGACTGTCTACTTCATTCATCCTTCAAAAATTTCTTTCATGAAGCAATGTTCACTTCAGACTTCAATTTAAATTATAACAGGAACCATTAGAATTTCTCCCTATTATTTTCTTGCATTCCAACTAAAATTAAAAAAAAAAAAAATCCCAGCCCTACTGTTATACACATACATGCAAACAGACATCATCAATTCCCATTACATCATCTAATATATATCTGCATTTACAAGCTCCCTCACATAAGTCAATGTTGGCTTTAATATGTTGGCATTGGCACTAAGATTAACAACAGATTTTTTTCCAGCAGTGATGGTTTGAGAGAGCTTGTAAAGCATTTTTAATAATACAAAAATCCATATTTTGCAGAGAAATTGCCCTTTTTTTTAAAGTATTATGCACTTCTTGCTTGTACAAGTCTGAGGAATGCTAGTGCAATGCATTCAAATAATCAGCATTAAATGAAACATAGATTCAAAACATTTCAAGAACTGCATGGTTTTTTGTTTGCATTTAAAAAGCAAATTTAAAAAGCTTATAGGTTACTTCTTATCATCAAGATTTTCTTTTATATTACAAAATAATATACGAACATCTTAACATATAACCACCTATTTTAAAAGTTAATATCTGAAGTTAGAAAAATGCTTCTGTGTGAGACTGTAAAAGATGACTTACAGCCAGATTAAACTGTGGTCTCAGCTGTTTAATATGTGTAGGGACAGCACAGTTGTAAATTGTGAACAATATGTCTGATTCAAAATCCAAAATGGCTGCCATCCATACTTTACAAAGCTGAACTTGATCATGATATATATTGAACAAACAAACAAACAGGAGTATTGGCAATACATACTCTTCCAGCTCAATAGATAGCTCAGAAAACATACACATAGCATTAGTTCCCTGATTTTAGGAGGAGGTACATTACTACCATCTCGTACATTTTTCCCCTTAAAAGAAAGAAAAATACTTAAGTATAATAATAATAACAATGTTTAAAATTTGTTTAAATTGAAAGTTTAAAGATGAAAAAAGGAAATTGTTCAACTTCTAACATTATAATAAAATACTCAAAATATTCCAGTTGAAAAGGCTGTTCCTGTTTGTCTCTGTTCTGCAATAAGTACATGATGAGAAACCTTTTGGTTTAAAAGAACAATGTTTTGCCATGAACTTCCACTGCACAATTGACTTTTTCTCTGGTGAGGAAAGCAGCATGGGGGAAAAAAAAATAAAAAATAAAAAATAAAAATCTGATTTTAGATACGGTGCAAAACAGAAATTTCAAATAGGACACTATTAGACTAAATCAGGCTTTAATGCTGATGGTTTCTCTAAGATGTTCTAGGTAGGCCTGTAATAACAAGGCAGAGTTTTTAATATCAAGACATTTGATATTACAGCAAAGAACTAGCTATTGTATTTTGAGGTAGTATATGGTGATGTACTCAAAGTTTTTATTCCTTAAATTTATAGCACTTCTTTAAAGTTCCAGATTTGGAAAATTAATCATTTGAAACATTACTTTCACTTCCCTTTTTTTTTTTTAATTTAACAATATTCTGGGGGGCTGTGTGTATGTAACTCTCTTCAACTCGTAGATGTAAAGCCTACCATTTTGAGTGCCCACTTTAATGTTAATAGAATTACTTTATGAACATAAGTTAGGGAATAATATGACCCATTCTGTTTAATGTTCTGCTTCTTTAGTGGATAACAACTTTACCAGACCATCTGTTTTCAATAAAATATTTATATGTATACATAAGAGAGAAGTAGGACACTACAAATATAGAGATCATATGAGGACCACTTTAATAATGCAATATATTTAAAACTTTTTGGATTAAACATAAGTATAGATTGAAATTTTGTCTTTGAAAGGAGGGAGCTTTTGAAAAGCTCCTTTTTTATGACCATCAATACATGCTAAAGGATTTTCTACCTTGTGACTTTTTTATTTAGAGAAGAGAAGAATCTCAGCAGTTAATACTGATCTGATGTACACATAAAAGAGAAGTTAGGGGGCAAATCAACATTTTAATATTTTTAATAAAATGGTCGATCTACATGGCTGCTCAAGATAATTAATTGATTTAAAAGAGTTCAAAAGCAGGGCTGCCAGCACTCAGTCAGTAAGGAAGCTGATGTCTTCACAGTTTGCACCTAAATTTTAGGTAATGCTTTAATTCACAGCATATATTCCTTATATTCCTCATAGTAGTAGTAGACAGTGTAGAAGGTGGCTCTGAAAACCTCCTGGAAAAAAAATCTTACCAGTCTGGCTGTGGTGTCTTGACTGATGCAGAGAGGGATCTCCTTCTGGAGGCCTCCACTCCCCATATCAATGAATTCATTAGAAGTATGGACACAGGGCAAAGCAAACCAGTTGTGCATTTTATAACTCTCCCCTGGTCCTGAACAACAATGACCACTAGTTCCAGGGTTGCAATGGATATGGTCCTGAGGTACTTTTTCCAGTAGAGCTTCCACTCAAAGGAGTGCAGTTTGTGCACTCTCAGCCCGCACCACAGGATGAACCACAGCACACTAAGTTAAAGCAGGCAAGGAATGCACTTATAAAGAGTAACCATGATCCAAACTAAAATGCTAATATAAGTGCATCCACTGTAGCTGATCAGTCTCATTGGACATTTAAATCTGTGCAAGCTGGGTAGCTAACTTAAGACTGCACTTCATTTACTTGTTCAAAACTGAAAACCTTGTGGCTGAAATTTCAAATATTTAACAGAACTAAAGAAGAGATTGGACTTCAATTTCTATTTAATCCTTATTAATAATATTATTAATTTTAGAATAAAATCATCTCTCTTCAGGTCCTTTTGTTTCATGACCTAAGGAAAGGAATATCAAAATTGTATGTAGTGTATGATCAAACAAAGTTACCTTCAGTCAGCAATACAACAATTTCCATACTCATTTACAGTACTAAAAATGACTAACAATGTTCAATGTTGTACAGAAGTACATTCTGGAGCTTTGTTCTTGGGTACCTTACAACGCAGACTCTACTTTTGTCACTCTACTTTGCAGAGAGACATTTTCCCCCTCTCCTTTCAGTGGGCAGTAAATTTAGCAAAAAGATTTCAAAGGGCTACTGAGTGGTTTTATGTACTTTTTAGAAATTGTCTCCTATATTTTGCAGTAGGCCCATCTTTGTATTACATAGTCCCTATATTTTTTCCATTTAGTTTAGTCAAACCATCTCTCCCTTATACTCTCCTTCAGACACAATCATTCTAATGGCATATCCATGTATCAAAAAATTACTTTTTTTAAAATAATCATATATGATGCTTGTCCTCTTGCTGGGGACAACAACAGGAAAAAAAAATATAGCTTTTTCTCTTTCAAAGAGCTTCAAGTGGCAACTGAATCTAAAGCAGAAAGGCAAAGTGATATGTGACAAATCAGTTGACAACACATTCTTTCTTCATTCTCTACCTATCCTCTGTTTAATTAACAGATCATAGAAGGAGAGAAAAAGGAATGAAAGAAAGTGAAAGAGAGTTAGACCTGAAATTGTCAGAAATCCAAGGGCTGCAGCTCTCCCACAGAAACAGCTGTTTCTTCTGAAAGAAATATCCATAGTTTGTATGAAGATGGAACTAACATGATAGGAGAAGGTTGGCACATACTATTTGCAAACTGGGGCCTTACTTGTCAATTTGAAGAACAGATTAGTCTACGAGTAGAGATGTGATTTAACAGGAAAAATCAAGAGGGCAGCTAACTTTCTGCCTGCCACTGCCTTGCTGAGCAGCACATTCTCATGGCACTCTTGCTGTGCTCCTCTCTAGCTAACTTAGCTCAAATAGACATAGTATTTGGTTAAAGTCAGGCCATTGCTTGAATGCTAAAAAATAATGACTAAAATAAATTGGAAATAGCTCCATGCAGTCATTGGTGTCAGTGATTTTCTAACACATGCACTAATTTAGTCCAGTTTCAAATCTGGGTACTTCAGTTCATAGCTTAAGTTTAAGCATGATAAATCAAAGCAGAATAGAAAGACAGACTTGAGAGGGGAAGGAGAAGGAAGAGGTGTGATGGACTTTGGACTGAGCAGGGGTTTGCAGGGAGGCACACCATATCAACTGTCAGTACAGCACTTGTGGAGGCTCCCACTGAATGACCCCAGGGTTGCTGTGAAGCTGCTGAGCTCTGTCACAGTCTAAGACCTTGCATGGGTGAGGAGCACCCTAGAAATGTGCAGAGGTGTGCTTGAACTGCTGAGGCCATGGAGGGTTGAGAGCTGTGTGTGAGCAGGAGAAATGCTGAGCTGTTCCCATGTGCCTACCAGGGAAGAAAGAGAAGCAGTGGCCAGGTGGTACTCTGGCACAGGCTCGTAGGGTAGCAAGGGAGAAGAGGACATAAAGAAATGCATGCTGTTGCTCTCAACATTGCCAATTCACAGCAGGAAGACGTTTGCTTTTGGGGTCAGTGGGTGGACTTTCAGAGGTGGTGGCTGCCCATGGCTCCTGGCCATTTGGAGGACCCTCAGGAGCTGGGTTCCTAGGGTGGTATGTCAAGGAGAAACATCCAGCTGCAGCTTTTCCTGGTCCCAGATACTAATTCTCCATTCTTACTCTTCTCTTTCTCTGTGCCTTCACTGTCATAGAATTGGAAAAAAAAAATGTATTTATTTAATATTAGTCCTTTTAAAGTGCAAACAGAAGAGATCTTATATAAACAATGGATCAGTTTGCATTTGTGTTGGTGATACTGATCTTTTGACTTCCTCTTTGTACACGGGTCACAAATTCAGATCCTGCTCACGTTGTCTTCTGCCTGCAGTTAACGATGTGCCTAGTTGGAAAAGTGTTGCAGAGTGGTCATTTAATTCATTTTGATCAAAGTCTGCACCTCATATGTTCAATCAGAGTGAAAGTGCTTGTCCGGATGCAGTTTTCGGTAATCACTAGGGATAATGTACAAGCAATCCATCAGTGCTAGAAGTTATTCTTTAGAGGCCCTCTCAGGGCCCTGAATTGCTTATCATAAGCAGAACTGATGTATTACATTTTGTCCCCAATTTTTCTAAAAACTTGCAGAGCCATTTCTGGAATTATTCCAATATAGCAGACTTGTAACTACCTTTGAGTCAAGGTCATATTGTGTAGTTAGGGTTCTGATATCTTACTATAACTTAAAACAGTCACTGCATTCCTCCTGCAGCCTTGGCCAGAGAAAAATGTACACCCACACGTTCTGCATGCACGGATACGCACCAGAGCTCAGCTGCAAGAGCTATCATTGCTCAACTCACCGCTTATATTGCAGTGGTGTTTTCATTGTAAACCCACTGAAGAGGAAAAAAAAATCAGAACTCTACACCCTGAAATCCTCTGTGAGCAGAAGTTAGATGACTTCCTCTCACTCTCCTGCCAGTGTGTCTACACAACATCCATAAGGACTAAAAGAGTGGCTGAATTTTTGTATCCATTTGGAAATGCCTAGGCCTAGACTCGAAATGACACCTCAGGATCTCCCATCTCTAAGCAGGTGTTAATGAGACATTGTGAGGCTTCTCTACCATGAGGCAGGTATGTTCTGCCATCAGGCTACAGAGAGTTCCTGCTACCCAATTCTGCAGTGTGTGTAGTCTCCAGGATAATTGCTCCATTTTACAAATTATGAATCTGAAACTATTAACTGATCTCATTATTTTCTGTAGCATTTTCCCACTTTATGTGGGTAGTAGTAATAAATCATAATAACGCACAAGCAAAAAAATGAATTGCAAAATGCAATATTCAAGGGATGGAAACACCATCTTTTGCCCAGCTTCCTATCCGCCTTCTGTACTGGACTTGTGCACTGCTTAATTTTAAGCAGCATAAATAACCAGACACTACAAATGCACAGAATAGGCCAATAACATATCATGTATATAAAATTGTTATAAAATTGTTATGCCCTGTCTTACATTCCTGAAGCTATCCAGTCTCTTATAAATTTAGCAAAAGAATAGAAGAATAAATTTCAGTAGATTTCACTTGTCAAATAGATCTAAGCCAAACTGTGAACAGCAAAACATAGCCACCAAATGGCTTTTTGGGCCTGTATTTTTACAGGGCTGGAAGTTTCTGCTTGAATTCATAAATGCATTGTGTTTGTTGGTGTTTTTGTTGTAGTTGTTGTGTTTTTTTGTTTTGTTTTATTTATTTATTTATTTATTTGCTAGGTACTAGCAATTAGCAAATAGATAGTGGTGTTGCAGTCAGTGTGTAACTGTGTGTCTAGAAGGTTTATTTACTCGCACTTTCAATTATGAAATTTATATGCATGCTGGTAGACGTGCGTGCATGTGCATATGTATGTATGTATACAGTCATATGCACGTAAGGCATGGTCCGGCGAAATAAAACTGCATCTACATCCAGATATGTAAAAGTCTGTTCTTTTCTATAGAAATAGTTAGTATAAATGGCCAAATCCTCAATAATCTAAATGATTAGAATAGGTCTCACCAAAGTCTATATAAGGAAGACATTATTATCACATTTCCCTGCACATTTCAGCATTATATAATATATGAACGAGAGCAGACTTTGCAATTAAAGATCTTTGATCTTTTTTTAAACAAATAATGACAGTTGGAGGAAGGATCTCGTGACATGCACCATTAATTGTGCATTAGGGACAGCATGGAACACAAAATAAGAAAAGCATTCAAACAAAAGCATTACGTTTTCTAACACTGTCACAAGAAGACAGATTGATCATTCCATGTGCGAAGCCCTCTGTTCTGCAGTTCTGTGCTGCAAAATTCATCAGCCCTGGCTAGAGAGATGTCTTACTTAACAGCTGCAAGACATTTATCCCCAAAACATAGCCCTGTCCCATGTTCTCATTCCTAGTCTGCTGTATGCAGCCTGCTTTGTTTTCCAGTAGTGTCCTGGTTCCTCTGCTAGTAACATTAACCATGCGGAATGGCTCTTTTCTGAGAGATGAAGCTGATGTGAGGCACTTTGGGTGGCCCTCCCTCCCTTGGATGTACTTTTCTCCTGGCTTATCTGTAATAGAAAAAGATTTGTCATCTGCATGCCTTGGGGTGCACTGCAGAGAGGCATGTTACAGAAAGCTTAAGGGGTGGAAGACACCTGTCTCTTCTAACAATTTGATATGAAAACAAACACATTGACCTAGAAATTCAATACCCTTGGATATGTGTTCTCTTATACTTCTCCACTATCTGGAATAAAAGGGGTGTATATTCATTCTCTTGCCTCAAACTCAGTTAAAGTCTTGATAAATAAAATGTCTTTCTGGTGACTGAATCCAATTTGTGTGTGAGATTGTGATATTTCAGGGAAAATGAGACCTGAAGGAAATTACTGGTAATTTTCTAACAAAATTAAATGCATTGTAAAGCTTGCAGTGATATCTGAGGATTTCTTCAATGCGTGACCCAAGAGGAAAAAACGCAAGTGCCTACAGAGACTTTTTTCTTTCCCCTAGATTCTGCTTAAACAATCTGCTTCTTACCACGGGAAGTAAGTTCCATACATTTCAGATAGGTCTGTCATTATCTTATTTCTTGCACTACCAAGCAGAGTTTTGGATAAGATGGGACTGGAGATATCCATACATAATATTGTCCATTTCTGAGAGGAAGAAAAGACATACAAAGCGTGCAAAGACTTATATTTGTTTCTCGATAACTCATCTAAGAGCTCAGAAAGAAAGTGAGCAAGCAATTGATACAAACTGACTAGCTAAACAACTAAGCTGAATGTGAATAAGGGCATTTTATCCAATTGTCAAAGGCACACATCTAAAGCAACACAGTGTAATCTTTTTTGTAAGTAAATCCATAAAAATTCTAATCAAAGAGGATGCCCTAATGGCAAAGGGATAAATAACTGCATAATTACAGTATTTATCAGAGAGGTAAGATTCTTCCAAACAACATGAGGCTCTACAAAGCAACCACATTCCAGAAAAGATACCTGCATTGTAAATAAAAATTAAAAGTAAAAATATATGTCTAAATGGAACAAAATAGTCCAGAACAAGTGGGTCTTTATTAGCTTCTATCCCCATGAATAATTGTTTTGTTCTTTAGTGTTGAAAGGATTGAATTTACCCTTATCCTTCCCCAGTATAGCAGATTTTTTTTTCTCTAATCAGTCAAAAGAATCTATCAATCTGCTGTCAAATCTGCTTACCATTTTCTCAGCCATGAAAAGTCTGTCAGGGAAGTGCAATGAACACAAGCTGGTATGTAACTTATTACTACATTCCTCATCATTTATTGTTACACTGTCCTGCTTCTCCACAAAATCCTTAGGACTGAGTATCATTTGCTGTTTAAAATGAGATGGATTTATGGGCCCTTTTTATCTTAGATACTAATAATTTTTATATCAGGCATTCATAGAAAGGTATATATCTCTTGGCATGCCAAGAGATATATACAGTAAATATATAATAATAAATATAAATATAATATCAGTATTATTACATTATTATATAGTATATTATATATATTATTGTATAATATATATATACACAATGTATATAATGTATATATATAATAATAATACATATAATATGTTATATATATTTTATATAATTTATATCATATATCATATATCATATATCATATACACTGTATGATTATAGTATATTATATATTACTAGTTTTATATCAGTAAATATATTTTTACTGATTATGTTTTCTTTTTAGTTTATTCTGCAGAAGCATTCAAAAGCAACTTTCTACGTGCTTTCCAAGAACAGGATGGTTACTGTAGAATAACAAAGGTATAAGAGCAACAGTAGATGTAGGAAAGGAACCCAAATGAAGCAGAAATTGGGCAGAACTTCATTCTTGGCTTTGTTTTCATTGTGCCCTGATGCCACCAAACCTCTTCTGTGGCCTTTTGCCAATGATTCATGTCACTGTAATAGTTTTGGCTTTGGTTACAGCTTCCAGCACCACAGCAGTTCTCTTGTTTATACTTATGGAAAGCAGCCTCTCTCCAATATGTTGTTCTCATTCCATTCTTCTGGGAGTATTTTTGCCTATAGTGTACATATCCCACTGTGGAGCTTCTCTACCTGTTGCAGAGGTCTGGTACATCCTCACAGTGACCACAGCCTTCCAACCCATGAAGCATGTTTCTGGGTGCACCCATCATCTAACCCCTTCAGTCATTTATCACACTCCTTTCATATTTTGTTGCAGACCCTGAGGTGACAGAGGCCACCTGTGATCCTGAAGCAGATGGTGGCATAGGGCTGAGTACCTTTAAAAGCTATTCTAAAGCAAGCTGCCTTTGAAAAGCAACCTACTTACCTTTACCCTCATATTTTTGGCTGCTCTATAGTAGGTCACATCCTGCTGAAAATGAACCCCCTTGGAGTAGGAAATTGTTTTCCAACCAGCTCCATCTGTCTCTGCAGCTCTTCCTGCACCTCCCTAAGAATGAGATTTTGTCCTCAATGGGGAGCAGAAGAACCCTTTTCAGTTGGCTTAAACTGGTTGTGTGACTGCATGCTGAGCTGGGCAGGCCCATTTGACCAATCTTCTGCCACTGCTTTCTCATTCCTAGACTGTCTCTGAGAAGTTACCTTCTGAAAGAAAATACAGAAGGACATCTGCATGCTTTAGGAGAAAAGGTGTTGCTATGGCTGGTATAACCAAATCCTTTTGGTATTCCTTTCTGGGTGGGAGAGGTAAATAATATTACCAAGGAAATCATCATTATTTACATTATTAACTGTTATTTTACTTTATAAAGAAAAAAGAAAGACCTTGTGAGATACAAAGAGGACATAAAATGTGTCTTAATTTTTCCTTTTACTGAAGTAGAAGCCAGTTGACAGGTCTTAGGAGGGTTTTTTTAAGTTACTGACTGTTGACAATGCAAACTGCCTGTGTAAAGATTTCCCATCCCAGCAGATAGGATCCAGTTTCTAGTGCCCAGCAGCCCATCAATATCAGATGACATAACTTTTTCCTATTTTCTCTTTGAAAAAAAAAATATATGCCAAATGTAAGAATCATTTTAGGAAAGTGGACTTTGCTATGAGAATTTTTAGAATAGTGTTTGCTTTTTTCTGCCTCCTCACTTTTTTTTTCTCTTTTGAAAACATGAAAAAATTTGCCTCATAGATGCTGTCCTATTCCATCTGACATGCATTGATTTTTCTCCACCATGTTTCAGATGGAGCCAACACTGGCATGGCTCATTTTGTTTAATAGGAACAAAAATATCAATTTAATTACTACCTAGTCCTGTCATGCCAAAACATGACTATTTCTGTAACAGCACTGTCCACAGATATTAGTACAGCATTGGGAATAACGGTTGTTCATTTGCTGCTGTGCTCTCAGATCCAAGGGGAAACAAAAGTGGTTCTTTTCTGCAAAAACTGAGAATAGGAATGAAAACCTCCTTCAAAACAAATTGTTGAAAAAATGCTTTGTGACTTTAGTAGGCTTTGGATCACGTCCCATTTCCTTGGCAGATGTAAGTATTAATAATAATATTATTGTCTTAATTAAAAGTATAACATTTAAAGATGATCTTTTATATAGTTTTGCATTCAGAAAATTCTAAGAGTTATTTTTGATAACAAAACAGCATAGGGTAGAGTCTAACATTTGTTCTTGCTTTCTGTGTTAGTGGATCTGCATCTTGTTCATGCTTGCCTGTATGAATCTAGAATGGCTGCAGTGAAATTGGTGCTCATATCCCAGACACATAGACAGGTTAGTTATAGCAGAATTTCACCAACATGTTATTCTGGTGACCAGAGAAGCCGGGTTAAGTGTATCTGAATCAAGGTTAAGGATTGCATGAAAACTGGCCTTGAGCACCAGTCAGTGGCAGAGGAGGAGTTCAAGAGCGCAGGAGTTCAAACCTGATGCACTTGGGGTGAGCACTGAAGAGGGAATCCAACATGAACATATTTGCAAGAGGTTAGCACCTGCACTGTAATCTGTAACAGAATGGCTTGGGTAGGATCTCCTTCCAGAAGTCTCCAGGGCTGGCTGCATCTCCTCATTTAATGTAGAGGGTATCAGAGGACTGTTTTCTGAAGTGCTTAGAATACTGGGAACAGACTAAAAGTTACAGAGAATTGATCTCAAAACATTCCCATACTTCCCTAGTTTCCATTCTCTGGTTTTATGACATTTAGCAGTCTTATAGGGAAATATAATGAATTCGTATTCACAAATCTCTCTTGGATAAAGCTGAGGCTGATCAAATGATCTTTCCTTTTGGAAAACACTCATTTTAGTAAATCAAAATTTCTTGAGAGAGAATTAATAGGATGGTTCCCTGGCTGCTGGCCTAGAAGCCTTGCCAATGTACAGCCAGCCAGCAATCTTTCTGTGAAGAATGTTCCATTTTTTAATTTTTCACCTTCAGTTAAAACATTTTTTTTTCCTCCTGTGAAAGTTTTAGTGGGCACAGATTCTTTATTTTCTGGCCAGCATTGTCTGTATGTTATTAGTAGTATTTATGATGATTACAACTTATCAGGCTAGTGGCCTTGTGTGATGAACATTAGCTTTTATATTACTTTGACCTTCTCTAGACTAGATGAACATTTTTACTCTTGGTTTCCCAATCATTTTAAAGAACAGGACACAGATAATTTAGAAGAGTTAAGGAGCTCAAGTGTAGGATTTTACAACACTGTGTCTATCCTATTGATTAGTTCTGTTTCATCCCTGCAATATACTTACTGCAGCTAGGCAAACATACAGAAATTGTTCTTTCCTTTCAAGAGAAGTGTCAAAACAATAAACGGATAAGTCATACCAGCCGTATTGATTTGTGACAACCGTTATGTGCACAATCATTTGGGATTCAAACATTTATCTGGGGAAAAAAATATATATATGTTTGCTACATTGGGCCTTATTGGGAGAAAATGATGTTAGGCATCTAAAAATTCTCCGCATAGTGGCTAGCTTTTAAATGTAATGAGATAACTGCAGTAAATTTCCATATTAATCAATAAAATTAAAGGCAAAAATCAATTTTGTCTGTGCAAGTGTGTGTGACACCTCCCTAAGAGTCATACCATTGGGATGGATTCATGCCAGAAAAACTGGCCATAGGTTGATATAGGTTGATTGTTTATTTGTGGCAAGGAAAAGCACAAAGTCAGCTTAGTGACAAAGTATCTGGAAAGATGTTAGCGATAGGATGCCTATTTATAAATCTGGCATCAGTACCTGTGAAATGTGTGTTTCAGATCTTGATAACAATTATGGTTTCCTACATAAAACGGGGAAAATTTTTCTTTTGTTTAACAAAAGTACTAAGAAGCAGACATGTTCTCTGATATCCATGGCAACCATAAGAAATTTGCCACCTAGTCTTGGGATTAGCAAGGTATCATTATTGTAACATAAAGAAACTAATAACGTTTCATATTCTATTTCCTCCTTTCTCTGCTGGAATAGATGATGAACCTTAACACCTAGGCAGCCTCCCCATGCCACCCACAGTTTGACAATCTTTTCAAGGTTGTAAAATGTTAAAATATTAATTGAAGGTATTTGAAAGCTTACACTTATCACTTCTGCAATGCAGTATACAAGATATTGTTTCACTATAAATTTATTCAAAAACATAAACATTTCTTTGGTGCTTTGTTCCTTACTTAATTATTCAAAATACTTAATGATTATTTTGTGTGTGTTTGTTGTTGTTGTTTGTTTTTTTTGTTTCTGTTTTTGTTTTGCGGGGTGGTATGATTGCTGAGCTCATGTCACAGCAGAATGATCTAATACCAAACAAAAAGCTTGTTTTTGAGTGATAATAGTAAACTCAGAGCCCATCATTGCCTAAAAAGGTATTTGAGTTTTTTCTTGTACTCATCACTTGATGCCTTTTTACTGCTCAGTCACACAGAACTATGAGGTCCTTCTTGTATTTTCTGTAACAGTCTTCATCTTACCTGTGTACTCGTGCACTCTCACCTGATAATTTACCCCTATTCCCAGATCACAGATCATTTATGAAAAGGTTACAACAGTGAAATCTTAAGCATAGACTCCTGTGAAGTCTTTTAAAAAGTCTTTGGAACAAAATCATAAGCTTTTTACAACTCAGGCTGTAAACTTAACTCCTAGTTAGCTGAAGTGAATTGAAGCCTAGCCACAGAGTCATGGAAAAAAGACTGATTTAGGAAGGGACCTGTGGAGATCCTCAGGTGTTTAGTTGTTCACATGGTGAATATTTTTCTTATAGACAAATAGAAATTTGCATCTTGTCCTGTCACTCCACACCCATGTGAAGTTCCCCCACCTTCTCTGAATCTACCTTTTAGGCACTGAAGACTGTGATAAATCTCAACTGAACCTGCTTTTTGGTGGCTGAGCAAACCCAGTCCATTCAGCCTTTCCTTATCCAAGTTCTTCAAACCTTTCATCATCCAGGTGGCTCTCCACACATCTAACTCTATGAAGGGCTAGAAAAATGTTGATTATCTTGACACAGCACGCAAGTTTCTCTACATTTGGCAGTAGTGAGAGACTATGGAGCAGTAAGTATTCATCATTTATCAACAGTCCTGGCTATCAGGGGAGGTCCCAATCGACTGGCAGCTAGCAAATGTGACGCCCATCTACAAGAAGGGCCGGAGGGCAGACCCGGGAAACTACAGGCCTGTTAGTTTGACCTCAGTGCCAGGAAAGCTCATGGAGCAGATCCTCCTGAGAGCCATCATGCAGCACTTGCAGGGGAAGCAGGCGATCAGGCCCAGTCAGCATGGCTTTATGAAAGGCAGGTCATGCCTGACGAACCTGATCTCCTTCTATGACAGAGTGACGCGCTGGGTGGATGAGGGAAAGGCTGTGGATGTGGTCTACCTTGACTTCAGCAAGGCTTTTGACACCGTCTCCCACAGCATTCTCCTCAAGAAACTGGCTGCTCTTGGCTTGGACTGGCGCACGCTTCGTTGGGTTAGAAACTGGCTGGATAGCCGGGCCCAAAGAGTCGTGGTGAATGGAGCCAAGTCCAGTTGGAGGCCAGTCACTAGTGGCGTCCCCCAGGGCTCGGTGCTGGGGCCGGTCCTCTTTAATATCTTCATCGATGATCTGGACGAGGGCATCGAGTGCACCCTCAGTAAGTTCGCAGATGACACCAAGTTAGGTGCGTGTGTCGATCTGCTTGAGGGTAGGAAAGCTCTGCAGGAGGATCTGGATAGGCTGCACCGATGGGCTGAGGTCAACTGCATGAAGTTTAACAAGGCCAAGTGCCGGGTCCTGCACCTGGGGCGCAATAACCCCAAGCAGAGCTACAGGCTGGGAGAGGAATGGTTGGAAAGCTGCCAGGCAGAGAACGACCTGGGAGTGATGGTGGATAGTCGGCTGAATATGAGCCAGCAGTGTGCTCAGGTGGCCAAGAAGGCCAACGGCATCCTGGCTTGTATCAGGAACAGCGTGACCAGCAGGGCTAGGGAGGTGATCGTCCCCCTGTACTCAGCTCTGGTGAGGCCGCACCTCGAGTACTGTGTTCAGTTTTGGGCCCCTCGCTACAAGAAGGACATCGAGGTGCTTGAGCGGGTGCAGAGAAGGGCGACGAAGCTGGTGAGGGGCCTGGAGAACAAGTCCTACGAGGAGCGGCTGAGGGAGCTGGGCTTGTTCAGCCTGGAGAAGAGGAGGCTCAGGGGTGACCTTATCGCTCTTTTTAGGTACCTCAAGGGAGGCTGTAGCGAGGTGGGGGTTGGCCTGTTCTCCCACGTGCCTGGTGACAGGACGAGGGGGAATGGGCTTAAGTTGAGCCAGGGGAGTTTTAGGTTAGATGTTAGGAAGAACTTCTTCACTGAAAGGGTTGTGAGGCACTGGAACAGGCTGCCCAGGGAAGTGGTGGAGTCACCATCCCTGGAAGTCTTCAAAAGACGTTTAGATGTAGAGCTTAGGGATATGATTTAGTGGAGGGCTGTTAGCGTTAGGTTGGAGGTTGGACTCGATGACCTTGAGGTCTCTTCCAACCTAGAAAATTCTGTGATTCTGTGATTCTGTATTCAAGGAAAGAAAAAACAGGATGAGGATAAGTGTTCTTCCATAACTATTCTCAGTAAAGAGACAATAAGACAAGTTTGTTAGGTTTAAGCTAGGTTCTTACAAAAGAGGATATTGTCATAGAACACTTATTAGCGGAGTGATTATGCGTAGACTAGATGTCACTAAAGGTTGAATTTATTTTTGAAATAACCAAAGATTTTCTTGAAACAAATTGCTTATAAAAGTGAAAAAGCATCATTTCTCGAGAAGACATACTAGATAGATCATAAATAATGTTTTCAAAAGTGTGCCATAAATTCTATCAAGTTTGGAAAAAGTTCTACAGCACAAAATACTAGTGAATAGAATGAAAACCAGTGCAGAAAGTATAATCACAGTAAATTCTGTATATGAGGAGACACTTGAAGTAACATGTCAAGACAGACATGGGAGTTATGAATTATAAATCAGTTGTGAAAAGAAGATAAGGAAATCAGAAGAATCAAGAGAATTGAGATGATTTTCTGAGTCAAACATTTGGGCCAAAAAGGTACCTGCAAAACAACATTAATGAATTCCTACTTTAAAGGTTTTATTCATTTTTATTCATTCATTTATTCATCACAATACCAGTGAGCTCTTTTAAACTGAAATAAAGAAAAGAGCAAAATACCCAAGGAAATAGTTTAAAAAATATATTTTAAAAAGTAAAAAAGTAAGCATGGAAAGTGTGATTTAGCACAAACTAAAGGAAGACATATTAGATGTCTGTAAATATCTGAGAGATTTAAAAAGCACAAGAAGGAAAGAATAGTACTGTTTAAGATGATAAGAAAGAACTGAGTGAAATTAAGCAGAAAAAAATACACTACATAACTGGAGAAATATAGTGAGGTGAGGTAGACGGTATAATGTCTCCCTAAAAAATAAAGGTGGGATAAACATATCTAAGCTATTTTAAAATTGTACTGGACAGATCACAAGGTATGCTGTATAAATATATATATTTTATAATATACAATTTCTAAATGTATACTATAATTATAATATACAATATAAAAATGTATGCTGTAGACAGTCATTCTACATTGGCAGTGGATAGGCTGAAAAGATCTTTGAGGTTCTACTGTCTATGACTATCAAGATAACAAAAAAATATACTCAGGATAGTTTTTCTAAGATAAGGATGCATTAAATAAGAATTTTAAGACTGTAATTTACTATCTTCAACTACGTGAGAATGTCTCATCAAAGTAAAGTCAAAAAGATGTATGTTTTTTCAGTATTTCAAACTGCATATCTTGAAAGAATTACAGATCGGTATATATTAATACAAATTTAAAGAATAGGCTATAGCAGGAAGCATACGGGCATGTATCAATGAGATTTATTTTATTTACTAGCTATAATTTCTGTGCCTGATGATGGAACCGTTTAAACATCTCTTGGCATAAGGAAGAAGCAATAAGACAAAGATTTTATAAATGTGCTGCATTTTATTCATTGATTCATGTCAAACATTCAGACAGAATTCTCAACAACATTTGGCAACAACATTTGCTAAAAGTCTTGTTCAGAACATCTTGCATTCAGCTCCCATAGGGTAGTAGAGTCATAATAGTAGAAAAGGATTATCATTTTGCATAGTCTTTGCTCCTTTGTTTTTGCATAAGTGAACAAAATAAGACATACTCTAACAACATCTCACTAAATTATTTAGAATTGCTCAAAATTATTGAAAGACAAAGAAGTGAAATCACTTTAATATGGTTATTTTTTTGAATACATGGGAGAAAAGTCTATGTTATGTGAAATGCTCAAAAAGCTAGAGAACCTACTGTTCAACCTACAAAATTAATTTTGTTGCTATCAGCTACAAGAAGATGACACCTGCCTGTCAATATCTTTTTCATACATATGTTGTATTAAACTGATTTTTTGTGCTGTTCTACATAAAAGCGAAAGTTAGACACCATCATAGTGCAAGTGGTAAGTTCTCCATTATTATTGGGTAAAGACAAAGTTAGCTCACTCTTAACATTGACAATTCATTTTTTCTTTTTTGAGGGAGCAGTGATGTTGCCGTGAATAAAGATAACAGTTTACACTGTTGCAAACATGAGTTTTAAGAAAAGTAACCCCCTGGGGAAAAAAAAAAAAAAAAATAGGAAGTCTTCAAGGGAAAACTGGGTATTCCAGTGTTGCATGCCAATACTTCCGTGGAGTTTAATGATAGGTAGAGGAGAAATCTGTCAATTAAGCCTCATCAGAATGGAACCATATAGTGTTCTCATATGAATGAAAAATGTGAAAAGGGGAATGTGGACCCTAGTAAAAATAGTAGTATAGGTATCACTGCCATGCTTTACTCTGGTTTTATGAGGAAAAAGTTCTCAACACCTCATTAAGCATGAGGTGGAGTTTTACTTTCCCCTGCCTGAATTTTTTTAGTAAATCATAATCTAGCAATACGAGTTTTGGCAGAGAATTACACAGACTCCTTTCCACTGTTATTATATTTCCAAAAAGTCAATATGTACCTATAATTCACTTTTCAATTTTTGTTTATTTTGTTTCATTAATTTACCATCCAACGCTCTAAAGATTTTATGGCCATTATTTATATTCAGTGTCATGATGGAAAATTCACTGAGTTTTACCTACATGATTCAGTAAATACAACTCAGACTTCTGCCTTTCCTTGCCCTTGGTCAGAAGGTTGGGAAGGTATTGAATGTATTGAAGGTATCGAAGGTATTGAATGAGCAATGCTTAGCAGTCCAGCATATTTACAGTTATATCCTTTTCTAAAACTGCCTTTGCCACTCTCAAGGTCATGGTAAACCACAATTAGTCTCTTAGTCTGTTTACAACTCATTCATCTCTCTTCTCATGCAGTCCATAGGCTTGTGCATAGACAAATCCTTTGAAGCTTGCCAAATAAAATTAATCCTTACATTTTTTCACAAGAGACTATGTGAACAAATGTTTCACATTCCTTCGTTAATGTTGGATCAAATATATGGGACTAGAAAAAATAGTAACCTCCTGGAAAAAAAAAAAAAAAATAGATGAGATCTTTCTCCACTTTTCCTTGAAACAAGATATACCTTAGGATTTCACGAAGGATATGCAATTCAGTAATTTAGCACTTCTTGTCTCTGTAAAGAAAATATGTTTTTAGACAATTAATCCACAGACACATTTCTGGATTTCCCTGGGGAAAGCTCAGTCACTGTTGGGATTTCACTGATAATGTAAAAGTAGGATAACAGAGATGTGCATGAAAGGAAAAAGAAGATGTTATAGCCAAACTAACAGACAAAAAAAAAAAAATGCCTTTCCTTTCCAATTGCCTGAGTCTTTAAAGGAACAAGAAACAAAGCACTGAAAAGAAAACTTCATTTTCTAACATTTTCTTAATGATAAGAAGGTGGCAAGAGAAAGAAGATTTTAAAGGAACTTTTCTATTTCAGTCTGGTTTGGGCTGTTTTTTTTTCAATTATCAGACATCTCATGTGTCCTTACCATCAGTGTCCTTGCCCCTTCTCCTGTAACCTGTAATTTACTAGAAAGCTTTCCGAAAACCTTCCCTGAAGGAAATGTAACATAAGCAAGAAAATATTACTTTTGGTATCAGCAGCATGCACCTAGTAGCAAACGCTGTGGCACTGAGAGTTGAGTGTAGTGTGCCATGTGCTCTACACCTTTCTCAGGGCTATTTTATGAGCCCATGTCCTCAAGTGAGCAATTAGCCATGCTTTTTGTTTCCAAGATGCTAACAAACCCATGAAGCAAGAATGACTTTCCTTGACAGAATTCTTCAATGACTCACCCTGCAGATAAATGCCAGCTCTTTGTCAGGTGCTGTAGTGTATGGAGAACGAAGACGTTTTTAGCCTAAGCAAAGCAGATTTTGAAAAACATAAAAGTTATAAAATTAAATATACATAATTGAACAAAACAGACCAAATTTATGGCAATCGAATAATTTATCGGTTTTCATTTTTTTATCGCACAAGCCATAATTAAGCTCCCACTATCTAACATATGAACTTACTGAGCAATTTTTTAAACCCACACAGCGTACTACTGAACTGAATTAGGTTTTATTCGGGTTCAAGTGTCCTGTTCCCAAGAATTAAGATTTAAGACTAAGACATATAGATTTTCTTAACTTCATTTTGAAAGCTTTCCAGCTTGTCCTGTAATAGTATTCACAGCATTTTGAGGAGAAAAAAAAAAAGAAGCTTGGGACAACAGAGTGGTGTGTATGTTGTTATATGATTATAGATTTTAAGAGCTATAGATTGTGAAGAACTATTACATCATTTTGACTGACTTTTCATAAATCTCATGTCATTAATTTCATCTGATTTTCACTATATTCAATCTAAGAGCTTTTATTTCATTAATTTTCATAGGATGTGTTGTGTGCATGTATTGCATGTGTTCATGCAGAATTGTGCAAGTGAATAACAAGGTGAGGAGGATTATGGCTAGGTTACGGCTAGCAAACAAAAGGATACAACCTAAAGAACCAAGGAAGTATTTTCTAAATGAGGAATTAACCCAGAAATTGTTTTTTGTGTTTTTATTTTTATTTGCTGGAGATCAACATTAAGGATGAGAAATTCAGTCTGAATTTTAGTCTGAGAGCTATCTCAAAAACTACAGTAGTAATTATGTTCCCAAGAGGCTTGCACGCTCTCAATAATATGGCTTTTTTGTTGTTCAAAGCTTATTTGGGTCTATAGCTGTCAGATATCATCTGGATAATTTTAACTTAATATTAGGGACAGCAATGGTTAGATTAAGGGTAGCAGGAAAAGCTCACTCAGAGACTAAGAAAATCATGTTGGAGTTCATATGAACATCACTTGCTGTTCTGCTTGGCTGAGCTACCAGAAGGAGACAGGAGTAATTAAGCAGTCTAGCCACCACTAAATCAGCTATGGACTCACACATCTGCTTGAAAACAAAAAAAAAAAAAAAAAAAAGATATACTCTATAAATCCTTGAAAAACATTTGCTTTCAGTTTGTACAAGAGTTTGTCTAAATTTTGTAATTGACTAAGCCTTCTAGTCTGAGCCGAGCCCTAAAATGAGCCCTAACTAGAAGCACAGCTACTTGAGCCAGTCTCAGAAATAATGTTGCAGAATTAACCTGTTTTACCTTATCCTTTCAAATCTCTCTCATTCCAACATTTATGTAATTTATCAGCCTCTGCTTCTTCAAATAGGTCCTTGTAAAGGCTCTACTTTAACACCACCTCCCAGCCCCAAAACAAAAATGCAGACTGCTGCTATACAGAAGTATCTCTTAACTGTGAATCTGTGGATACTTTTAAATTGTTAATAATATATCTGAGTTTGCATCTCTTCATACTATTCATTTTGAAGTTGAAGGCACTTTGCTTTAGGTAAGATAATTCTGACAATTAAAGATGTGGTTCTTGTTCAGTCAAGGATAACGCACTTTTCTGTAACACAGATGAGATTCTGCTTCAAAATTTAACTCAGAAATAGTGCTTCCTACCATCAGAAGTAACAATAAGTAGATTCATGTTCATGAAGGGTCTCCAGCTCCCTTCTCATGCCAACAATTGCCTATTTACTGATCTCTACTTCAACATACACAGTCCATTATCTCCAACATGTACTTGATCTGAACACGAGACTTGTCCAGCTTGGTAGTTCCCAAACTAAACTGTGCTGCTGCAGAGGAATGTCTCCCTAAATTAAGCTGTGGGCTATTCCTGCAATGAATAAATAAAACCTGATTATTTCATGCATTAACCCCAGTCTCAAACTTAAGCCCAAACTAAGCCAAAACCACCAAAATGTAGCCACCAAGACTTTTGCCATAAAAATGTGGAAAAACTGCTAATTTACTGCAGAGACCTTTAAGTGTGTGCATGTGTTTATGTGTGCATCTGTGTATGTATATTTCTTCTTATGTTTAAAAGCTGTTTTGGTTCCTCTGTCAGAGTTAGGTGTTGTTTTCTCAGTAGTCCCCCAAAAATTGTTTAAACTAAATAATTTTAAAATAATGTATAGCCAAAATAACACCACTGTTCGAAGCTGAATTGCTACCATCTCACCATTTCTCACAGTTAGTGACAAGTTTTATATACCACACTCCAAACAACAGGCAGTTCCCTCTTACTAGCCTAAAAGTACAGAGAAATATTAGACCCAAACTTACAGAAGCACTCAGGTACAAAATGCTAAGTAGTTTCTATTTCAGTGGGATTTTTAGGCATGCATTGACTGCATATAAACTGTTAGCATACCATAACCCTCAGGTCAGGCTGCACATGGGAGTTTGCTTCTCAGATCCTAGGGTGAGACACCAGCCTCTTCTTCCTATACATCCACAGACACGTTTCTGTGGGAAGGAAAGAGATAGCCACGCAGGCTGGAAAGGAGACCCAGGACTCTCCAGAAAAATGCAGAGCTAACACAGGACAATGGGGTGCTATGTGCCTTCTCTGCGAAGCTGCTATAAGACTAGTACTTATGGCAGCAAATCACAAGAGGAGTCTGTTTTGGGAGGAAGCCTGTTTAGTACCTTTGGGAGCCTAAGTCTGAGGGATAAAGAAGGCAGCATGTGAAGGTTTTTGTTTATCACGTTAAAATTGCAGATGGTATCTGTTTAAACCTACTTGGGTGCTAGAAAGTCTTAAATACTAACATACGAGAAGAATCAAATATAATGTTCAAAGGTATAGTATAAATGCAAGTTTATCACATCTCAGAAATTGCGGCTTAGCTTTGTCCATGTGTAGACATGTGAGGTATGGCAAAATGTTTTTTACAGTTATTAATTTCTTTAAAGTTGCTTTGTTTTTACTTGTTAGTGAGCAATATTAGCTAAAATTGTTTTTGAGAGGGACTCAAAACCAAACTAAGCAAACAATTGTTTTTAAATTCCAAAACAAAGGAAGTATTTTCTTGCATACAACTTTCAACCACATTTTGAAAACATAGCAGGGCAAACATGGTTTATACCTATATACTATGGCAGAAATCCAATATTCATCTGCTGTTCATATTGCAAGAAAATGAGATCATTAAGGTCAGAAAGAACAGCTGCTTTAATTATAACACCCTGATATATCATATCAAAGTTTTCATCATCTCATACAAACTCTAAGAACATACCTCAGGGATTCATTTCTATCATCCTGCTTTTTTCTTGGGACAGAGATCACACGAGCACACTCTAGAACAATGACTGCTCCACATGGTGCGATGCTGTATAAAATAACTGCATTGCAAGCTCAATAATGCTATGGCAACTATTGTTAATCTAACTTTTTGAGTCTTTATTCCTCTTTCTGTGGTGGCAATGTAAAGGGAAGCTGGTTTTGCTAGCTAGGGAGCTGCACTGCAGGCAGGTTTCATGGTCCTGCTACCATAAATCCCCAGGGCTCCTGCTTGGAGCATTCAGTCTGCCTGAGGCACCTGAAAGTATCCCTTCTTTAAGGGAATGGCTGCTTTGTGTTTCAACAGATGCTATGCTTCTGGTAGCGGAGAGATTAGAGGGACCATTCAACATTGAATCAGTCATGGATCCTATTGATGTCAAGATTTCTGAAGCCATCATGAACATGCAAGAGAACAGCATGCAGGTGTCGGCAAAGGTACTGTGTGAGTTGCGCCTTCTCTGTTGCTGTCACAAGCAGGGGGAAAATCTTCTGTACGGGCTTTAAGAAAGATCGTCCAGACCACTAGAAATTGCATTTGTACATTCAACAGTTCTTTAGGCTGCCTTTGAATCCTTGGTCTAGTTAAACAAACTAGAAGTTTTTAAAAATCATGCAACAAGGAGAAAGATACCATTTAGTAAACTCCAAATCAATAGTTGTAAGAGCCTTGAGGAAAACAGATTTCTGAAAATTAATGGCAGCTCTGTAAGAAAAATCCTGCAGAGTATGTCTAGTAATTTCTGCTTGTGTCTCATCCATGATTCCCCATATTAACATACATTTTGATCTGTTTAAATCAGACTGAAGCACAATGTGTTTGAAGTGAATACAGAAAATGCTCCATTTAACCTCCTTTAATAGCTACTCTGGGGAAATATCATTACATTGGACAGCCTCTGATTAGCAGACCTCAGTTTGATGGAGTTTTGTCTGGAGTCTGACACAAAGATAAACAGAGTTAATGATACCCATAACCTCCTTTCCATTTTTAGTGCATGTGTGTACACAGATCACTGCCACCCCTGAACCCCACACTAATAAGGTCCTTTGAATTCAGTAACAGGTTCTGTTAAGCCAGCAGTCAACAATTAATATCTTTTCCTTAATATTCAGCAGTGCACTGCAGTTCAAAATCTAAAGTCAACAGCTTGCCAGGTTCTCTGCATTAGGAGTTTCCACCTGCATTGATCTCTCAGCAGTCAGTTATGTGCTGACCAGACTGCTACCTGAGTCAGTGAGTTTCCGTTGCTTGTAAGGAAGCTTCCATAGCTGGAAAAAATGTGGGGATAAAAGGCAGGAGGCTGAGGTTAATATTCTTCCTGGATTTCCTTCAAGACACTTTTTACTTTCAACCTCCATGAAGGTACTCAGATTTTAAAAGTAGTCTACATCCTGTGCAATGAGACTTTGTTCTGGCAGCAGTGATCGAGGAGTGTATCAGCCAAATATTTTGGGAATCAAAGGCCTGCTTCAGCAGACTCAGTCCTTACCTCAAAAAAGAAACAAAAAATATTTTCATTAAAAGCTCACCAAAGACTCAGGTGTATTTCCTTTTCCTTTTAACTTGCTCGGATCTCACAGCTTTTCCATTAGTCAGGAAGCTGCATTCCCTGCCAGAATCCAATGACATCACCTTGGCACGAGCTCATCTCACTACTCATTTGTAATAGAGCAGGCTGTCTGTCCTATCCTTCAGAAATATTTTATTTGCTCTAAAGGTTAATAAATCACAGAAATTTCATTTGCACTCTAAACTTTTTCTTCTAAGAGAAATCTTAGCCAGTATTTTTTCAAATCTTGAAAAACAGAAATCAAATTATGTCAATGAAATTTATTTTGCTGTATTTTCATAGATAACAGAGCTGTCTATGTTTGAGGTGCTTTTGTATTTTCTGTGCAGACCATTACTCTCCTGAAATGTGATTTCCTTGCTTTCTAGGCTATATCCCTCTTTTTTTCAGGTCTGAGCACATAGAAGTGTTTTATTATTAAAGAGAAGTATGAGAAGGCAAAGTCTTTGGGTTCAGCGCTGTGATCTTCTATGTCTGTCATGTCAGATCTATAAAGATGATATATGAGCAGACTTTGCATCAGTCATCTATTGTCTAATTTTTCCCCTTATACATACTGACCACTTAAAGCTTCAGTGAAAATGATAGATACCTTGCTGGATGTAATGGAGTGCACAGAATGCAATTGCAGACCTAATGCAGGAGAAGAACCACGCTTGTCAAATATTCTGAGACTCTATTCAGAAAGCTTCAGGCACGATGCTGAAATCATGCTATTTTCTCTTTCTTCAAAACATTTTGTGTCTTGCATTTGACTGCATCTGCTGAAAATGTGGTGACTAGGAATCACAGCTATTTTTCCACAAGTCAGTCAGTACTTTTTTACAATGGGAAAATGATGATGCACT
Organism: Aythya ferina; assembly: GCF_964211825.1. NCBI lineage: Eukaryota > Metazoa > Chordata > Aves > Anseriformes > Anatidae > Aythya > Aythya ferina. The sequence continues at coordinate 53,941,149 of NC_140296.1, forward strand.
AATAATGTCATGCCTGCAACACCCCCATACACACAGATTATTTTTCACCATTGACATGTAGCTTTTCCTACCTGAAAATCTGTCTGATGTCTGGAAAGATGCTCTATGTTGTATTCAGTATCATTTAGGGCCATTTTGTATATTGCTGTATACTGTACGTATAATATTGTATATTCTCTTCAAAGGAATGGAACAAATAACAACAAACAGCTTCTTTTTCAAGGAAGTCTTACTAATCTCATCCTCTTTGTGGGCAGAAGCCCCAGAGACCATTTAATCCAATATCCATCCCTCTCCTGTTTCACATATTTCTGTAAATTGCCCATTTCCAAAAGTCACTTCCATTAAACTGCACTATCACTTTGTCTCTGTGTTGCACAATGATGCTTTGTATTATACCAGCTAAAACTAGACATTTAAATTTATTTGAGAAAAATATGTTTGGTATAACACATAGACCATATATTCCTGTGCACATGGATACAAAATTAAGTGAGCAAAAATTTATGCTTTCCAAAATAATAATTCTATAAAAATAAATAAGCATGCTCATATGTGAATGATGAAGTCTTCAATTTAACACATCAGCAGAAAAATATATCATAAACTTCCTAATTTTTTTTTTTTATGGTTTATCCTTCCATTCTTCACTTGATGTAGTACTGAAGGTTCTGCCCAATATCTCTTTCCTACAAATATGCGTCTCCTATTCAGCACTATTCTTCTGAGAAATCTTCTTCACGGTTGCAGTTACACTGATAAATAAAATAGGGGAAAGGAGCAGTGCCTGACCTGAGGCCAGACTGATTAATTTCTATACTGCTGAGATCTACCTTCTTTGCAGTCCTTTCATTCTGCAAAGAACAAGTTGTAGCAGTCCAAGAAAAAGCCAATGAGTTAACAATTAATCAGTGGAGACAGTCAGGGCTTATTACTAGAGTTCACATTTGTCTTTCATTTCTGTAGAAGAGACAAACCCTCTGTCTTCCACTCCTGGCAGGTACACATCAATATTAAGACAAAATTATAGAGGTGCCATATGTACCTCTTCTATCCTTGTACTTCCAACCAAAGACATATAGGCTCAGCCATATGTCAGCTCAGAATCACAGAACGGTTGAAGTTGGAAGGGACCTCTGGATATAATCCAGTCCAACCCTCCCTGCTCAAGCAGGGTCACATACAGAACATTGCACAGGATCATGCCCAAACAAGTTTTAAATATCTCCAGAGAAGGAGACTCCAAAGCCTCTCTGGACAACCTTTTCCAGTGCTCTGTCACCCTCACAGTAAAGTTTTTCCTCATATTCAGATGGAACTTTCTGTGTATCAATTTGTGTTGCTTCTTTTTCTATCACTGGGTCCCATCCTCCTTGTACTCTCCCTTGAGACATTTATATACATTGATAAGATCCCCTCTCAATCTTCTCTTCTCCAGGCAAAACAGGCCCAGTTCTCTCAACCTTTCCTCATATGAGAGATGCTTCAGTTCCCTAATCAACTTCATAGCTCTCCACTAGACTCAGTCCAGTAGCTCCATGTTCCTCTTGTACTGGGAAGCCCAGAGCTGGACACAGTACTCCAGGTGTGGCCTCACCAGGGCTGAGGGGATCACCTCCATTGACCTGCTGGCAACATACTTCCTAATGCACCCCAGGACATCATTGGCCTTTTCAGCTACAATGGCACATTGCTGGCTTATGGTTAACCTGCTGTCACTAGGACTCTCAGGTCCTTCTCCATAGAGCTGCCTTCCACAGGTCAACCCCCAACCAGTACTGGTGCTTGGGGTTACTCCTCATGAGGTTCATTACTTTACATTTGCCTTCATTGACCTTCATGAGGTTCCTTTCTGCCCAACTCTCCAACTTGTCCAGGTCTCTATCAATGGCAGCACAGCCTTCTGCTGTATCAGCCACTCCTCCCAGATTTGTGATGTCAGCAAACTTGCTGAGTGCAAACTTGCACTCTATCCCTTCATCCAGGTCATCGATGAGTAAGTCAAACAAGACTGGACACAGTCCTAAACCCTGGGTGACAACACTAGCCACAGGCTTGCAACTAAACTGCACCACTAAGCACTGCACTTTGAGCTCTGCCATCCAGCCAGTTCTCAATCCACCTCACTGTCCACTCATCTAATCCACATTTCCTGAGCTTACCTATGAGGATGTTGTGGGAAACAGTGTCAAAAGCCTTACTGAATTCAAGGTAGACAACATCCACTGCTCTCTCCACATCTACCCAGCCAGTAATTACATCACAGATGGATAACAGATTGATTTCCCCTTAGTGAATTTATGCTATCTGATCACCTTCTTCTCTTCCATATGCTTAGAGATGGCCTTCAGGATGAGCTGTTCCATCGCCTTTCCAGGGATGGAGGTGAGGTTGACTGGCCTGTAGTCTTCTTTTCTCTTCCTTGTGTTTGAGTTTTGCCAGGAGCTCCTGGCTCATCCATGAAGGTCCCCTGCCCCCTTTGCTTGACTTGTCACTCATAAGGATACGCTGATATTGAGCCTGGAGGAAGTGGTGCTTGAATACTGACCAGCTCTCTTGGACCCCCCTTCTTTCTAGGGCCCTAGCCCATGGCATTTTTCCAAGTAGGTCCCAGAAAAGACCAAAGTTTATTCTCCTGAAGTTCAGGTTTGCAATCTTACTTATTGCCCTGCCTCCTCCATTCAGGATCCTGAACTCCAGCATTTCATGGTCACAGAAGCCAAGGATAACTCCAACATCCACATCTCCAACCAGCCCCTCTTTGTTTGTTAGTATAAAGTCCAGCAGCACATCTCTCCTCATTGGCTCATCCACCTCCTATGTCAAATGTTATTGTAAATGCTCTGCAGGAACCTCCTGGACTGTTTGTGCCTAGCTGCACTGTCCTTCCAGCAGGTATCAGGGTGGTTGAATTCCCCATGAGAACCAGGGTCTGTGATCACGAAGCTACTTACAGCTATCTGTAAGTGGCCTGCAGTAAACACCCACAACAGTGTCACCCATATTAGCCTGCTCTTTTATCCTTACCCATATGCACTTGACTCACTTGTCATCTACCTGTAGGCAGCGCTGCATATATTCCAGATGTGCTCTCTCATAAAGCGTAAGTCCACCTCCTCACCTTCCTGGTCTGTCTTTCCTAAAAAGCACATAGCCATCCATGGCAGCATTCCAGTCACGAGAGCTATCCCACCATGTTCCTGTAACTACAATAACAATCAAAGCCTTGCAACTGCACACAGATCTCTAATTCTTCCTGTTTACTTCCCACGATATGTGCATTGGTGTGCAGGCACTTCAGAGAAGTATTAAAGCATACCAGTATCACTGCTGCAAGAGGATATATACCCCATAGTCATGTCTTGTAGACACTTCCTTGCCTGCTGGAGTTATCCCCACTTGAGCCTTGTTTTGCTGGCTGGGTAGTCTCTGTAACTCTCTCCTTCCCCCACCTTTCCTAGTTTAAAGCCCTCTTCTTCACCAGCTTGGCTAGTCTCTGACCAAAGATGCTCTTCCTCTTCTCTGACAGACATACTTCACCAGCTGCCAGCAGACAAGCATGTGCCATTGCATAAAACAGAGCATCTTTGCTCCAAGGCCATTGACTTTTCTTGTTTGTGTGTTGATTGTAGTTGACTCTTTCAACACAGTGCACATTAAACAGATACTATTATGATAAGATCCTCCAATTCATCCTGAGGCTGGAATCCTTTTCTGTTTCCTTGATATTTCTCTGCAGTCTATATTCAGCACTGGCTGTTTAGAAAGTCTGACTACAAATCTCTAAGCTTCATACACTGCTCATGTTTTGTTGTTGTCATGTCCCTGAACAGCAGCTACAAGAGGTCCTTATTTTGCCTCAGGGAAAATCATGTTCCTGACAGCCTAAACATTTGGAGATGCTTTTTTTCAAAAAGTAGCAATGGTCTAGAAGGTTAGACCCCAAGGCCCTTCCATCTAGAGGAATCTGCATAATCTGCATGCTCTGTATCAGACCTGAGTTTCTCTGCTCAAAAAAAAAAAAAAAAAAAAAAAAAAAAAAGGACTAAACATCATCAAAACCAGCTTACATAGCTTCCTCATCTAACACTTGCAGCCATTCTGACAGGGTACCTGTGGTGGTTTTACACAGCTGGGGAACTGAGCTCCACCACAACCACTCTCTCACTCCCCCTCCTCAAAGGGAAAGGGGGAGAAAATACAATGAAAAGGGCTGAAAGGCTGAGATAAGGACACAGAGATCACTCAACAATTACCAGCATGGGCAAAACAGACTCAGCATTGGGAGATTAATATAATTTATTACTTATTACTAACAAGCTACAGAAGTGAGAAAGTAAAAGCAAACTAAAAACACCTTCCCACCTTCTTCTATGTCCTCCCCCTGAGTGGCACAGGGGAAATGGCAATGGGGGCTGCAGTCAGTTGCTAATGCTTCATCTCTGCCACTCCTTCACGGTCACTCCCTGGCCCTGCTCCACGTGGGATCCCTCCCATGGGATGCCATCCTTCCCGAACTGTGGGGGCTGCCCACAGGCAGCAGCTCTTCAAGAACTGCTCCAACATGTGTCCACACCACGTGGTTCATCTGTCAGGAGCAAACTGCTCCAGCAAAGGTCCCCCATGGGCTCCCCTAGATCCCCTGCTCCTGCTTGTGCTCTTGTCCAAGGGCAGCAGCTTTTTTTCCCTTTCTTAAATCTGCTCTCACAGAGGCCCAACCAACATTGCTCACTGGCTCGGCTCTGGTTAGTAGCAGGTCCCTTTGGAGCCGGCTGGAGCTGGCTCTGATCTGACATGGGGCAGCTGCTGGACTCTTCTCAGAGAGGCCATCCCTCCTCTCTCCCCTCTCCCCACCAAAAACCTTGCCCTGTAAACCCAATACAATACCTTCTGCAAACCAACCACAGAGAGCACAAAAACTCTCAGTCTAGGATGTCTGAGATGTCTCTTAAGATGTCACCACATTTTAAGAGTAAGTTTTGCTGGGTCTACCCAGACTACTGTGGGCCCTGAGAGCAGACTCATATGTGTAGTGGGTTTACGTGGCAAGGTTTTGATAGCAGGGGGCCATAGGGGTGGTTTCTGTGAGAAAGATCTAGAAGCTGCCCCATGTTTGGGAAGGGCCCCATTGTTTTCCAGAGCTGAGCCAATAAGCGATGTTGTTTGCGCCTCTGTGAGAGCATATTTAATACAGGGAAAAAAAACGCTGCGCCACACAGCAGCCAGGATAGTCAAGGGAGTGAGAAAACAGCCTTGCAGGTGCCAAGGTCAGTGTAGAGGGAGGCGGAGAGGTGCTCCAGGCGCCGGAGCAGAAGTCCCCTGCGGCCTGTGGTGAGGACCATGGTGAAGCAGGATGTCCCCCTGCAGCCCATGGAGTACCACGGTGGAGCAGGGTTCCACGCTGCAGCCCGTGGAGGAGACCACGGTGGAGCAGGTGGCCCTGCACTGACGGAGGCTGCCACCTGTGGAAGACCCCTGCCGGAGCAGATTCCGGGCCGGACCTGTAGCCCATGGAGAGGAGCCCACGCAGGAGCAGGTGATCTGGCAGGAGCTGCTGCCCGTAGGGGAGCCAGGTTGGAGCAGTTTTCTCCTGAGGGATGGACCCCGTGATACGGACCCATATCTGGAGCAGTTCTGGAAGAGCTGCTGCCTGTGGGAAGCCCAAACTGGATCAGTTCATCAAGGACTGTATCCCGTGGGTGGGACCCCACAGCACAGGGGACGAGAGTGACTGAGAAGGAGCGGCAGAGAAGAAGTACTGTACACTGAACATAAGCCCCATTCCCCCGTTCCCCTGCGCCGCTCGGGGGGAGGAGGTGGAAGAGGGTGGATGGGGGGGGAAGGTGCTTTTGGTTTGCTTTTTCCTTTGTTTTCTCACTTCTCTCGCTTGTTAGTAATAGGCAATAAATCTTACTATCTCCTTATGCCGAGTCTGTTTTGCCCGTTACAATAATTACTGAGTGATTTTCTCATCCTTGTCTCAACCCTTGAGCCCTTTTCACATATTTTCTCCCCATTCCTCTTTGAGGAGGGGGAGTGAGAGAGCGGCTGTGGTGGAGCTCGGCTGCCCACTCAAGCGGAACCACAACAATGTGTTAGTCAGGTTGCAATAGATTTACCTTGGGTTTATCCTGATAATGTCTCTGAGACATATTATCTTCGTTACTAAAATCTCTTCATCATTCTACAGTGACACATCTTTATTATTTGAATATTATAGTGACAAACTAGTGTTCTGCAACACCTTGATTATTTCTCAGGTTAAAATTTCATAATCTGTATATTGTTACTTGTGGCTCAGCTCATATCCAAGATTTAGTCATAGCATACATATACTTCATCCTCATTCTCCTTCTCCCTAAGGATATTCAGAGTCATAACAACATATCTGTGCTCCTTTAAATCTTGGCCAAAACTTGTTTGAAGGCCTTCACAATCTTCCCATAATGTTGACTGTACCATCACCTTTGTTTTTTGCTTGAAGTCAAAGAGTAAAACATACATCTGTTTCATTTCAGCTGTATGAATATTTAGTACCTGACATCTGCATAGATTGCTTGTTCACAAGAAGTGGGAGAAAACTCACAAAACAGCAGAAAACATGCTAAAGCAACCATTTTTCTTCAAAATGTAGAAAATCCCCAATCTGGTTGTGTCAGCATAATTATGCCTTCAGTGCTCCTCAGAACACAACATACTGGACTTTTTTCCTGCTTTTTAAACAGTCTGGTTCTATACAGATGTTTGGCTGCCTTAAGTGTTATTTGGATACCATGCCAAGATTTTTGCTCTTTCATAAAGGCTATCCCCATAGCTGAGTCTCCCATTAGTGAGTCTTAAATCTACTTTTATCCAAGCTGATCAATGTGCCATTTTAACCTATGGATATATGTTCCTTTTTTGCAATTACTTCAGCTAAAAGGATGAATAAGCTCCATGACATAGCAGACTACCTATGCATTATTTATAAGAAGGAAATCTTCATAAAACGACGTCCAAGTTTCTTCTGAAAATAGCCTCAGAGTTTCATATTAACAAAACCTCTTCATTTATCTATGTTCTTTCCAGAGCCCTGTGCAGGAAAAATATAATGGCACTTCAGGAAAAAATCAATACTATTCTATCTGAAGATGAGAGAGTCAATGGAGCAGAGTCATATAGACACTCAATAGGAAACACTGAGCACTAGCACATCTAAATAACAGTATGACTCAAAGCTTCATAGAGTAAAAATTCTTTCTGCTGGGATTCAAAACATTGAGGTCTCATAGGAAAATAACTTCTTTTTTTACAGTTACTCACTAATCCTGAAGTACCTCCGTTTAGAAAGCTCGATAGAAATAATTCTTCGCTGGTTCTGTTGATCTGATCTCACGGCTTGGTTTGTATTCCTGACCACAGAGGGTTTCTGCTCTTTGTGGCACCCTAGGAAATGCCATCTGAGCTTTAGCTGCAGTTCAGTGGGGCATGGTCTCCAATAGGTCTTATGTTAAGACAGTCCTTGGATTTCTTGGACATGTTGAGATATCACAGATGATTATAGATGCTGATGTGAGATCAACTGAAGAGAGCTTTTGATCTCTGCTACAAAAGATGGAAGCTTAGATGTTTAGCTCAAATATAGATGCCTACAAATTCACACCTAAATTTTGGATTCCTAATTTCAAGTGAAATTGCTTCTCTAAGGTGGACTGCCATAATTATATATAAAATGTGGGTTTTGTTTTTCTTTTTCTTTTTTAAGAGAGTGTATTTATGTTTCTAATTCACAGCATGTATAATGTTCTTATACATGCTTATACACTCTTATAATGAACACCAGAATATTTTTCCAGAAATTGCTCAGTATCTTTGAACAGCTCTGTAAAGAAAATATTTCATGTGCTTCTTGTGCTTCTTCTCAGGAAGCATTCGTTAATTTCAGGTATCAGCTTAACATTTTCTGTTCTGTCAGCTAATACCTGGATGCAAATCAGAAAATGTCTCTTTTGCAGTCAAAATATAGTTACTAATTATTTTATCCTTGCTGCATTTTTGCCAGATCATTAAAAAGTAGATGATTTCTTCTTCTAAAAGATGCTGTCTAATTACCACCTTAAATATTGTCTGGCTGTACATAATTGTGTTCATACAAAACTCCTTACTATAAGTATTTGTATGTAGATAGATACCACAAAGTCTCTGTTGTTTTTTCCAGTATGTCATAAGAAAAATTATGCAGACTCATAGCTACTCCACTTGGTCATACAAGTAGCTTAACACACTCTGTGAAATTTAAGAAGATTCAGTGCCCTCAGTTTCCTTTCCTCTGACAGTCAAGTAGCATGGTCTGGAAAATTGACATTTGTCTCTGTAAGTAAATACCTGATTGCTCAGTTGACCAAAGGGGATTTCATAGATATCTAAATAAACAGTTATGTTTTCCCTGTACAGCTGATCTACAGTCAGAAGAAATATGTAAACCTTTGTAAGTATAACAGATGTTCCCAAGACATATATTTGGCCCTTATATTATCAATCATAATCATGTATAAGTCCTGAACATTATTCTTAGTTGAATTTTCTTCACAGAGGAAAAATCAGATTCTTTCTTGTTGAAAAATTTAGAACCTTAAAAACTGAAATCAGCTTTCCTAGTTTGTTAAATGAATGATTGTCCAATAATCCTCATCACTAAGGAGGCTAGAAACTATTCAAGAATCCTTATACATATGCTGAAACGAGACCAAGCAGAGTTTCATACATAAATTAAAAATCCCAATGTCCCTACAGCAGCTGACTTGCTGGACTTTGGGCCAAAAAAGACCTGATGACTGCAAATAAATTTAGAATGAATCAGTTTCTTTTAGCAAATTTTGAATCATCTGGGGCCTCTAAATTAACATCAGGAAACTAGCTAAAAGCTAACTGTAATGAAACCTGAAAGCAACAAAAACCATGGCTACTTCAGGAGAGAAACAATCAAGATGGATAATCTAAAATCTAAAATGTAATTTCTTGGATATTCAACCTCCTTTCATCTAAACAACTTCTGTATATCCCAGAATTCCTCTGGGAGTTCCTCTGCGATGTATCCTTGATATCCAGTAGTCAAATGTGTCTTCTGTCTCCTTTAATATGCACAAGATATATGCTACTAAAATTTATTTCCAAACGGAAGAATATAAAGAAATCTTATCATTCTGAACATTATTTATATACCTAGAAAACAAACACAGTAGCAGAAAATTGTTCTCTCAACTGCCCACACAACATGCCTTATCCCTCATCCAGGGACAGAGCAGCTAGGGAATTAGAAAGGAATATATTCATAAGACTATTTCATCATTGACTTTTTCTCTGAGACTACAAACAAGATTACCAGGTAGGAATAGGTGTAGGTAAGAATTATGAATGAGCTGTGTTTCTGGTTTAAAACCATGTTTTAAGAAAAGATGAAACAATTAACAACCAAGTTCTGGCACAACGAACTTCATTTTGTTCATTTCCCTTCCTGAACAGATAACAATTAAAATGCTTTAAGGTGTTAACTTGTTGAAATAATCACCTTCACTAATTAAGTGTTTTAAGGGCTCTATATGTTTTTATACCTTCACTAAGTAATTAACAATGTTTAATTTTTAATCCAAGTCTTAATATAGGACAAGTGCTCTACTCACTATTAGCAAAACGTCAGTCAAAGCTGAAGTTTCAAATATATGAAAGACAGAATAAATATGATGTAAAATGCCAGCCTCCCTCTTTTTATGACTGTCATATAACCTAAAACGTCTTTTTCAGGTTTTCCAAGGATGTGGCCAGCCTAAACCAGCACCTGCCCTAAGATCTTCCCGTTCTGTCCCTGAAAACTTCAATACCCGGTTTAGACCATATAACCCGGAGGAGCGACCTACAACTGCTGCTGGCACAAGTTTGGATAGGCTGGTAAGGCAAAGCATACTCCACTCTTAAATAAGTAGAAACGGCTTGGTAATATATGTTATTCTCTAGACAATTTTTTAAAAAATAATTTTGTAATCTGTATATAGTTTCTATGCCAACTGCTCTAGCGTTCAACAAATCTTTTTTCCCCATTGGAAATAGTCCAGAGTTGTATTCTAGGAGAGCAATATAATTCACTTCTACAGTATTAGAAAGGTTAGAAGACAATAAGCTTTATTTCCATCCGTCCCAAAAAAAAAAAAAAAAAAAAAAAAAACCTACTTTATCAGCTAAAACATGAGCAATCATTAATCTTTATTTATTTAATCATTTCAAAAATAAGACTTTAATATAAGATTATTTTTTCTACTACCAGTCATTGGATTCACATTTCAGATTTCACTGTTCCTGCTATTTATAAATCTACAGATTTATAGCAGGCTAATTATTATAGCTGCTAATACTGTCTCGGTAATTATCTTGAAGTAATGCCAATGGACAAAATTAAAAAGCTGTAAAGAGTCTGAATCAAAACAGACTGTATCGCACAACCTCCACTTGCCATGCTTGTTGCTGAACACTTGCACAACACTGTTCTGTCTCTCAGAAGAGGTTCATATTCAGGGCTGTAGCAAGAGTGAAGGGAGAGGAGCACCCAGCTGGGAACAGCTACTGTTAGCTGGGGCTTTGAGTTTTGGTGAGCTGCCCTCCTGCAGACAGGTGCTAGCTGCACTGCAGCACCAAAATTTTGTTTGGTGCTGCAGTGCAGACATAGCAAAATGTCTTGCTATGGTTCTGATCACAAGTCTAAACTGTCTAGAGGTTTTTCTCAACTTTAATTGCTGAGCAGACACCCAAATACACTAATTCAATCAAGACCTGTCTCTCTCCTTGGCACTGTCTTTCTGCAGATTCCTTTGACAATCACCACAGTGCTTTACAGTGCCAAGTCTTTCCAACAGCCTATGCTGTAGCCCATCCATCAATCAACTGTATTCTGTCAATCTCCATTGCAATTCAAATGAAAAATAGCACATCATTCTAGCCAGGACATTGGATTAGTATGCAGCAAAAAGCAATATTTTTGAGTTCTCTGTTCTTCTGGGAATAGTGTAGCCTGTTTATCCTACAAGGAGGAACAGAAAATAAGATGTGGACCTCTGAGGTAGACTTAGGTCTCTCTAACACAGTAGATTCATAAAACAGTGTAGCATCTCAGGCTAAAAATCTTGTTTGGTGCAGAGGCCTGAATCTTAACCTAGAACTGGCCAAGGTGAAGTGAAAGGTTACTGTAGTGTGTAGGCTTCAGTCATGTTCTGCAAAAAGTTAAAGGCTGCAAAAAGAGGAAGTAGGAGAAAGAGAACAAAGAGGAAGGCTGGTAGCGCAGCTTAGCTTGGATTACTGCTACATTGTAAGAACTGAGCATTTTTGCAAAGAAAAAAATTTAAAAGACCTTCCATATTTGCATAAGGAGAATACTTCTAAACACATTAATAACCTTTTTAAACTACAAACTTGCAAAATACCAAGCACCATCCTGAATAAAGCAGTAATGTGTCATATGCTGTTGGCCTTTAAATGCTGTAACTAATGAAAATTGCTAGTGAAGACAACCCTTTATAACTCATAATAACCTGTAGACCTTCAAAGGGAAACTTTTATCCATATGATTTAACTAGATTCCTTCACACGTTCTTTCATAAATAAATAAATAAATCTTTGTTGCCATTACTTCATAAAAGCATTACAGTATTTACCTATTTGTCTTTCTTGCTGCTAATATTTAAAATAATAACTCTTCATGCCCTATTAGTAACGTGTGATATCAAATCCATCTCCAATCAGCAGCGATATATGTGTTACCTACTTTTGTGTTGAGAGCAACAATCCCTGACGTTTGAGATGGACACTGACCTCAACTGGAGCAAGAAAAGGTTGCTTATGTGGATTAAAGCAGAAGGCTTTGTTTCAGAACCATAATCCCTTAGCAGCTCTTGGGAAAGGTCACTGCCTGTATCTCACATCAACCTGGGTATTTTTATCCAGAAGGATATAAATGTTGTGTTTCTGTCTCATAGGAACACCATTCAAACTGCCTACATTAGACCTTCAGCATTTAATGTGCTGAATCATTCCCTGAATCATATCTCTCTTCATTAACTATAGACAGAGCCTAGAGGACCAGCTTCAGTTAGATGCTCCCAATCCTTGCATCATTAATAAGACACAAGTAGAATCCCACCCAAAGCAGTTTTCCAGTCTGCACAATGATCATTTTCTATTTCTTACTTAATAAAAATGTACAGCAAGATTAGTATTTTGATAGTTGTGCCAAACGGTTAAAGCTCCTTTTCATTATTATTGATATAAGAAACATGGAGTTATTACTACCTGCTTTTATGTAAGAGGAACTTTTCCTCATGAGTCAGCTGACTATTCAGTCTTACATTTATGGTTTTAGACGTCTGTTCTGGAGATTTTACTCACAAAATACTGTTGGACCACTTAACTTCAAGTTGTCATCACAAAGTTCAAACATGCAGCTATGTAAACCTCAAAACAAGTGACAAACAATCCTGTTTTCATTTGTCTTTGACAGCACGTCCTTAGAAGTGACCAAGTTTAGAAAATATTTCCTCTGAATCTCAATAGCATTGCACATCTGAATCAATTTTTTACTCCTGCTCATATTCTCATTTGTGTATTTAATTCAGTTGAGCATATTTTATCAGTTATGTTGCACAATGCAGATCTCTCATGAGAAGCCTACACTGAGAACATCAGATGCTGAACACCTCTGAAAATGTGTTTCATTATGCTTGCCTGAATTTCATAGAATCATAGAATCACAGAATCATTAAGGTTGGAAAAGACCTTCAAGCCCATCTGGTCCAGCTATCACCCTACTACCAACATCACCCAATAAAATTTGATTAATCCAGCCATTGTGTTCCAAGAAGGGAGGTTTGCCTGCATTATGGCATTAGTCTGTAAAACTTAATAAAAAAGAAATAGATCAAAATTAATTGAGAAAAATGTGGGGAAAACAGAAAAAAAAAAAAAATAAAAAATAAAAAGATCCCCCCAAAGCAGGTATAGTTGGATTAAAATGCAGTAGATGTATTTAGGAAGTCATGCAGAGCTTGAGCTTGAGAGGGTTGTCTAAGCATGGACGTAAAACACCATCTGAGACTCACAGAATCATAGAATGGGTTGGGCTGGAAGGGACCTTAAAGATCTAATTCCACACCCCCTGCCATGGGCAGGGACACCTCCAACTATACCATGTTACTCCCCAGAGTATTGGAAACAGGGGACTGGAAGATACCACATAGGACTATAGGAGACCAATGGAACAGAAGTAGGGAGCCAGGTAGAATATGCTGCAGCATCCCAAGCAGTTCAGTACACTTATTTCCAGCAATTAAATCAAGTATTTGTAGCATGGGGCCTAAGAGTCAGGCTCTTTCTGAAGTCAATGGAGAGAGACATACATCTTCAGAGAGTGATTCACCCCATCTGTCACAGACACTTCTCATAGATTGGGAAATGAAAGGCTTAACTATAGTTATCTATATGTAGATAAGCAAAACTGTCTGAGATGCCTTGGAGTATGTGATATCTGACTGAGCTGGCAGGATGCCCATGCTCTCCTAGACTTGGGGGTTGAAGGCCAGGTAGGATACCTGAGAGGAAGACCACTATATGGCATCCAAGAGTGGAGGACAGAACTGAGGCCCAGTTATTCTCTGAAGTCCCTCTTGGGGGATTCAGCTGCATCAATATAGTCCCCTAATGTTATTTGAGATGCCTATGGTTTTCAAGATGTGCAAATGTAACTAGAAATACTTACAGGAGACCTGTCTAAGCAAGATGGAATACATCAAAGCTACTAAATTTACTTTATATGCTCTATATTTAGGTAACTAGATTCCCATCTGTTTCTCTGCCGATCATAACAGCAGCTAAACTGATTAAATATAGACATCTGTAGTATAGATACCTATAACCGCTTATTTAGATTTGATTTCTAGATGACCATCCTAGATGTGAAGGTCAGTAGTTTTTTTATTGTTAGCAGAGAGAAATGATGGCCTTTATTCAGTTTTCTAAATGTAGGTTTAGGCAACTGAGTTGAGATTAAATATTTATAAAGCATGATTCAGCTCATCCTAACGTACACGTTTAAACCTCTCAGAGAAATCCTTCTCTACCCATCTACTACAAAGTGCCAGAAAGTGACAACCTTAGGCTAAGCATCCAGCAATTACACCTGAAGTTGAAACAAACACTGTCAGAAACTAAATAACTTTAACCACTGAACTCATCTGCTTCTGTAGAGTATGATCTAAGATTTCTCATTGAAAATCTACTGCTTATAAAGATTCGTTATCTTTACTGTGGTTGCCTGTTTGGTATAACCTGTTTTGTTTTTTTATTTTCTGTTTTTTTGTTTTTTTTTTTTTTATTATTATTATTTTGTTTTGTTTTTCTGTTCCCTGAATGTTTCCCTCTTGCTTCCCAGAGGACTATCTGGAGGACAATGCAACATGGTGTAAGCTTTGGTATTCTTATTCTTCACTTTCATTCCCATTTGTCTTTGTACAATGCTGGGCAAAACACTTTAAGTTTCATCTTCACCATCTTTACTTTGTGTGTGTCATGTAGGCTAAAACAGTAGCAGTAATTTTAGATTCTAGCTTATCTAATTCTGTCCAGTGCTCGGAGTTGCTGGTTCTTACCAATATTCTTCTGCTGCTTCAAGGATGACGTCTCGTTCCTAGAAAGGAGTGTATTCCCTCAGTAATCTAAAAGCTGACATAAGTGTCCATGTGATCTCAGACACCACATACACATGCGCAGCAATGCAGACACTCTGCAGTGTCATCTATTTCTGGGGCTTGTGCCTGGAGATAGCACTTGAGCAAAGGAAATCATCTCTCAGGCCATCCTGAGCTCGCTCCCTAGAATTGTAACTGTCTCACTGCCCAGTCTTGGGCAAACCACTTTGTGCGAGTTTGATAAAGTGGAATAGATTATACTTTCCAGCTACAGAAATTCTATGAATTTTAGAGGACCCTGTGTTTCAAACAAAAGGCTTCCTCAGCAGGGGTTTGGAAGGCAGGAACACAGCACTGTGCAGATATGCATCATCTGACTTGTGAATTACCTCAAAGCATTTAGCTTGGACCTGCTTCTTAGCAGGACTAATTAGCCTACAGAGAGCCCCATGCTGATATAGTCATACCTACTTCCCGCATTTCAGCTGCCTCAAGTACCTCTGTATCCACCATGCCATCGTACAGCACAGTGCTGCTTTAATTCAGCTGCTATTTGTCCCAAGAACATACCTCAGCCTGACCTGTGTGTAAAATTATTCCACATTTCCTTTTGGAAGGACATGGAAGCCTTCTTGATTTTCCACAGGGGAGCTGATGCACTATTAACCATATAATGCATAATGCACATGCATGCTATGGAGATAGGCAACTGAGAAATTGGCCGTGGCATTTTGAGGGTGATTTACATTCAAGTACAGTATAGCAGCAGCATAGATAAGTGGATGAGCATGCACCTAGTCTGAAAAATAAACTCTTTCATGCTCTTTACCCTGGGGAGGGGAATATATTGTGTCACACTTTGTAGGAAAATGTTCCTTTATCTTCCCTCCTGTGTTTTTTTTAAGTAAAAGTAAATGAAGTTTCATTTTCTGTGAGCAAAGGACCCTGAAATTGTTATTTTAGGAATATAGTGGGATGTATTTTAAGTGTCAATTCATTCATATTTTTAAAATATTTTTACTACAGTGTGTAATGATTTTTGTTACAATAAAAAATGCAACAGTAACCCAACAAATCTGTTGTGAACAATTCCTTCCCAGTGTTCCAAAGGTACATGAAGCAGAAAATATAATTCGAGAGAGAAAGAGAAAGAGAGAGAAAACTGTTTTGCATTTTAGCTATGAAAGACTGAAATTAACAAGACAGTATACCATGAAGACATTGATCTGACTTGCCCAAGGAATCCTCTTGGGGAACTCCCAACAGTGGAGCTTATGTTTCAGTTTTGTAAGAATCCATTTAGTCCAGAGTCTAGAAATGTTAAATATATGCAGTGATACCACAGTATTCCTGATATAGGATGTTTATTCTCCACATTTTATTTCTCAAGAGACCCTAGAATAAAATTCAGCAGTTATAAATCTTACAGGGTTTAAAATATTGAGATGAATTTTTTGAACACCTTCTGCATACAGAACCTGTAGGGAAAGATACAAAAAATAAGCATGTAAAAGGCTTCATAGCTCATAAAGTATTGGTCACACTTTTAAGAGTGAAATTAACAGGCTCGTGCAGGTGTTTTAAATGTCCCCTAACTTCCTATAGACTACTCCCCCCACAAGCTTTATATGTTGTACTGTTGGAGGTGCCATTTCTTTCTGTGTGCTGTTATTCAGCAAATAACTCCTGTACAACATGCACAATGAATAAATATATTTTACAACATTTGTCGTGATCATTTGGTGTCAAATTTAGGATTTGCCTGGTTCTCCTCAAAGAGGTGTTTGCTTAGTGTCAGATTTTGTTTATTCTCAGTTTCTGTGTCACAGCAATATCTAAGTTTAAGTTTGTGTTATCATTTTTTCCTTCCTGGTTAATACCAGTTTCAGGTAGCAAAGGTGGGTGAGTGATGATGGCTGTCAGAACCCTCCTGAGAGACCTGGTAGAGATCTGTTTTTTAAAAAGGCAATATTATTCCATAACCCTGCTGAAGAGTTCTGCATGCTGCTGTCTCTGATGCACTGAATTCCTAATGCATGAGGCAGTTACTAAGAAAGTGCCTTATTTCAGTGGTTGCCTGTGTCTTCAGGTGGAATGGTTCTGCCTGCTGTTCAGACTCCATTCAGTGTGAGCAAGGAAAAAATGTCTTCCAACACTAACAGGAAAGACAGCTCTCTACATTAATTAGTGGTCCAAAAAAATGTACAGTCCTGATTACAAGGCATTGTCTGCCTTGCTTGAATAGTGACATGTTGCCTAACAGTCTCATTGAACACAGTGCCTTCTAAATATACACCTGCTAGTTCTAGCTGAACTTCCTTTAACTATTGGTGTGAAGATCCCCTTAGAGTCTTCATCTCTTTTCCAGGAACGTATAAGCAGTATTAAGTATACCTGTTACCAGGATGGGGCATATGACACCTGTAAACAGAAGCTACTTCTGACTACTAGACTAGAACACAGTTAAGATGAAAAAATGACAGTCGTGGGTCTTTGGTTGTTGAGGAATTAAGTGATTCTTGAACTTGGCTATTAGTGTAAACAAAAGCAGGATATATAGGCTGAAGCTTGCACATCTGTGCCATATCAAACCATAATAACATGAAGTGGGATTTATTTGCCCTATCTTTTAATGTTTCTAATGTTGTTATCAAAGTCTGAGCTATAACCTCATTCCCTTATTAATCAGTGGAGAGAACTAGGCACCTCCAGATCCTGCTTAAGATGCTCATTTGGAGATGACATGAAATCTGAATTACCTTTTGAATTACCCATTTCTCCCCATTGGGTATGAAAAGAATCTGAATGATTAGCTCAGACAGCCAATTTGTAGATATCTTAATGTAACTGTAATACCAGGCTTTGGAGTTAGGCTCTATGAATCAAATGTGTTCAAAAGGAGAATTGGGTCTATAAATATCTTGATAGATAGTTCTAATCATAATTCTAATCATACTCATTGTTGTGGTGTCATCAGGTACCTAGAAGGATTGCTAGTCTGCAGCAAAAATATTTCATACTGGAGGCTGCACAAGTTTTATCCAATGGCAATTCCCCTTTGTAAATCTAGATGAAAATCTAGTTCCTTCCATTTGATGCTTTAGCCTCTACTCAGTAAAAGTTTGTTGTTTCTTTTCCAGTATACAGAAAGTTTTTATTATCAACGTCTAGAAGATGAATCTAAGCAGGAAACACATCAGCACTGTTCTTTCAGCTGAAAGATAGATCACATTTCATTTCATGTGTCTATGCATGAATCTGTGCAGAAGGAAAAGTGAAATCTTAATGTTCTTGCTAATGCTAAAGAAAGACAGTGACTATATAAATGTCCTCTACACTTTAGCATTTTGACATAATATTAATAGAAGAAATATGGTTTAAAAATCGGTAGTACGGCTTGTTTCCCTAGTTACAATATATAAATGATGCCCATTTAGATGCTTCCAAGTGGCATGAGAATAACAACTATGACTGATTACCTGCCTGAAAGGTGTTACACTGCTATGAATTCTTACATGGTTAATATGACAACTAGCAACAGGTTCTAAAAGCAATACTAAGTTTCCATAAAAAATGGATTTTGTAATGTATCACCAGTCCATTTACACCTAGAGAATAGAGGGCCCTTTTGTTCAAGTGATCACAGACCACAAAATATTTTTTAATCATCAAGCTAGTTGTGCACTGGTGTGGCTGCCAACAAAGAAATTAAAGCTTTGGTAATTTCTGAATTAATTGCAAATAGTGATTCTCACTCTCCAGATAAAAATGTGTTATATTGTACTGTGAATTAGTTCTCTGGTGCCTTTTGCAGCAATTTTTATTTTGTTAGACTGCAACACACAGATATATTTTAAACTTGCACGAGACGTGTGCAACGCTGGACTCCACTTGTAACAAATGATAGGTTACAGCAGACTAAAACCCGATTTCCCAAGCCAAACATTTCACACATTTTCCTTGTTTGCAATAGAATTTGACACTTTATGGACTTTTATAGGCATTACTAGTAGTTAGAAGACATAAAATATTGGGACTAAAAAGATTTACCTTCATACAAATTGTGACCCTTTTGTGAACTTTCTTTAGTCAAAAGCAAATATTTTACATCAAAAAACGTTTCCTATATTTTCTTCCTATATTTTTTTTTCTCATTCCACAGTCATATCAATGTATCTGTCTACATCGTTGGGACAGCAATACAGGGTGCTTCCTTAATGTATTTACATTTTGCCTGTAAACAGCAAAGATTGAGTGACTAGTTATAGATACTCATTGATGGGAAAGCCAAGGCTTTTAATAATACTGGGGAAGGAAGGAAAAAAGAAAGGCTTCATCAAATCTAATTTTACCCATCATCAGCTAAGGACTATTCTAAGGTTATGCATCTTAAAAGACCCAGCAGCATTTCTAAATCCTAGGTAGTGTAGGCTCTAGCAGCATCACAGCTCTACACTAGGACAAAATGCATAGCCCCTGTATTACTACTTCAGGTACCTAGTCACCATGGAAAGTAGGAGTATACCCTCAGGATGCTCCAGCACATCCCATTGGTGTGTACATGGTAATAGAAAAATACAGCTACAGGAGTAGGAGTTAGTTGCATGGGCTCCCTCCACAATCAGTTAAGAAAACACGCATTTTCACAGTGCAATTCCCACAGCCTAATGTAGACGTTTTCTAGAGATCACGTGAATAGCTCCCTGTAAGTGCCAATGTTTCTTGGGCAGCTATGAGGAACCTAGGAATTGACAAGATACTAAGCTTGCATGGGGCTAGAGTTAGCTGAACTCTGAGCAGTCAATATGTGATTTCACAGATAGCCCTATTGAAGTGAAAGTAACTGAGGCTATTCAAATTTAGGACTTAGGTGTGCAATTCACTGGAGGTGAAAGTAGATGCTCATGTTTTGGTGGCCTTGCACAGTTTTTCCTGGTGGCAGTGGTAACAAATGACCATCATTCATATGTTTGCTTTTGGTCTTTTTGGGTTTTGCTTCTTCTGCACTGAATGTATGTTATGTACATGTAATTTTTGGTAAATAAGAAAAGGAGTTCACTGTGTCTAACTTAGCATCTATAATAAAAGTAGAGCCAGGTTTCTTAGTCTCCCCTGGTAGCAATGAGGAGATAGTCAAGGTGATCAATGAACAGGAAGGATTCACTTGCTGAAACACAAATGCCTCCTGCTAAGCAAGAGGCCCCGAACTACCAGGGCATCTGCATTGAGCTAACAGATGTGATAAGGTACTTGATGTGATGAAGAACCTTGATAAGGTTCTTCAGTCTTCTGAATGCTCCAGAGGACTCCAAAATGGTGTTAGGCTAATGTATATTTGTAATTGAATGAGCGGTCTAGGAGCTATTCGTAAGATCCTAATTTAGACCAAAATTAGGCATGTGGCCAACTGAATAACTCCCTTGACTCCGCTTCCAAAAAGACCAATAGACTGTCCAGAGAGAGACATCTAAGGGCTCCACAGGAGGGTCTCAGATATGGTGCAGTTCCTACAGAAGACCTGTACTGGCACATGGAAGAACCAAAAAGCCTTCAATACCTGTGTGCAGGCAACTGAATCCCACTCCATGTCTCCACTGACTGGTGGGGCTCTGACACCCAGCTCACATCGACATACTCAACACCCACACTGAGCTTTTAAATTCAGGCAAGAGGAACTCAGTGCCAGAGCCCAGTGAAACTGAGACTGACATTCATTTGTATGGGAAGAAACCACATCACCAATACACAACCAGCACTTAACAGTCCCCAGGATAAGTGCATTCACTTCAAAGCGCTGGGAATTTTGCTTTCCTATTATATATTTGGACAGCATAAATACAATATAGGAACGCAAATGAAAATGGACTAGAATGAAAATTGCTTTCCTCCTTAAACATTCAAGCCTACAGAAATCTCCAGTTCATAACAATAATTGCGTTACCTAAGTAACAGCTATAGGCACTAAAGTAAAAACTAATTGCTTGAAGTGCTTTGTCTTCTTTTAATATAACATACCTACAGTGCTCATATATTAAAAGGGTGATATATATGCAGAAATAACAGAAATTTGAGAACTACATTTCTTCTGCAGGGAAAAGCAGCAATCACTTAAAAAAAAAAAAAAAAAAAAAAAAAAAAAGGAAGAAAGAAAAAGAAACAAAATGTTGCTTAATACCTGAGAGAAACTCCTATTTTCCTTGATCTTACAGTGAATGTTAATGGGTTTAAAATCAGAGATCATTTATAATCTTTGAAATAATGCATAAATAAACATCAGAGATCATTTATAATCTTTTAAATAATGTGAGAATAAAAATTCTTTCAATTGCTTTTTATTCATTTAGATTAAATCCATCCAACCAAATGCAGGTATCTAACCATCCAGCTAGCCAAATCACATAACCCATACTGACATTTGAGAGAAATAGGAATTTTCAGGGCACAGTTGATCTGAGCTACTTTAAAAATCTGTATTGGATTGAAAAGTACTTGCACCCTCTAGTTCCTGTTTCTCACTTTGACTACAGAAGAGTTTTGGCTCAGACATGGATGCTGTTTTCCTGTGAGATTAATCCTATTCTCAGACATCATTTTTATGGAGCTCACAATCTACATATCTGGATAGACAGGGACATTACTATTATACACCTTGTACAGTAATTATTTTGTTTCGTCAATGAGGGTCATCCTGTGGTAGGTAGGCACTGAACACACATTAGAAATATGTTCCTGGTCTTGAAGACCTTAATGAGATCTTCATTTCAGGTGTTTGTTTCTTCTGAAGTAGAAGACGTAGAGTTCGCAGCCATCACCTAATGTTTCTGCACCATTTTCTAACCTTTAATTTGCACTATGGAAATTCAGTGAGCCAGAAAATATATATATATATCTGTTTCTGTAAAGCATGATCTCCATAATATCCAAGAATATCCAAGTTAACAAAGTCTGAATTGGTAACCTCAGTTTGCCTGTAATAGATGAGCAATTCTGTCAAGGGTACAGGACTTCTGGACACTGTGAATACCTTCTCTTCATGAGGTACAGAATATTTTCTTAAGTAGTTAGTGCAATAGTAGGGTGATGGGACTGGGAAACCACAGCTGTTTCTATCTGCAGCCCACCTCCCCCAGATTATAATGATTGTGTTGTTGGAAGAAAAGAGGACAGCTCCTAGATCAACCCCACCCTGCTGTCACAAAGGCCGCACACTAGCACAGTTCATTTCCAGGCCAGGCAGAGTTCATCAACGTAAAGACCTTTGTTGTTAGATGAGAGATGGTGAACTCAGCTCCTCTCTGCCTGCAGAGAAAGGCTCAGCTTCATCATGATTTTCATCAAGTCACCCCTTGTTTGATAAAAGTCAGGGTGGCAAAACTGAGTCCCTTAAAAATCCCTATTATCATTAAAACAGCTGGATATAGACAGATAGGAGAGGGATTGACTGAAGGAGAAATACTGCCTGCAAAATGTGCAGCAACTCTTGTAGGAACGTGACCAGCTGCAAATTAACTTGGTAATGTCATGGGACAAAACCCCTGAATTCTCAAGCTAGTTGAGGGAGCACTTTTAAAAAATCCTATTTCCCACAGGTTATAATACTGATTTATTTCTGTGCTAAAATGTGAAATAACACAGCTGGCAAATACTCTTTCAGAAATCTAGAAAATAGTTAATGATATATAGGGACATACTCTTCAATGCCATTTGTTCTTTAATGTCTCCCCATGGCATAGGCACTATAATCACTTCAAGACTACTCATCCCCATACTAAACCACACTCTTGTCAGCCACTTCCTTTATCAGAGAGATAATAGAGATTAAAAGGGCATAATTGTAAGGGGGAAGATGTGACAAGGGTATTTCAAATGCAAGTAAAATTCCCATTCTTTCTAGAATGACTCAGCTGCCACACATTGGCCATACAGCCCATGTTTCTCACTGAGTTTAGTCCCACTGAGTTTAGACCCATATTTTTCCCCATTTGATCCACTATATTGTCTGACACAAGAAAATCCTAATTTTGTTTTGTGCTTATTAAAAGTAGCCATACCATAAACCAGCCAAGAATGTTCTGTCACAGTGATAAATAACAGGATTAACAACACTAAGGTTTTCTTCAGGATTTATTGCACTTCTGAATGCAATGTTACATGGTTTTGAGACCTTATTCCACTATCTGTTGGCTAGCTGAAGTGTTTTCCAATAAAGGAAATTATACTTGTACCAGTGATCCAGGCTAATGACAAACTTCCAGCAAGGAGTACATTGCTGAGCTTTCATTTGCAAAATCCACGTTTTAATTTTAATGGATTAAATCGCACAGACAGGGTAAATGTGCACTGATAAGAACATATTTGTGAATGCCTCATTCTACACTGGTGGAATTTGCCATAGTAACTTATCGGGATAAGGTAATCAAGCCTTGCCTGTTATCAAAAAACAAACAGAGAAAAGAATCCCAGCTAGGGATCTTAAGGCAGCTGCTAAGTCAGAATCAAGTTCAGCTAGAGGTAAATAGGGAGAGGGTCTCTCAGACATAAATATGTTGGTATAAAGGAATTACAGGAGAAAATGGGGAGACAAGGCAGGGCAAGGGAAGTGTTTTAAATTTTTATTGCTAATATTTAACTGTTTTCTGGTTTAGAAAGTATGTTTATTTAAATAAGATTCTGATATTCCATATGGTTTGCTGCATTACTTTTATGACTAGCATATTGTATTTGCTTAATCAAAGCAGTCTTTTTTCTCTACTCATGGGGGTCAAGACACAGGAAAATCAGATTGCCCTGATTCTATTTGCATGCCATCATTTATAACTTCATGGCACCCACACTCTCCTTTACACTGTCTATGGCTGGATGATGATTTGTGAAAGAGAAAGGAGACATGGTTTTGATGGGCCAATACAGGGATCAATGCTTTGTTGGAAAAAGACTTATTTCAGGGAGTATGACAGCCACCAAGAAAGGGACACAGAGTGAGGTGCTGGAGGTCAAGAACAGTAAGGATAGGACTGAACAGTTCTCCCTGTGTTGTGAATATGCAAGTAGACTTTCAAAGTGGCCAGCGAGTTTTGGGAACTGGCAATGTGCATATGTGCGTATCCAGGTAAGGTCAAAGATCCTGTGGCCCTTGCTTGGGAATATGAAATGTAATCTTGTTCCTTAGCAATCAGAAAGGGCAAGCAGTGCAGTTATGAATACAGAAGGAAAGCCAAGAGGCATTTTTAGCCAACATGATCATCAGCTTTAAGCCTTTGGGCTGCACATCATACAAAACAGCTTGAGCTAACTTCACTCTTCATCAGAAGGGGTGCTAATCCTGAAAGGATGCACAGGCATTGAATGAGTTTGAATTCCAGCAAGCTAATCAGAAAGTCAAAGGTTAGCCTGGTTTTGAAATGAACTAAGCCATCTAACTTCAAAATGAAGAGCACTCATTTCCATGTCTTTTGATATTTTGCCAGTTTTTCTTAAGTAGGAAAATAAAATGAGATAAAATTGCTGCAACCACCTTCAAAGGAACTCTAAACATTGAAAAGATTTGGATTGCATGGTACCTTTCTTTAACGGCTGAAAGACATTCATAGAATAACATGAGACATGTTATATGTCTTCTTAAAAAAAAAAAAAAAAATTGAACCCAAGAAATATATCAACATAAAAGGAGAATGGCTTCAGATAAAATAAAAACTGATTCTACCCTTTCTCCCAAGCCTAATGAAATTCAAGTATTTTTGTGGTTTGAAGAAAATCATTGGATTTTTTCTTATTTATTTGTATGGATACAATCCCTTTTAAGGCTCTTCAAATGCTGAAAGATCTATTAATCTAAGAATGATGCAAACACATAGCTTTTGCAATGAGGGCTTGAGTCAAAAATGAATTTGGATTTTGACCAGATCCTAGCCATTGGCCATTAAATCACATTTCCTTTCAAAAACAGGCAGGATATATGAATAAATCAAATAATTCTTGTTTGGTTGTTGTTGTTGTTGCTGTTTTATCTAATTTTAGTCAGGACTATAAACAGAATTAAGCAAATGAATGAAGCATAGAAAGCTTATGAACCAGTCTGCTATCACACGTCGAAGCGAGGATTACCGCTGTATTTTATAGATTTCAAAAGTTCAGAAAAGTGAAGTATTCCTGTTTTGGGGTGGTTCTGAACTGAATTCTGAATTGTAGTGTTTTGTTTTTTGTTTTTTTTTTAATATCTATATTATATATAATAAATAAAAATATATATGTAGTTGGATATCTCCTTGCTTTGTTATGTAATGCTGCAGAAGCTGGAATACAACTACAGGTCTTGTATAGTCCTGAAGAATGTCACTCCCAGTTAGAGACAAACTTTCAGGAGGTTTGTTCAGACTGAGATCAGTGTACTGATTGTTGTGGTGCTTTTCACCTTTCCAGTTCTTCTGTATTTCTACTGCTTGAATAACAGCTTTCAGCTTGTCTGCTTGCATATAGTAAGCCAAATCTTTAAGTTATAGTCACAAAGGTAAAGTTTTCAATTTTAATGATGTAACCTGTGGTCTCCAGTTTTTTTCCTTTGTATCTCTTTTGACACAGCTTTGCCTTCCTACAGAACCTTCAGCAGTGAAGTTCTAACCTTTTGCTTCTTCCGTCACAGGCTGTAGCTATGCATACGATAGCTGAGATATAAATTCAGCTTCACAAGCAGTTGTACTGTAGAATCAAACAAGATAGGCAAAGCATTTGTAAGAAACAAAACTTGTTTAGATATAAATGCCTTTGATCAGAAAAGGTGGCAGGGGCATGAGGAAAATAAATAAGCTTATTTTAAAATAGGACATAGTTTAAAGTCATTCCCAGTGTGAAACTATTCTCTTTACACAACTGAAGCATAAATGATGTAAGATCAATGTTAGATGTCATCTAGGTTGTTCTAAAAAGGAACCTGTAGAAACTGCAGTAACTCATTGCCACCAATGAGTTTACTTGCTGTATTCCTCAAGACAGAGGAATTGAAAGTGCATGTAAAACTAGGAACAAGTGAATGAAGAAATTAAAGAGTACAAAATGACAGGCAGAAGACAGGAAATGTAATGACCACTATAGGATGGTTCAAATGGTTGTTTGAATTACAATAATTATGTATGCAGCCTCAGGAAATTAAAGCTTTCATTCCCTTCAACACAGTTTATAAAGTTTTGCTCCAGTAATGAAAAATTGAAATAAGCCTCTCTAATGAATTATAGCAATTATCTCTCTGCTGGGGCAAGACAACTCTGAATCCTGTCATATTCCTCCAAGAAAAAAAAAAAAAAGAAAAAAAAAAAGAAAAAGAAAAAAAAAAAAGCAGTGTTCTGCTATTCACGAAGCACCTCCAGAAATTCCACAACATTTTCTTATTATTGTTCCTCTGAAGCACAAGTGTGCTCAGCTGCCAGTCCATGGCACTTACAGATTTCACACTGTTAGAAGCTGCCAACTTCACTGAGGAGTGTTTGCACAGGGAGAGCCCTGCATATGAGCAGCTGGTTGACACATAGAATTAGATTGATTTCTTATACTGTTACAGGGTAGTAATTTACTTAAGGATTATGAATCTGGTTAAAATAAAACCCAGTTTGTTTCTCGCTTATGGAATCTAGCTGTTTTGTGCAAAAGGAAACTGGTGCAAATCACATTTTAAACTAAAAGGCTTTTTTGCTATGCCACCTATCATTACATGTAAGAAACAGAACACTAGTGTTTTCCTGTTAGTACGACTTTATCTAGATTTCCTGATTATTATTTTAGAGGTGACATAAATGCTGTGTCAGGATGAAAAGACTAGCATTGAGATTAAATCCATCTGTATTCATTCCACTACAGCTAGGAAAGCTGTGAGTACTTCATTTTACCATATGTGTACATATTCTCATACACAAAACATTTATGTTCAATCTGGCTCAAGCACATTTTCATCCAAAACCATTATCTGAAAATTGAGAAATTTTCTCATTAAGTTATACTTGAACTGAGCAAAAAAGTGAACTAGTTCAAGTAAATAGCATTCTTTGCAGCAGAGTTTCCTTCGTTTATGTCAAAAAGCCTGTTGTATCTTATACTTCTCTTTTTGGAAAAAAAAAAAAAAAAAAAAAGTTTAATCTTCCCTCCCTTTCCCCACATTAAGTTGCTGTCTAGCTATGAAATATGCTGTTTGGGAGATCACTGTTGAGGGATTAATACAAGCTCTTCATTTGTCATGCACCACAGTTATGCAGGAACATCATTTTTATACAAGATGTTATGTCAACCCAAAGGCATTCAGAGCATCTGGGATGTTATTGTCTGAATGATTTCATGTGATAAAAGTATATATTTTTCTGTATATTTGTATCATATAAATATATCACATATACATATAGCCGAGTTTTTCAAACTTGCATACCCTGAATTTCATGGTCTAAACAAATGGTCTTATTAATAGAGATGTTTTAAGCAACCAAGCAAGAAAATTTTAAACATCCCAGGTCTGTACCTCCACTCACCAGAGAACAACCTCTACAATTAAATGCTTAAAATGGACAGAGACTGTTTTCTCTCTTTCTTTTGACAGTGATAAACTCTTTGCATCATAAACAGCCCTAGCCATAAATCTCACTTAAGGCCAAAGCTGTGCATCATCTCATTGTCAGCATTCAGCAACACCACCCTGCATGCTCCGGCTCCAAGCTTGAATCTCAGGATTCATAGACACTCATAAAAATTGCAACAGGAGCTTTTGTCTCGACACATCAGGACGACCCTGATTTCTGAAGGCAAGGCAGGCTTCATCCATCAGGGTGCCTGTTCCCAAACAGTTGCCAGTGGAGCTGCCCTCTGGGAACCATGGTGTGTCTGTGGCCACCAGCTAATCAAGATGCTTGTAACTGCCAAGAAGGAAAAAATAAAAAATAGGCAAGTTGTCTGAGTTGTCTGCCTCAACAGTTTGTACAGTTCACTGTACTGTGAAATGGGGAGAGCTGAGAAGAAAGAACGAGACTGGCTAATTTCCAGTTCATTTCCATGATACCTGATTGAAATGAAAATATGTCTAAAAGCTGCACAGCATAGAAGAGGGGCAGACCCCTGAGACTTTCATCTGAGGAATGCAGAGTCTTTGTAGGACAAGGCTCCATCCTGTGGCTGCTTTTTTATCCCTGTGGGTCTACTTGTTATGACTGCCCATGAGTAACCTAGTGGCAAGCTGCCATTTCTTTCAGCTCTCTCTTTTTTTGATTTTTCCCTTCCCTCATGCAAAGTTTTTAATGGGTTCTGATCACTCAGTAAGGTACCGCTGCTCTTTTCCCTCCAGTTTTGAACTATATAATTAAAAAGTTGTTGTGGGTCAGCTCTGCTCTGCAGTGACACAGACACAGACTAGCAAGTCAGAAGCCAGCTCTGGGTGAGCTCACACACCTCTGCCATCTGTCAGTATGTTGCTAGCTTGGGTCCAGAGGCAAGAAAGATACTTTAGCACCATTCTGCTCTTCTTGACCTACCTCTCCACAGGACTAACTAACAGGTTCAATTGAAGTGGCACTGCCTTCCAGCCCCTAGGTCTGTAACAAGCATGTCTGCGATGCTCAAGGATCTCTGACTGCCATGATGTAGATGTGCCTCTTGTCCTCTTCCATTCCTCTCCAAATAGCACAAGAATTTCTGTGTTTATTCTTTCTCTTGTTTATGGCTTTCTCTCCCCTAGAGACACAAATTTCATGCTATTGTGGTTATCTGCTAGTGAGCAGTTCTGCACTGAAATCTATATTGACCAAAGCTTGGTTTTGAGACACTCAATTTGATGTGCAAAACAGGAATAGTTTCACATAACCAGCAACACAAAACATAAAGATAAGCCCAATCTGACCCCACTTACTTTTGCATGATAGGTTGAACTGGCCTCTAGAATTGATAACAATGGAAATGCAGACAACTAGGCTAGCCTAAATTTTAAATTTTCAGGTGAGTAGAGTTAGGTGAGATGAATGTGGCTTATAGTGAACAACAATAATGTACAGCAATGGTTCCCCTAAAAGCCTTAGCCCTTTAAACAATGCCTTTAGAGATAGCTTGGTTGTAGCTATGTTGCTGTCTTGACCATGGTTGAGACTTTTCTGTAGTGCTGTACCCAGCTGCCTCTGCTTGCCACACTGTGGGCATCATCAGCATGCTGGTGGTTTCCATGGTCAGAATCAGGATTAACAAAAAAAAAAGAAAAGCAAGAAAACAAAATCGACGAAGTAAACATCTGTAGATGAAGGCAGGATCCAGTGATCTTAGCCCCCAAATGTGGTGAAATGGGAAGAGATCATCAATGCTCTCTCTAGAGTGAACAGCACAGAAGACACTAGGTAAAGAAAACTGCAGAGGGACAGTGATTTTCAAAAATAGATTTGTCTTGTTTTTAACAAAGTTCTGGAGAGCATTTAAGAGATCATCAGATAGATCTAAGAAAAGTAATATATTGTGAGCTTGTGAAAATGCTACAGAATTTTCTGACAGGATAAGGTAGATAATTAAGAGTTTGATTGCTAAAATCAAAAATAAAATGATTTTTTTTTCTGAATATATAGGTCAATTGTGTAAATCCAAACAGCACCAACTCTGACAAGAAACTAAAATTACAATAATAAGCGCATGAAGTGAAGCAATCCCAAAGATTAATTGAAAGAGATTGATCTAACATTAAAATATATACCCAAACACAACTGAGTAACACATCCCAGCTTTTTGAAGTGATGATATTCGGTATCTTTCTTTAAAATCTCTCTCTCTCCATATATATATATACATGTATATGTGAACAAAACCTGCACAAAAGGCATTAAGAATGGAGACAATTCTTTAAGGGTATATAGGCACCTGGTGTCTTTTAATTTCCAAAAGGAATATCTGACCTTACAGGGTGACTAATTTCAGCAAATAGAGGGAATGACCAGCAAATGGGTATGTTTCTGTACAGCTACTGCCCTCTATATAATTATGTCTTTCTTCAAGACTCAGTACATACAATTGACAGATTTTTCAGCATCCAATGTTTTTATAGGTATAAATCAGTATGAGATTTACAGGTCAAGTCAACCCACTTTTGACCTCCTCCACCTAGCATAGTCTTCAACACTGTCTTAGCATCTGCTATCTCAGTATCATCCTCAGAAAACTTTGCCCTGACACACCTCAGGACATACAACGTATGCACCATGGGAAACCTTAAGCCAAGAGCTACATGTACATTGACCAAATGCATGAAGTTTCTGTCATTTGGAATCAGGGCTAAGCTCATGAGATCATTTCTGGAAAGGTGCATGTATTTTTTAAATGAAGATTTTAACAAGGATGGTGAAAAGTCAGAACAGTGTGAAACATCTGCAAAGGTTAGAAAAATACCTTATATTAAAATACTTAAAATTTCTCCTCTTGGATTATCAGAAAATAAAATCACTGTCTTGGTGATTATGTATATGTGGCTCCAAGCAGAGAAAAGTCCAAGCACTAAAGAATTTCATCTAAACAAGAAATAATAGGTGCCTGTGGTTGGATGGTGAAGTTAGAAAAAATTACCTTTAAAATAAGGTATTTGGTTTACCAGCGAGGATGACTAACCACAGGAGCAAACTCCAGCAGGGACTAATAGGTTCTCCCTCTGTTATTTTCTGGTCATTTTCCATCTTTAGTCAACTTAGACAACATTTGAAATACCTTTTGCAGGAGGTTAAGACTGCCTCTATCTGCGACATCAACAAATCTGCAGTTGTTAACTCAGAAGATAAAGACCTAACTGAATTTTCTTTACAGGAAAATGGGTAAGACTTGAAAAAGATCCTGGTAGAAGGTTCACTGCTTATGCATTAGCACAGCAGATCCCAAAGCAATGTGCAATGTGTACTTGGTATACTGTGCAGCTTAGTAAGCAGTGAAGCAATGGTTATATCCTTTGTTTACCCCTTTTTCCAAATGAATTTCATAGGTCTTGCACTGACAAAGGTACATCGCAAAGTTTTATTGGAGTGAAGAGGGTGTGTTTGCCTTTTCAGGCACATATGTAAACATTATTTAAGATTGTAATTGCAAGCTAGACATGCAAATTCTTAGGGTCTTATAACACACCTGAATGGCCACCTGACACCTCCCAGAGTGCAGCTGCACTATTTTAATTTTGATGCTGATATGATATTTGATTGCATTCACACCTGCTCTTCTCAGTTCACCCAAGTTGTCTCAGGTGATCTGTAATACATCTGCAGACAGCTAATCCTCTTCTAGCTTTCTAGCCCACAGGACTACTAAGTTAGTTGGCTCATTGCACCAGCTGGAACTGATGGAACAGATAGGTAAAGTTTCAGGGTAGGAAAACCTTCCCATGCCATTAAATGCCTCCCCAGTTTCATTTTGAGCTAACTCAGGGTTTTTTGTGGTTTTTTTTTGTTTGTTTGTTTTTGTTTTTTGTTTTGTTTTGTTTTGTTTTTACTTCTCTGTGCCTATAATGCAATTCATTTGAAGCTGGAAATAATCCCCAAGTTAGAAATAAAGCGCTTGACTTTCATATTTCAAGAGAGGGCTGCTAATTAGGTAAAAACCTCACACCATTTTATTTATATTGAAAGCATATTTGATTTTGAAACCACTGAGAAGCAATAACTACAGAATTTTATGATGTGACTGTTAAAGAGATGTTTTTCATGCTTTATTTATAGCCTGATTTTATAGAAAACCACCTGCAGCACTGTGGCCATATAGGAATATCAACCAAGCTCAGGGAAATCAGATGCCATATGAAAGAGTCACCTACTCTGTGATCACCAAGGACTAGTTCTGACAGGGGACTGAGGAACTTGCAAGTTCTATAGCACAGCATCAGACTTTCAAGCAGCAGATCCTATTGAGACCAAAAATAGGAAGCAAATGGATTGTCATAGGAAGCCAAATAAGCACAGAAGTATAATAGAGTAATTTACAGTATGTGTGTTGAGTAGGTGGTGGAAGTGCACTGACAACAAACAGAAATTTAAGTATTGAAGTATATCCAAGCCTACCTTACTTTCAGAGCCTTCTGAGGCCAGAAATAAACATCTTTCAAACTGAGCAGGACTCACTGTTTCCACTCCAAATGAAAGTGCCACGTTGCCATAGTGGCCATACACATTTTACACATTGACAATGGTCCAAGCACTGCCGTGCAGAGTTGAACACATGACCACTGTGCCCACATTTCTCGTTGGCTAGGTTCAGCTGGCTTCACCTTCCACACACAAGAAGTTAGGGCAGTCTCTTAGATGCACCTGACTTTCTTTGCTGATTTTCTGCAATCAAGGCACCTCAGTCCAGCTCTTCTCGGTCATCTTCTTGGGCCAGGAAACTATCAGGTTTTTAATTGTATGCTAGAAAATACAACACAGACATTCTGTTTCTCTTCCAGATGCCTGTACAAGTTCCTTTTGGTATAACTATGCCTCTTTTTAACCAGAGCTTGAATTATTTCTGAACAGAGATACTAAAAAATAGAAGACAGATTAGTGTCTTGCTGAAAATTGTTCTCCCTCGCACCCCGGCTCCAGGACCAGGATCCTCTTTTGTTCACCTATTAGCAGCAGAAGGGATGTAAGTGTAGGACATACAATTCTTCATGGAATTTGTGGCATATCTCACAGCTTATTTTAGCTATCACCAGTCTCATGTCACTCATACTCCATACAAAGTCAGCTTTCCTCTCTGTAACTTCTAGAGCAGTCTGGGTGATGAGGTAAATTTATCAGAGTTACAGCATGCTGAAACATCTCAGAACTGTCCAGACCTTTCTTTTGATTTTTAAGGGCTTTATATTTGAAGCTATTTTGGATATTTGGAGCCTGAAAGGTAGGCACTTCCTCCTGACATTTTTCTTTTGACATTGCTTAAAATTCCTTGTTCCAGGAGGGAGAACAATCCTTCCTACCCCCACACATGGCTGTATATATATAAATAAAACTTTTGTTTTTATTTATATATATACATATATATATATATATGTATATATATATATATACATATATACATATATATATATATATATATATATATAAAAGTTTTATTTATATATATACCAGTTTAAATCTCAGTTTCAAGTGGTGTGACCTAGCTGCAAAACCTGCCAGCTCCCAGATGTTCTTTGTCTCCTTATGTATACTTATCCCTTGGAAGACTACCCTGGGTCAGGGGATGCCAGTGATTACCCATATTTCTTTCCTGTGTTCAAAGCAATCATTTTAAAGCTGCATGGTCTTTCTCACAAGCCCTTGTCTGGGTCTTGTCTAGGTCGTATATTACTACTTGGTATGAAAACTGCAGTCCTGTTGGATTGACTATAAAATATCTGTAGGTTACTGCAGGTTTTTGATTTGTTGCACAGTACTAGATGAAAATCCTTTCAGCTAAATATGAATGAAGACTCAGGGCTTATATAGTGGCCATCCAAGAAGAGAAGATCATCATAACTCTACACTCTGAAAAGAAAATGAGGCCTAAGGAGAGTAATTAAGAATTTATTCTGTGAGTAGTAGGACAGTGTTTACTAAACTCTGTATTTTAACAGTTTAGGGTAGTGGCAGAAAAAACTGACACTTGTGTCAGGTTTGCTGATGACAAGTATTTGGGCTGGTCCCAACTGTAATGAGCCCCAGTGCTTTTTAAAAATAAGTTTGTCACCAGCTGACAGAAAGGTGTATTATTGCTGCTTTAGAAGAAAAGGAATGGCTTACAAATATTTGGTTCTGTAAACCTGAGAGAGACTCTGTGCTCTTCTTTTTGAGGATTTATTGTGAAACAAACACAGTGCTTAATGACTACATTGTGAATAACACCAAGCAACATATGTACCAAGAAGGTACATCACTTTTGTAATATGCACAGGTATCTGGTGCGAAGCTGCTATGCTCCAGTCCAGTGGGCAACAACATGTTTCAGAAAAGCCAGGAGGACTCATCCAGCTGTGGTCCAACTTCCCCCATACAGACAGAGAGGAGGGTTTCTGAGCGTATTTGCCTGGGATGCTCCTCAGGACCCATGGTATTGAGGCCTTTGCTTGTGCACAAGGATTTTTTTCCAGCAGATTTTTTTCCATTTTTTTACCCCCCACATTGTCCCAACACTCTTCTTAGACTTCCAGACAATCTCAGACACATCACAGGAGAATACATATTGCAGATTTGAGCTGGATTTATTTTTTGTAGCTGCTCCCACCAGCTGTGTTTGCTGTACAATCCGCTGGCTGCAACCACTGCCCTGCTGAGCTATCTCTACCCAGCAACTCCCCCACAGGGTTTCAGTTCTCATAGAATGGGATCATTAACAACAGGATTTTTGTAAAAGCTTCACAACAAAATAGAAATTTCCTTTTCCTTTCTTAACAAA
This sequence comes from Aythya ferina, assembly GCF_964211825.1. Lineage (NCBI taxonomy): Eukaryota > Metazoa > Chordata > Aves > Anseriformes > Anatidae > Aythya > Aythya ferina. The sequence goes on from NC_140296.1 coordinate 53,975,234, forward strand.
AGTAAAATAGCTACAAATTCTAAACTCTTCTAACTGACTGTTTCACGCTGTCATGGGATATGACAGTATATTTAGGTGCATTTGGCTTGGTTTGTCTGCCAATATTTTTCTAAACACATGGGCTGCAGCTCTATTTCTGCCCCTAAAAACCTCAGTCACCACTAAAGTATTAATACAACTTGTCTATTCTAGCCAGAAACCTACAGACCCATTAGCAGTTTTCAGGGAGTTCTTTCCCATCCCTGTAAGAAGTGCTACCACCCAGTCTCTTCAGTTTTCCAAGGCTTCTAAAAAAAATAGTTTGCAAAGAGAATATAAAACCCTCCGCTTTTCATGTTTATAAAGCACCTGGGTGATATAATTCTCCAAAAGGCATTACCATGCACATGAAGTTTACTTCATTCGTGAATCTATGAATCTAGTTGAAAAATAGAGAATAATTTGGTTTTATTTTTTTTTCAGATTTAATTTCTGGGGGGGGGGGAAAAAGACAAGTATTACTATTCCAACATCACATAAAACTAATCAGTGGTATAATACTCCATGTAAGGATGTAATGCCTCTGCATATACCTACCATATCATTTTTATTTTTATTATCAGAGTGATGAGATAGATATACAGATATAGAAAGCATAAGTACCATTTTTAAATTAAAATCTTTTAGAAATAAATCAAGTAATTGGACTGCTTTGGAAACAAATACATCTTGTTAGTGTATTTTCAAGTTTCTGTTTCAAATTATGAAATGCTTACAGCAAAATGTGAATTCATTAAGTATGACAAATTAACAGAGTTCAGTAATAAACACCCTTAGGAGATCAGTGAACAAAATCATCACAATCACATACAAAGCGGTTCGTGAAATCTTCATGCCAAACAGCTTTCAATATCTTCAGTGCTAATTTTCCACCTACATAGACTACACAGCAATGACAGTATCTTCCTGGCTACAGTAATCAGACATCATCAGAAGCATAGGTGACAATGAAGTTACACCCTAGCCAAGGGCAAATCTTTTCAGAGAGAAGTCAGACAATTTTTACCACAATGCGTCATTTTTAGGAGGACATTTTTATGTCTATGAGAAAAATTAAGTTAGGTAGCATATGATCACTCTGATGACAGAAAACAAATTCTCTCTTCACTCTGTGTTTTCCTCCTTCACTCTCATGCATTACCATGAAAGTGTCAGGAAATACAAGACGTAGAATGTATTTAATGGTTATCCAGTTTTTGTGGTATTGCAAACACTTATAGTGAACCTTCTTTTTGTCAGAATCCCTAACGGCTGCTATCCAAAAATTTTCTGAGATTCAGCTTTCACTTTCTACTTTTCCACCCCAAAGTAAATATGCCTGCATCAAACCTTAGCAAGCGTTATCAAGTAATTGTTATTCCTTTAATTTTCCTTTACCCTTTTCAGATTTCTTATATGAAGAATTAGGTCTTTTCTCTAAAAAGATATAACTGAAATATATCCTTCTCACCTGTCCCTGCTATTCATGTCCAATTTCCTCATGCTCAAGAAGATGGAGACTGGAGGCCATTTTACATTTCAGACACTGAGTACCTTGATTCATTTACTGAGATTCAGATTGGTCGTTAAGTAATTCCTCAGCTGGGTCAGGAAGTTTTGTTTGGAGTGCTTGACCTCAGAGGGGCATATTTTCAGACAGATATAAATACTTCTGGCATTATTTGTATAGAAATCTGCACTTGTGTCCACTGGCACTTGTAGCCCACTTATATTTCATGAGACTTGGAATAGTTCTAGCATTTAAAAGGGTCCATAAAGGTAGCATTAGCAATCAATAAGCTCTTTCAAACTTTCCCTCATGGTAAATGAAAAGTCTGTAAAAGTCTAAAAGGTATTGGAGCAAAGCTTAATCCCTGGACACTCTGCATATATTAACCTCTACAAAGACTTTGATCAAATCCTTAAATGTCACCAGCCTCTTTTCTGTTTCTTCTGGGTCATATAACATCACACACAACATGAGAATTGACCTTTATTGTTTGCAGGCATGCCTGAGGATATTTACATCATCCAGATACAGCCTAGAGATACCAGTCTCTATTGCTTTAAAGATCTAAATAACTCACAGTGGATGGAAAGCAGAATTACATACTTGCAGAATAATTTAGATTAGAAGAAACTTCTGAAGGTTATCTGATGCACTTCCTACCCCTCACCTTCACATTCCTATTCAGTTCAAAGCAGGGATGACTTCAAAGACAGGTCTATCTTCAAGTTAGATCAGGTTGCTCAGGGTCTTGCCTCAGCCAAGATTTGAATATCTCCAAAGATAGAGATGCCACAAACTGTCTCAATAATCTTTTCTAATGTTAGAGCACCTTTACCATGAAGAAAATTTACCTTACACCCAACCAGAATTCCCTGTGTTGACACTTGTGTCCACAGTCTTGTCATTCTTGGGCTATGGACCTTCAAGGGTCTGCCTCCATCGTCTTCGTCACCTACCATTAGGTAGTTGCAGGCAGCAATAGGATTCCCTATTTGCTTTCTCTCCTCATATGTCATGTGCTCCAACAACCTGACTATCTTGTAATAAGAAGTAATTAGAACTTGTAAAGAACCTCCTTCTTTCTTCTCATGCAAGTGAAAATAGCAGTCAAATAATGGACTGCTACTAGCACAGAGAACCCATTTGATTGAACATGTGAAAGAAAGCACAAATTGCCCAAGATTCAATTTCCCACAACAGCATTTCAGTACCTGGCTCAAGCAACATTACCACCTTACCACTTTGTCCATCAGCCCTTAATTTAACACTGGCAGCATGACACTTGCATGTTCGCCGATATAAGCAAAAGCAGAAAAAAAAAAAAATCCTCCTTAGTTTTACACCAAAGCCAATGCTTTGATAACAGTGTATGCACTGTAGGAGCATGTAGAAGCATGCTAAGAGTGGTGCACATGCTGCCTATGGGGGGATACCAGCTGTAAAGCTCCACAAGCATTTTCTCCTCAGACTGTATATGGGAGCTCTGAAGTTTGGTTATTGTCCTCAACTTTCAGATGTGGGGGTGTCTAGCCATGAATCCCATCAGTAGGCAGCACAATCATGATGTGTCAAATTTAAAGAGCCATCAGAGCCAGAATGCATTTCTAATGCACTATCAGGTCAATTAATGTCTTAATCCCCACTGTTTTCTGCAGAGCTCGGAGGAAAACCAAATGGGACAGAAAAGCTAGTTCCTCCAGTGTGGAACTCAAAACTGTCTTGCCCACAAATTGGGCAACTCACCTTTCAGTGAGTCCTGTGAGGCACCAAAATATGCCTTCCCTGTGTGTGGATGGATATGCAGGGAAGCCAAATTTTATTCATATTGTCTGTTTCCCCCTTAAAACAAGAGGAACGTGAAACCTTCTTTGCTTAATGCTATTCATACATCACCCCTGCTGCTGCTCTCCCCTGCCAAGCAGGCACTTCTAGGAAAGAGTATCTTGTGAGTAAGGGCATGCACACCCACATGCAAAGCAAAATGCAGGCAGAGATAACGCATGTCAAAGACCTCTAATTACTGAACAGGTAAGTAACTTTTCTCTTAGCACGCTGCATGATTGAGTCCTAATTGAGCATCACATTCCTCCTGAATGCAAAAGCAAACCATTATGGACAAATGAGTCAAGAAGCCAAAATAAAAATCACTCAGATAGCTCAAGCATGCCTGACAGAGCTATTTAAAGGATTCTGACCATTAGCTATCACTTCAGTGATATCACTTTTCATACTGACATGAAAGGTGGCAGAGGAGCTGTTTTCTCAGTCTCTTGCTTCCTCGCAAAAAGAGACAAACATCAGACACAAAGTATTCTGAAAACTGTTGGCTGTCTTTGTCACCATCACATCTTCATCTCCCTCTAAGTTTAGTGTTAGGTTTGCAGGTGACAAGGTACAAGTTTGAACAGCGAAGTGTTATTTTTAAGCCTTCCAAGCATAGCCTGTATATGGAAAAAAAATTGTGTCTACATATGGACAATTACACTGACTTCTAATATGTGGGCTCCATAGAGATTTTGCTGACATAATCAAATGACTTAGACCAAGGTGTTTAAAAATATGTCTTGCATCTTTTCAGTTTGGGGCTTTTGTGATATAGTTCCCACTGAGACTGTGATCTGCATAGATTATATTCCTTTGCTGCTACCAAAAAAAAAAAAAGGCGTTTCTCAGACCAATGGTAGCCAAAGTAATTTGATGCTTGGTTTTACAAAACATTGAAGAACACAATTTGAGGTTGCTTTTGTTTAAAATTAAGCCATTTTCCAGCCATATCTTGTTAACTGAGTCTTCCTTTACAGCCAAAAAAAAAAAAAAATTCTTCACAGTAATGCTTTTCATCTTAACTAAAAAGAGGGTACATAGAAATAGCAAGTCTTAGAAATAAATCAGTTCTTTTATTTGACTATTGGATCCACCTTTCCTGAGGTTATGTTCTCTCTCCCAATTTATACTTTTTCTTTTCCTCTCAGACGATGAGGTATTGAAGTCTTCTATTATGAAAAGTAAATGTTTATCCTTTTTTTAAGATTTAGTTCATCAGCACAGTTCAATAGAAACACTAATGATACAAATTTGAATGACAGATTGTGCTATGTGTATCTATATCTTAGGTTGGATATTAGGTTGCATGATATACCTTAGGTCAGATATTAGGAGAAATCTCTTTTACTGAAAGGATTGTACAGCACTGGAATAGGCTTCCCAGGTTGAGTCATCATCCCTGGAGGTCTTAAAGAAACATGTAGATTTGGGACTTGGTAACATGGTTTAGTGGTAGACTTCAGTACTAGGTTAAGGGTTGGACTAGATGATCTTAGAGGTCTTTTCCAACCTCAGTGATTCTATGATTCTATATCTTCATTAGGACATGACCCAGTGTCAACAGCAACCTTCCCACTGTTGTGAATGAATTTTGGATCAGATCTCTTAGAGCTAGATTCAAAAATGATGGATACACTGCTCTACGGGGTGAGCCCAGAGCTAAATCCAAAACATTGAATCAGGCACTTAGCACTACTTATATCACACCTGGGGACAGATTTGTGCCTCAATGTGAGATGCAAGACAAATTCCAGAACTTAAAGTCTGCAGATTTGGTCTTGCAAACATATAAAACAGTGCTATTTATAGTGTTCAATAAAGTCTTTCCAAGGAAGAAAAGTTACCTGTGGGAAAGTTTGAAAGTTAGCAGTGATATGTCAGCCAAAAAGGTTTGGGATCCACTAGCCTAAAAGTAACCAGTGACTGCTTAGGGCAGGATAATACTTTGGATTCTGACTTTCCTGATACTTTTAGGCAATTTACTGGTCAGCACAAGGAAGCACCTCTACTTATAGCCTGGATCATATATCTATGTATGTTTGACATAGCTAGTACCTTGAACCACTAAGCAGAGATTATCTTCCAAAATGGACATATGTTTGAGAGCTCATCATCACAGCAGTTACCCACACATAGAAAATCCAAATTTAATTCCTTCCACTGGCTGAGGAGACTCTAACCTCCCACCTTATCTCACCTCTTGTCCATCCTGGCACAAGAACATCCTCATGGCTGAATTTGGGTAGCATGCAGGAAAGATGTCAAAATGTGTTAGGGCAAGGTGTGGAAGTGCAAGTGCACCTGGCTGTGAAGCACAGTGATTAGAAATCTCACAACCCTCACAGTACCCATTCATGTGTCGCTGAGTTGACTTTCATTAAAATAAAATTACTTTTCATTTTAATTTACTGCTATACATTGCTTTCACTGTCTGTAACAGCTTTGTTTGCAATTTAAGTAAGAATTGCTGGCTTGAACACGTAGGCAGGAGCCCTTAGGGGCAGATTACACTTACTTTACTACCATCCCTTTTAGATGCAGCTTGAAAAAATACAGCACAGCAAGACAGACAACTCTGAATGATGAGTTTTACTGAAGAGTTTCAGAGGCAACATGAACTCTGTAACAGAGATTGCTCTTCATTTTGAACTGGTGCCTCTTTCTTAGTGAGTCTCACCTCAGGGTATTTGGGTAACTGTTCTGCTCCAATGAAGGTAAACCTTCTGTCTTTGCTTCCATATCTCTGTGTGAAGAAACTTCCAATCTCCTATGGCAAGCTCTCCTTTGCCCATCAACACAGAAGTCTGTTACCTTTTCTCTGTGAAATACGGTTTGTTTCAGTGCTGTAATTAAAGGATATTAAATCTTGCCTATAAAGTTTATTTTTTGTTTGGGCTTAGAGGGAAGTTGAAATATGCTGCTAATTTGTGAATGCATCATCAATGTTGTCTATTCTATTAGAACTAATGATAGGTAGAAAGGAAACAGAAGTGTAGCGTAAAAATGGTATCTTCCACTTCTCACAAACTGTTATTTGATGGCACCTGTCATTTTGGAATGAGCTCAGTTTTGGAGCACACTAAGTTAAGGTCATTTAGACTACCGTTGATTCTGTTCTTATGGTATCACTCATAAGTATTTAAAGCATTTAACCCTCCATGAGGAGTCTTGAACTATAAATGGCTTTCTGTAATAAGGATGGCCTGCTGTTTTATAGCAGTGACAGCAGATGTGTGGTCTCTTTCATGGCTGCCTCTAATGACACAGTAACTTCTCTGATTTGCATGTTGTTTGGAAAAGTAATTTCATTGAAGACAATGAAGCTATGCTCCTGTTAGAGATATAGCAAGCATCTTTTTTTTTTTTGGCTGGTTGAAATTTTGGACTGTCTTTTCTGAAATGGTATTATCTGATTTTGAAATCACAGTGAGCCAACTAATGAAATATGTCCTGGGTTAACAAGAGTCGTGGAATGAGTATTAGTACTAGACACCATGTTCCTTCACTAGTATAGTCAGGTAGGCTAACAAAACCATACTGAGATTTTTCATCGAGTGGCCTTGTTTGTCAGCAGGTCTGAGCACTCAGCCTGTTCCAGTGATTTTGCAGGAAGCATCTGCTCACTCCTCCAATTAGCATCACTAATTCAATAGTCTGAGTATGGACATAGCAGACTAACTTAGATAACCTCTTAAAAGAAATCCAGGCATAATGTTCACAAATCAAACTGTACATAGAAAGATAATCTAGAACCTAATATCAAGTCCAGTGAAGTCAATGGGAACATTTCTATTCAGTTTGTTAGATCTTGGATATGAGTCACAGTGCAAATTCAGTACATGTTCATAGGATAAGGTCATCGCTAGAACTAGTTCCAGTTTAAATGTGAATCCCCAATACACAAACAAAAATATTAAGTATGTTCAGTTCACTGAGTTTTTTTTGTTTTTTTTTCCTACTACTGGCCTTTTCAATTTAAAATATACCAGCAATTAAATTTTCGTCCCATACTGCCTGAAGTAAGCATTATTTTTGGACTGCTAACAATTTCCAATTCCCTGTGAATTCTATGGCTGCTCAGGGACACAGCTGTACAATGTGCATCCTTCAGTAGTCTGTATCCAGCCTGCAGACCATCTCTTCCTAGTTACTGGAAGGAGACAAGCACCTCCCAGATGCTGTTCATCAATGTCAGATAAGCATCTAAGATAAGTAGGTTCAATTTTTCTTCAAACTACAAAGGGATGTTCTAGCATTTAGTCGGCACCTAATTTTTAACTGCCAGAGCCTAGATATGGTACCTCCTGCCATGTGAAATGGTGTAGATTAGTGAGACATCTGCATGGGTCACACTAGGTTAAGGTCACTTAGATTATTGTGACTAAATGACTAAGGCCATTTAGACTATCACATGTAACACAAGGTAAGTGTCACAGCAGTGTTTCAGCACGATGGTAGGCATATGCCCTTCTGAAATAACAGTTGGAAGACAGATAGGTTTCTCTAGGGCATCTCCAACATCACTGGCAACCTATAGTTGGACAACTGGATCATGTCCATCCAGTTAGGCAAAGGAGTTTCCATAGGTTGTAGAAATAGCAACCTGGCCTGTAAAGGTGCATGAGTACCACTAAATATGAAAAAGGCTAGGAAGCAGTCCAGCAGTCCTTGCCTCTGGAGCCTATACAGTGCAAACTGCACTGCTCACATTGCTGCGGACTGGTTTCCCCAGAAGGAGATTGCCTGCATCCACTGACCACAGCACCTGGTCTTGAATCTCCTTTGGGTCTCACACTGTGCTGCTATAGTACTGGAAAATGCTGTTTGTGTGTCTGTGTTCATGCATGTATGTGTGTGCTTACAGTTCAAGCAATCTGAAATAATGTGAGAACTGTGCTCTAGCCCACCAGTGTGGTGGCATGAAACTGAACACAAGTGTCTTATGCCTTTGAACGTGGCATGCAGATGTATGGTACTACAAGAAAAGGCAAAGCCTGCTGGTGTGGCATTAGCTACACAGAGGGCATAGTAAATGTGCAGTCTCATGTGCATTGCCTGCTGGAAGCAGTCCCTGAAGTGAATGCTTCCCCAAGACATGCCAGCACATTGCTTTGGAAAAAGTACTTGAAGTGGTCCAACGCAGCACCAGGGAACAAGCTAACAACTTTGCACTATGAACCATTCAATGCCCAATGTTTGTGCCATCTCCCAGCTTTATTTAGCAATGTAGATTTACCTTCAGTGTCCACTGTTTAGAGTTATTGGTGTTAGGGTTAAAAATATATGCACTTACATTTATAATATTTCAAATATAAGAGAAATATAATAGAAAGTGTACTTGAACATTTGATATTATATTGTGCCAGAATTACTATGACCAGCTTGGGCAAAATGATTTGGATGAGTAATTCTAGTTCGTCTTCCTGGAACTTCATACACCATCTCCCTTAGCACACTACAGAAAGCACTACGTTCAGTAGTTCTCCTGCCTAGGTCATGGGAAATCTGCATATTTGCTAATGGAAGCTGCATCTCAGCTTCCATTGGTCTGTGGATAATGTTCATGCCCCAAAACTGAGAGCCAATGAGAATTAGATGTTTAATACTGGCTAAAATCTGCTCCTGGTTACAATAAAGCTAACCCAAATGAGAATGTTGTGCACTATTACTTTGAGATTCAGTGGCACTCCTGTTGGTGGGACCGAGAGGGCTCTGGGGAAGCATATGATCCAGGCATTGATTTAATATCACTTCTGATTTAATTTGCTTGCAACAAAGTGGGTAATGCTGACTTTCTGCCTCTGTATATGTGCATTGCTATTTGGATTCTAGATAAGCTAAACAATTGTTCTTTAGAAAGAAAATAACACTTTTTTTTATTATTTTTGGGGAGGAGGAAGAACATGCCTTACCTTTACTGTTATTTTTAGAATTTTAAACATTGAAAAGCATACATAATTGTTATATGATGTATTTACATATTATCTCAAAATTAACTTCACAAATATTGCTGCTAGTAGAGGAGCCATGCTCTCATACAGCTTTGCCATTCATAAATGAGTTTTCTTTTTCCAGGTAGATAATTTTACAATTATTGAACTGCAAGGTCCAAGCAGCAAACACCAACAAAGTATTTGTGGTTTTCACTGTATCATTACTTTTGCATATTATACATCTCATCCACAAGTATCTACAGGACTGCACTACAAGTAATTTGCACATGTTAAGAGGAAATATCTCCTAGATTTTCTAGGATGCTTCAGTTCCAAAGGATAGTTTATTATTTTTATCAATAGTACTTTTTCTTTGCTAAACACATTTGCCTGTTGAGAGAAAGTAGGTTAGCTTGCTGTCCCTAAGGATGGTAACCAGAGATGTTCTGCTCCAAGTATTTTATTGGCAAAATTATTTTTGTGATTAAAATAAGGTTGGTCAGAACCATAATGCAGACTACCACTCTCCATGTTTGAACAAGACCAGCTCTTGGTATTTAGTGTCAAATTAGTGTGAAAATGAGTCATTTTAGTGCACTGTGAACTTAGTCTGCACAAAATTATTTTGTTATTCATTCTACAGAAATGCATGAATCCATTGTGTACCTTCGTAAAGGAAAATTTAGCTGCACTGCTAGAGCTGTGAGGCATGTCTTTCTACAACTGAATTTATTTTTAATTTGCTTATTGGAATCACTTGACTTGTCCTTTCACAATGTCCTTCCTAATTTGCCTCCCTCCCCATTATTACAATGTCCTTTTTCTCTCAAATAAGACTAATTTGTAGATTTTTCAATACTGTGCTATGCTTAGGGTTGTTGGTTCAGCCTATTTTTCTGTGATTTTTTTTTTTTTTTTTGGTGCTTTCTACCTATATAATTATTTTTTGAACTTTAGGGAAAAACAAGATCCTAGTACTGATACCTGTCTTTTGTCTGATTTTGAAGGGAAAATGAAATTACCTAGAAACCATCCCTAGAATTTGAATGCAGCTTAGGCAGTGTTACTGAATCTGTCAGGTCTTAAAAAAAAAAAAAAAAAAAAAAAAAAAAAAAAAAAAGTACAAAGGCTTTATTTGGCTTTGTTTTGCAATGAAGAAATTTTTCAGAAAGTTATTCCAAAGCAGCAACTGTGAAAAACATGGTGTTTACAGAAATATCACCATGATTACTTTGCTCTGAAATTCTTGTTCCGCTAAATTTTTATGAATACAGTATGAGCTTCCAATGGACTGAGATGAGAAGAGACACTTTAAAATGCATTTTGTGCACAAAGGTTTGTGCTGCTCCTGGATCAGTTTAAAAGTAGGAATTTCAGTGCCTGTATCTTCAAGCCATATTCAAGGGCACCTTGATTTAAACTGCAACCAGTGCCCGAGTGTATAGTCACAGGGTTATTTCTGTTCTTTGGGGAGAAAATCAGGCTGCTAGTGCACGTCCTTCATGGCAGAATATCTGTCTAGAGAAAGGAAAGCAGATGTATGTACAAGTCTAAAAATCCCAAATATAGCCTCTAATAGGTGTGATAATTATTTTCAGGAAGAACTGATAAGATGCAGTTTAAATCCATGGGGCACATTGTTCCAATGAATGTGTAGTGTATTTGTTAGGGTACTCATAGGATTCATAGCTGTTCCAAAGAAGTACATCTGTTCTATGACTACAGGCTACAGTAGTTTCTAGGGAAAGTTTCTTGAAACTTTTTTAATATGCTTTAACCTCTTGCATGCTGACTTGATATATAAAAAAGTTAGTTGCTCTCTTTGGTCCCCACTGGCAAAGGCATGAGGACAGCTTCCAGCTGCTCTGGGTATTCAAGCTGGGATAACACTTCTGGCTTCAGTCCCCACTCCAGTCTGTCGAGAAACAAGCATACATCACCCAAAAACTCTGTAATTCATGGTTGCTGGGAAAAAGAAATCTGGATATAAAGCCTGGATGGGAATCATAGGTCTACATGAGCAGCTGATTTAGATGGCACTGATTGCAGGACGCACCATGACATGCAACAACCATTAAGTGTGGGGGCATATATGTCTATACACATATATGCCTGACAAAAGGATATACTACAAGAATAGCCCCCAAAAAGCCTGTGTCTACACTGCATGCTTGACATCTCCTGCCCCATAGCTGTGCTCATGCTGACAAGCTCACAGCTTGTGTGTGCAGAAGGAAAAGTTTCTTCAGCCTCCTCCCATCTCTGTAAGACTTCATGAGTGAGGATGTGGGAAGCACATGCCAGCAGCAGGGTACAAGTACTCATTAGGAGGCAGCACTTCCCAGCCGAAAGATAGCTGTTGAAGCTGACCCTGTTCCCCACCTCATGCTTGACCATTCTGGGGAGACCCGCATCCTTTCTCACCCAGGGGTCTAGCTACCCTGAAAGTGTTTCCAGACCATAGCTGATCCACCATAACCTGAATGTAAGAGTCAGTGCTGGGGAATAGATAGCAAGCTTGAACACAGCCTCAGCACATCCCAACCCTGTGGGTCAGACAGAGCCAGCTCTGAGACAGCTAAAGAAGAAGCTTCTGTCCTGCACTAAGGAGGAAAAAGGAAAAGAGAGAGAGATTAAACAGAAGAGAGGGAGAAGGAAAGAGAGAAAAGGAGAGGGAGGAGAAAAAATAAATAAACGAAATGAAAAGGAATGATTTTGTACTGCATTTCAAGGCAAGTTATCATTGCTGTGACAAAGTGAAACCTCATCACCTCCCTGCTTTAGCTGCTGCATTCTTATGACCAATGCTGCGTGACTGTTCCACCTAGTCCCTGCTCATTTGTGGCTGAAGCTACACAGAATGTAACTGCTTGCTTGATATTTAGGGCAGAGCAGTCAACAATTGTTAGTTCCGTTGACAAATGACCAATAAGTCAGATTGTTACTCAGAAATATCACAGCATCCCGTTGCCATTCAGAGTGCTGACTAAGGAAGAGGAGTGCCAAAGGAATGAGCAATTGTCACAGTGCCTTGCTTGGGATGGAAATCTCCATTAGGATTGTATACTTCTGTACTTCTGGTTCTTCCTTGTGGCAGTTTTCTTACACAACAGCAAGATGTTAACAATGGAGAACAAAAGGCATGCTAATAAGGGTAATTTTCCTTTCTTCTTCATTGAACACTGTATTTGTTTCATGTTCTTTCTTCCACTGTACATAGTAATTGTAAGTAACAGAAGAAATGATATTTGGCTGTTTCTTTCCACAAGGCTCTTCAGTTTTTTCAAGCCACATTCTGAATATTTGTACTGACTGTACATTTGCTCCCTTCCCTCTACACTCACCAGGTGCCCTCTAGGAACCTGCTGTTCTCATATGCAAAGATGTAGGAGCAGTAGGTAGCAGCAGAACAGTTTGTAGAAAACACATTCTTTTTTTTTTTTTTTTTTTTTTTATCTCAAACATCATCTCACTCATTATAAAAAAACTTCTGTTCCCCTACTTTTTTATTATTATTTTTTCCCCCACATTTCCTGTGTTTACTGTTACTGGCTTTGATGGATGGGCGAAGTATGATAGCCTGAGACACATTTGACAGTACATAACTTTGGCCTGCATAAATTACTGTCAGGGAATTTTCAGGGAAGTGCTGAAGTAAATTTGCAGTGACTAAAAAGTGAGACACAAATTATAGCATAATCACTGCTGCTGAACAATTTGATGAGTAAAACAATTAACTGAGTTTATAGTTTAGGTGAGTCCTCATAATTTTTCCTTATAGTTTAACTGCTAAAACTGCTCTGAGACCTTTGGAGAAAGATATTTTAGAAGGGACATTTTCCCACTGCCCTGCCAAAAATCATATTTCTTTTGTGTCAACATTGTGTCTTTCCTCTCACAGGTAATTCAGAGATTGCAGTTTACAGTCTTGCCTCACGTACCCATATCAGCTCCTGAGTGGAAGCAGCTGGGAGCCATCCCTCCTGTGCCAGTAGCTTCCCGATCCTCTCCTACTCAATGTCACCAAATCCCAGGCTTTTTGGAAGACATTCTTGAAATACTCCAATTAAGAGAATAAGAAATGAAACAGTTCATGAAGCTCAGGATCCTTATGGGATGCTCCTGAAAATATACTTCAGGCAGTGCCCTATATTTTATATATTCGGTATCAATGACAGATTTGACCCAGTGAAGTTAACCTCTTCTGTCTGCCAGAGAGCTCCTGACTGTGAAATATTACTGGTTTTATAGCTAAAATAGACAGAAAATGTGAATGTTTCTATTATTGCCTTTATTTCATTTGAGATACTATCCTTTGTGAGGATGTGTTTTTCCCATTTTGAGTTTCTTTACCCTGTAAAGATGTCTGGGTTTTGTTTTTAGAGCCAAAATTCCAGGTTTTCTAGATTTTTGTTTCATGTCTTGTGAAATTGCCTTTCTAAAATCTGTTCTTTTCACTATTATGGTAAAAAAAAAAATCCAATTTTCCAGCCCTTCTGACTATTACAGAATCCGCAAAAGCATGAATTCTAAAGCTTCAAGTCTTTAGAGGCAAATATATTGCAGCATTTGCTACATTTAAGACATCATTATTTTTATGATAGACTCATGACAGTGGAAACATAGCTTATGATTTCTGAATGCCTGGCATGGCCTTGCCTATGTCCTTGTTGAAATGCAGCGGCAGACCGAGGTGGGGAGTGTGCTTTGAAAAAGAGACAAATAAACAGCCAGTGTGCAGTCGCTTCAATCCTGAGAGTGCTGGCACAGAGGCTAGGCTGCTTTTAAGCTGCCTGTGCATGAGGAACAAGCATCGATCTTCTGTCCAGCCACCCGCATCCATCAGGAAGGATAACCGGGAGGATGTTGTCTGCCAGCTATGGGCAGCTCTGCAGCAGGTAACACTCAGTTATACCTGTTTGTGCTCACAGACAGCTGTGAAGAAGAGACAAGAAGGGATTGCCTGGGATTTGAGGGATCGGGGAGAATGAGACAAGCATATTTTGTGAGTTCTTTGTGAAGTGACTCCCTAGCTAACTGCTGCAGCTTGATTGCTTTGGGAGCTGTAGAGTTGCTTTCCCCACTGCCCTTGCCAGCCTGCAGCAGCAGATGCAGAGCATCTCCTTCCCACACCCCCAGTGGGCTCCGCATGCCTCAGTGACAGCATCGCCGCCACCACAGAGCCAGCTGGGACCTCATGCCTCCCCAGCCTCTGTAACCCCTCTGACACAGGGGCCTCCTGCCCTGAATGTACGATGAGAGGAGGGTACAGGAGCAGTGAGATGGTGGGTGTCTGTGCCACTAATGCCTGCAGCAGAAGGCAGACCTGAGGTACACAGTACATGCAGGGCAGCAGCCAGAGCTGCCTCTCCAGGCCATCAGGTGCAGCAGCCACAGGTCCACATCCCCCAGCTGCTCCCAGCTCTGTATTGCTTGCCTTCCCACCTAGCCCTGTCTCAGTGCCTGTCCTTCGTTCTTGGGACAAGACAAAATCAGCTTTATACACACAGCTGCCTGACTCAGGCTTGTTCACCTGGCAGCATCCAAAATGTGGAGCTCCCTAGTCCCCCTGCAACACTGCAGATGGCAGGGAGATGGATAGCAGCCTACAAAGCCTGCACAAGAGCCACAATGAATACTCAAGCATCAACACTAATTCCAGTTGCATGCAGTATTTTCCTGCTTGATTTAAGCTATGCTGTATTGTCATGAATGCTAGGGAGACGTATCCTTGGAGGAGTAAAGAAGCTTATTACCTAAAGCAATACCCAAGGAGGGAAAATAGACTTTTCACTATAAAGAAGGTGCTAAAGATGTAGGAGTAATGCTTGTCTTATACAGTAACTCCCTGTATGATTTCAAGTAATTTTCTTTGCATATAATTTTTTTTCCTACATATATATAATAGGTTTATTTCTCTCTCCTCTCCCTTTTACTATTTGGAATGAAAACTCTCTGAGACAGATACCTTCTCATTCAGATTCACACAGTATGCTCCAAGTGCTTGCTACTGTGCCTGTCCTTATCCATACAAAACCCCTCTGTCAGTGTTTGTTCGTTAAATTGTCCAGACTTGATTCCATAGATCGTCTGGCAGACTGTGTTGAATTTATGGGACCTTGATGCACCTTAAATTCATACCACTCACTGATTCACCAGGCTCACACTCCAGACTCCAGAAACAAGTATGTCCTAGCATTTTATTTTCAAAATGAAACAAAACAAAACAAAAAAAACAAACAAACAAAAAAAAAAAACTACAAGGGGTCTGTTTCCCAATTCAGGATGAGATTATTAGATTCAACAGTCCTGCAAGAGTATCTAAATTCACAACATTTCACCTGACCATGACAATAAAAATAAAAATAAAAATAAAAATAAAAATAAAAATAAAAATAAAAATAAAAATAAAAATAAAAATAAAAATAAAAATAAAAATAAAAATAAAAATAATAAATAATAATAAATAATAATAAAAAATAATAATAATGTAATGTTATATTTTTGCTGCTTTAGGATAAAATCTTCTGAGAACTCCTCATTACTTTGCTGTACTTCAAACTGGGCTTAATTTTTCTCCCTCTTTTAGAGTGATCCTCAAGCACTCACATTATCTGGACCCAAGCCCCACGCTCTCTGTCCACTGCCTTCCTCTGGCAGCCCTGAAAAAGCTGTGTGCAATTGTTCCACTAGGACCCTAGGACCCAGTAATTGGAGTACTTAACCCTATAATGAAAGGACAAGAGAGTGCAGCTCCACATCAGTGGAGGATAACCCACCCTCTCCTCAGTAGGAAGGCAATGGAAGTCATTAGTATATTGACACAGTAGCTTTACAGTACAAGGCTCCCTCTGACTCAGATTGTTTTCCTGATAAGCCCTTTTCCTGCTGAGCCTACCAGTATTCATACTTTCCTTGCCAAAAATGTCCTCTTGTAAACCTGAATGTCTCTGAAAATATTATTGTTTTAATTCTAAATCTTTTGAAATTTTTAGTTTGGACTTAGATGTTTTAACAAACGATATTTGTATGTGCTATAATAACAACTGGTTGCATCATCTCTCATCTATGAAGCAGCTCTGGAAATGAAATTGTGCATCTTACTCAGGCAGCCCAGAAAGAAATTTTGTCCAAAAATACATATAGATTTCCACATCAGCACAATCAATGTACGCAATGCCTCAAAGCCTCTGTGTTAATTTTTAGTTATTTCCTGACCATATGGATTCACTACTTGCAATAATGCAGATTTGCGTGTTTGGATTAAAATAATCCAGCATGCAAACATACAGGCCATTGAAATCAATCTGTGGTTTCAGCTGAGCTGAATGATGGACAGCCAGAACTACCAGGGGAGGAAAACTTACGGAGCTTTAATTCTGACTGAAATGCAAGCATAACATTGGAAGAAGCAGCAGTAGCATGCAAACCAATTTGGGGTGTTCTGATAAAACATTATTACAGACTACAATGGTGGAAAAACGCATCTTGCCAGGTCTAATTTTTTACTCCTTACAGCTAGGGCTGGTCCTGTCACTCACGCCGAGATGACACTGCCCCCAAGCTCACGGAGATTTGCATTACCCTCAGTGGATCGACCCTCTGCCCCCCCCCCCTTTTCTTTCTAGAAACGTGGAGAGGAGATGGACATCTACTGATGAGCCTGCACAACTTCACCCCAAGAGGGGTGACAGCAACCCAGCTCCCTGTTAGGATGTGCAGCCCTGCCAGCCCCGTGCTGCCTGAGAAGGGCTCTGAGCATTTCTACCGACCTTAAAAGCAGGGTTTAACAAGTCAAGAGAGGGGTTATACTAACGAATTAATCACTTTGCAGCCTAAGAATGGCAGTCATGGAAGAGCAGGTAGTTTTGCACCTAATCTCCATCAAAAAGTAGTTGGGCTCTGAAAAAACAGACAGTGATGAAAGATCCCTGAAGTCCATAGGCAAGATTGTACTGTTTTGATATCATACAGAAGACGTCTGATATCTTACAATGCTATACAGTAATTTCCAAATCTTAAAGCAGATTCTTCAGCGAAACTCTCACCTGCATACTCTGGCCTCATAGGTTTTTTTGGCTTTGTGTCATTTTGGTCACCCTAGCACAGCTTTTTCTCTGTCTCTCAGTCTCTGGGTAAACAGCTGGATGAGCCTCCTGGGGCTGAGGGAGGGGAAGGTCAGAAGTTCTGAAGTTTCTGCCAGGCTAGTCATCATCTTAATTCTGAATCCTGAGCTTTTTCAACAAATCAAGTGTTCACTGAGAGCTTCTTCAGTTTTGAAGGCAACAGAGCTATGTCAAGAAGCAACCACTAGAAAAAAATGAAGTTAAATGTAAGGCTACTTCAGCTATGAAGTACAATTATCCTTCTTGCTGTGATATGAAAGGATGTATCATAGCTCTTGCTGCCCTTAGAAAGCGTATGCTTCTCACAGCTCTTGGGAGGCTTGAACTCCTTGTCTGTTATAACACATGTAGTTCCCTGTAAACCCTTGAGATTTAAGAGAAGAAACAGCCACTTTACTACTGGTACTGAATGAATATTTCCAAGACAAATGAAAGCCAGTATAAGCCTGAAATACTCTATCAGTAATTGTTTACATTAGTTATTAACATTTTTGCTTGGAATGATGAAGGACTGCTCAGAAAAAAAACAGTGCTTAACTGCTAGGCCTTGCCACAGAAAAGCCTCTGGCATTTTATCTTTAAGATTCCAGCATATTTCTGGCACTGCTTTTATACTTATCTGCAATAAAAAGCTGATTCCTCTGAGTGCCTTGGATTTGCCTGAATCAGATTCAGGGACCAGCTTTTTAGCACTGTTCACAGGTATTACAGGAAAGGCAAAAGCTGCTGCAAGTTCCTACAGATTTCCTTGAAATCTGAAGTTTACAGTAGCCCTCACTTCCTAAAATCAGTGTTTTTACTTATGGGGGAGACCTGTGCAGTGAACTTGGCCTGACATACCTACTTAAGGAGGTGGAAGTGCAAAACAAGCCAAGACCAGGGGGCAGTGGTGACATTTCTGGAAAGGTGTAGAAGTTTAGCCCCGGGTGCTTCACGGCTTGAAAGATTCCTTCCTCTCTTCCCACTCCAGCCAAAATGAATGTTAAATGTGGGAAAAGTTTGGTGTCAGGCTCTGCTTTTCTGTAAGCAATAATGTCCAATATATATATACATAGGCTCCATTTGTTGATGTGAGGCAGCGTTAAGCTCTCTCCAGACCTGTGGAGATTGCAGGAGGTAGGCTCTCCAGGTTAGGGTTAAGACAAAAAAGTGGCAATGCTACAAGGCACACACTCACTTTGGTCATATTATTTTTGAGCAAATGGCCATCAGCTCTGGGCAGTGACAGTCCAGCCCCTTATCTGGGCCATGGCACGTAACCATGGAGCTGGCAAACACAGGGTGTTGTGGCACAAGCATCACCAGGCCACAAATGACAAGGTGATTTCTGCAAGAACATATCAGCATTTGTGCAGACCTGTAAATAGTTTTCATTAAAACACATGCAATGGGCAACCTGGATTGCTTTTAAACACCTGATTCAGATCAAAGCTGAATGAAATATCCAAAGCAGCACACAGAGCATTCACATATATCTCACCTTACAGGAGACTTACACTGGTCACTGCAGGTTAGGAGGGATACCCTGAGCATCTTGGATGGTACTAGAGACTTAAGTGGGGGCAACTGAGTCAGTCACTGTGTTGGTGCAGATTATACTGTGAATGTAGAGATATAAGAATATGAGTAGTCAAACAGGAGCTGAATCCACCCCAGCAGTCTGAAGTTATATGTCTGCTATTCTGAGAATTCAGAAGGGCCAGTGGTAATTCTTCACTTACTTTTATTAAAGGCTTTAACTTTTTCTTGTCAAAGATGTGAGTAGCCCTTAGAGATAAGGGCAAAAAAAAAAATCTTTCATTTCACTTTAAAATACTCTGGTGAGAAACGTCTTGCTTTGGAAAGTCGCCTAGCTCATTTGTTTTATTTCACAAATTACCCAAGCGCCCATTTGTGCTTTATAACTGGGATTCAGCGTTAGTTCTTGATTAGAAGAGCTGTCATCTGCTTTTCTAAGCAGAAACATGAATCATGAGCAGGCAGTTATTGGAAGAGCTCTGGATCATTTTAAGTCGCAAAGTCAAATTTATAAAAAAGGAGAAGCAGAAAAACAAAAAAGCATTTGTTGCACAAGACGGCCCGGGTGAAATTCTCAGAACTTGTATGTGCTGAGAAAGTATCAATAACCGTAAAATTTCACAGCCCCCTTTTTAGAACCGCAGCCTTAACATTTTGTAGGGAAATAAAGCTTTGGTTAACCTTGGCACTGGCAGACCTCATTAAAATAACAGCCTGTCACTTTCGAGTTTAAAATAACAGGGTTGTCAGTTTTATATGCAGCGGAACAATCCACGGCCTCACTCTCTGGAAAACAACGTGCAGGGAGCTGGAGGGTCTGGCAGCGGCAGAAAGCTGAGCAACACCGCCATCTCCAGGTCCTGCCGACCCCACCCGCTTCACTTCTGAAAAATCACTGCCATGAAGTGCAGGGTTCAGCAGCTACTTGAATTTCAATTTGCCTTTGTGAGGTAATGGGGAAATGCATAATGTATGTAAAAAAAAAATAAAATCTCCGTATAGAGCAAATCCGTTCCACTTCGCTTGCTCCAAGTCAAAGTGGGTCGTCCTCGCCAAGGCACCCAATGGGCATTGAAACTTTGGGCGCTTAATGAGCCGTTCCAGACAAAAATATGCACCTAATCTCCTTGTGCCTAGTCAGTGGAGAAATGCAGGTGCCTGAAAAAAACTCTGAGAGAGGGATCCTCTTTAAATTCAGGCACCTAGGTGTGATAGCAGGAGCCTAGTTCAACTGCCTTTATACATAATTGCCTTATGCCTCCAAGACATCTATATGAAGCTGGCAGATGTAACAAAGGACATACAGAAGACGTGTCTTTCTTGAGGGACAGCTCTTAAAACTTGGGGGTCTGAGTTAACTGCTTTTAATTAAGCCCAGTGTACAAGGAAAGCCGTGTATCAATTAAAATATCCAGCTGTCCTGTACTTAACTGCTTGTGACAGGTAATTCTTGCACTGTCACACCCACATGTATGAGAGACATAAACATAACAACCAATTGTAGACAGTACATAATATGGGTTTTAAGCCTGCAGACTGAGTCCTTTTAAACAAATTGTTGGCCATTAGTCTGAGAATGCTTTCAGATGAAATCCCTAATGGACATAAATACTGATCGATGTATAAAAGTCCTGGGCAGTTTTCTGCTGGTACGGCATAACACAAATCAGATCATAATGATCTGCTTGTTCTTGCTACCCTGCCATGTCTGTGACAAAAGGTATGTTCTTCACAATCCCGCACACAGCCCAGGCTGTCAACCTCCATATCCATAAATCTGTTACCAAGCTGCCCGTCATTATAAAAGCTCCGCATCATTGTTCATAAAGGCTGCAAGGGTGCTGGGTGGCTGGCTGGGGACATTAGACAAGTCTAGGGGAAAACAAGCAGCAGGCAGCAGAAAGCACTCTGGCTGTTCACCTGGAAATAACACAGCATGAAGAAGTGGGATTAGTTAAATGTCGTCTGTGAATTCAGGTCTGTGAAACCACAGCGCCTCATCACAAACATCCACTTGAAAAATCTTCTGAGAGGCTGCACTGCCACATACCAACCCACCATGTGCCATCCAGAGTGGCACCCTAGTTCATCAGAGAAGCAATGTCCAGTGAGTAGCAAGAAACATTTGTACTTGTTTCCAAGGCATAAAGGCTTAACCTTCATTGAGATTTTGCATTGAGATGTTTCTGAGCATCCCCAGGGAGAAGGTATCAGCAGAAAGGCAAGCTGCATATCCTGCTTGCATTTCAAAAAGAAAATCTGCCAGAACTTGCAGAATAAACTAAAAAAGCGTGATGTAAAAGTATTAGTAAGAAGGAGAAAAGAATGCTAATAACCATTTGTACTTAATATCAGTAAGAGTTTTGTATTTCATTTATTGCTTTGAACCAGGGTCAGTTTTGGACACATTTCAGCATCTTTGAACACTTTTTTTGCTTCTTGTAAGACTCCTCTGACTATGTGAGAGCAAGGATTATGCTGGGGGGATAATAAAACTGGAAGGACTCTGAGATGGACTTCCTGTGGAGAAAGGAGGAAGAAATAACAGAAATTACTTTAAATATATATGTATTTGGGGCATCACCTTTAAAATTTGCTTTTTGGCCCACATTGCTTCTGGACACACATTAGCTATCCCCCTGCCGAGGAAGTATGTCTCCATCAGAAATTAAACCAAAACAGATTCTATGGGAAACTAGCTGCTGGCTTCACAAGCAACTGTCTTTTCTGGATCTTTCCTGCTTTATAAAAAAAAAAAAAAAAAAAAAAAATCATCATTTCACATTTAGTTTTGCATGATATTTTAGATGCATTTCTCAATTATCCTGGTGAGTTTTTCAGTTTATCCAGATGTCCAGAGCTAAAACAAGGAATTCTAAGGTCTGATACCGCCAAAATGATGGGCTTGCTATGGGCTTGCTTTTTAGCTCACCTTCTTCCTCTGGAGTCCGAGGTGAGTAAAGAAGACAAAAAAGTTGATCTGCTTTATTTTCCTGCTTAAAATTGAGGCTCTGCTGGCACGATTGGAAGTGAGCTAATAGGTGGTGGTGTAAGTTCTGCTGAGGAACTGTACAGCTTAAATGACTGCCCTGATCACAGAAAAAGTCAGTGGCAGGAGTAGGATATTAACTGTATTTCTCATTGTAGGGCATGTAACTATACCATTTTCATGACTCTGGACATGAATTTATCTTTGGAAATGATGCAAATTTTTAACTTTTCTTTTCTATAGAGTAACATCTTCCTTCTGATAGCAATTGCAGATAAAAGCCTGGCTATTTTGATATCGATTTCTATGTATCCCCAGGTAAAAAGAAAAAAAAAAAAAAGAAAAAAGAAAAAAAAAAAAGAAGGAAGGAAGGAAGGAAGGAAGGAAGGAAGGAAGGAAGGAAGGAAGGAAGGAAGGAAGGAAGAAGAAAATGTAACTCTTTGCACAGCTCTTGATATATTTTTTCTTATGAGAAAGTATCGCAACTCAAAATAAATTTAGTACCTTCAAAGTAGCTGAAGAATAGTTCAAAATAATGGCAGGGTGACATCAGGGAGATAGCCATTAAAAGCCACACTAACTGAGACCAAGGAGATCCAGCTGTCTTAATTCAAGTAAATCTCTGCCAGAGAAAGTGGGAAGGAAATATATAAAGTAACAAAATCGCAGACTTCTTGTGTTTAAACGTTTCCACAGAAGTCTAACTAAGCTTGAAAGTTAATCTTTAATTCAAAGCATGGGAAATACCAAGGAATCATTTACATGGCCACAGATCACTGGGGGATGCAGTAGTCTGACTTCATAAATCACAAGCAAGCAATGTTAACTGAACCCTTAGTGGCTTTTACCTCATTTTCAAGGGACTGTACATCAATTGCCTATTTTTTATATACTGGCAGTGATCAAAACAATGTACAATGGGACACATGTAACTGTGGGGACTATTAAGAGACTTCCTGTGGCTATGCTTGAGGAGATCCCAAAACTGAAGGTACTGAAACCCACAGGCAAAAGTTTTACATATCATTGCAGGTGTTGCAGCACCCAATTCTATTCTGCATTTAAAACTACATTAGAAATACTTCAAAGTCATTGTCTTGTTGCCTGTCTGGATGTCTAGTGTCATCTAGAGACATCTGCAAATGGTAACCTCTCTCTAAGCTGCAATCATTTTTGCTATTGCTGCCTTTTGTGAGTCATGTAAATGTCTCCCTCTCCCCAGGCTCTAAAATGGGAATGATACCTCACAGTGATACTTGGGAGATTTAATCAGCTGTCTTTTACCAAAACCCATTGGTAAAGTAAAATTTTCTTTACCAGATGTACTTTCTACAATGCAAATATATATATATATATTTATTGTTAGGAAATTTAATAATATGTTGTCTGTATGCAGTATACATAAAGAGCATGCAAACATTATTTAGTATGTTTGAAAGTCATTGGGGAGTCATTTTTCAGAGCATATTTCTAAAGAGCCTGTGAACAGTGAGAACCTCTCTTAATCTTTTATTGAATTGTCTGAAAATACGAGGTTTGCACTCCAAATTACAGCCCTTACAGGAGCTGGGGAAAATCACTTTCCAATGGGAGTTGACTCACTTGTGGTTCAGAATAGAAGTCTGTAGTCCTAGAATGCCAGATCTAATTTGGTTAGAGTAAGAATCTGAATATAGCTCTTAACATCTGAGTTTTGAATAACTTGAAATAACTTCCAGATAGCAGTGAAGTTACTGATCTGAAAACTAATTACTCACTACCAATATCAATCAGTTTGCTTTTGTAGATGGTTGTCCAGAAGAGGTAATAAATGAGAAAATCTGTCTCCTTGTATCTCTTATTACCCAAGATTATACAGATGGACCTCCAAACCCTTCCTACATGCCCTTTTCCCTATATTGCCAGCAGTTTCAGTAGGATGTCTCTATCTGATTTATTGGCCTGTGGTGGTTTTACTCAGGTGGGTGGCTGAGCTCCACCTCAGCCACTCCTTCTCGGTCACTCTCTTCCCCTGCACTGTGGGGTTCCTCCCATGGGATGCCATCCTTCCCAAACCGACCCTGCGGGGGCTGCCCACAGGCAGCAGCTCTTCAAGATCTGCTCCCACATGGGTCCATCCCACAGGGTCCATCCCCCAGGAGCAAACTGCTCCAGCACAGGTCCCCCACAGGCGGCAGCTCCCCCGAACCCCTGCTCCTGCGTGGGCTCCTCTCCACGGACTGCAGCTCCAGCCCGGGGCCTGCTCCTGTGGGGGCTCTCCATGGGCTGCAGCATGGAGATCTGCTCCATGTGGGACCCATGGGCTGCAGGGGGACAGCCTGCTCCACCGGGGGCCTCTCCACAGGCCACCGGGTAACTTCTGCTGTGTGCCTGAAGCACCTCTCCCCCTCCTTCTTCACTGACCTTGGTGCCTGCAAGGCTGTTTTTCACTCCTCTCACTCTCCCAGCTGCTGTGTGTAACAGCATTTTTTTTCCCCTTTCTTAAATATGCTCTCACAGAGGCACAAACAACATCACTTGTTGGCTCGGCTCTGGTCAGCACTGGGGCCCTTATCTAACATGGGGCAGCTTCTGTATTCTTCTCACAAGAAGCCACCCCTGTGGCCCCCCTGCTACTAAAACCTTGCCACATAAACCCACTACACAGCCTAACAGAAGTTTACACAGCTCCCTGTGAACCCCAGGCAGTTTAACCAAGTGGCATGTGTTGTTCAGCTGTACCACCAGTGATGCTGGGGTTTTTATCCTTAGAGTGCATAGAAAGGGAAGAGTAACGGCTGCTCTCTGCCTGCTGCCCAAAACTCCTGGTCCCATGGACCAAAAAGATCAGGCATCCTGAGACCATCCCCACTGCTGATGAAGTCTGCTCGCAGTCTGTAAACTGGAATTTTATTTTTGGCTTGTCAGGGCTCTCTTACTGAGACTTTAAAGGCTTACAAATGCTGCTGGTGTCTGTGATATGAAAACACAGCAGCTAGGGCTTGGCAGAGGGTATGGAGGAGATTTATAAGATTTCTATCATGGCAAGAAATACTGTCAACAATTCACGCAGGCAAATACTGTCCTACTTATTTCTTGCGGATGAAAATGTGTGTGGTGCTTCTGAAATAACATCCTTGGATGTTTCCATCTCCTAGCATATAAAGTGACATTCTACAGGGTTTAAGCACTGCAAAGCAGTGTGGGCCATTTGCTCAGAGAGCTATCATGTCTTCAGAACAAAAGATAAAAGAGATAAATAGCCAAGTACAATATTGTACCTCAACAACCTAAAAGCCAATCTCAGAACTGAATGGAACAATGGAGAGCTTTTATTTCTCATTTTTTTAAAGAATAAAGCTCAGTGATTTCCTTTGAAAGCTATTCAACAAGCTCCCCTAAATCCTATTACAACTTAATGTGAAATGCATCTGTTTCCATAAGAACAACAGTGGCACCATTCATCCTTTGTAGTCTGTCCTTTGTTGTGTTCTCTATCTATTCTTGTAGATTTTTCCACTCTAGTAAACCAAACGCAAAACAAGAACTGATAACGTTTCAGCCAGAGCATGTATTAAGTTGGTGCTGGAAATTCAGTTTATTCCTGCTTGCTGCCTGAATCATGACAAATTAAATTATTGTTCAAGAGGGAGTTTATAATGTAAAGGAACTGTTCTGATACTGTCCCAGCATTTCTTGAACATGAAGTCTGTATCCAGCTACAGATATTTGTCTCTATCTAGTAGCAAAGACGGATATAGTCTCTGCATGCCTATATATACACAAACCTCTCACTGTTAGCAAAATCCAAATGTACTGAAATGTATTCAGCCTGTGTGTCTTAAATCAGTTGAACATCAGCCCAGCACTGCATCATATTTTTAGAACCTGCACATATAGATCTAAGTATAATATTTATTTAAGGCATGACTGAGCAGGTGGGCAAGACATTTTATGCGATTAACACTATTTAACTGAATTGACATTCAGCAGACAGCGAGGCATATTAATTCTTAGGAAGATGTATACTTAAAAAACCTTAGACAAATTGGGAATAGAAAGAGCAAGATGTAACATGCTTTTTATTAATGTCTTGCCTGTGGAAAAAGGTGAATTTGATTATTTGTATTCTCTGAACCCAAAGGCACTGTGCCTTGCTCATAAATATAGGAGTTTAGGTTTTAGCACCGTCAGTCCTTTTAACCTCCACCATCATTTATTACAGAATTAAACAACATATTTACGATGAGAGCTAATATGGCTAATATGGCTGATGTGTTTTAACCAGTTTTCCCTTTCATTGTCTCTTAATCAGGTAACAGACATTAAAGAAAAACTAAAGCTCTCTAAAAAGTTCTGGTCAACATTCCCCTACACAATCTGCAAGGACGAACGAGTGACAGCCGGTCCATTAAATGAGGAGGACTGCTGGAATGGCCATACCAAGGCAAGGTGAGGTGGACCCTTTCTCATCGGACTTGGTCCAAATCCCCATCAGGCCTGAAGCAATCACAAAATGGAGTGAATGTTACAAAGCTGTTTGTAAGAGCAAAATAGAAATGGGGAGAACAAGTAATTGTTCACACGTAGTTTGCAGCTGAGATTACCTATTGTCAAGGTGCCATTAAAGCTAGAGTGTGAGTAACTGTAAATGTGCACAGCGTGCCAGCATGTGAACACTGAAAATGTTCCCTGGTTCAGCTCCAGAAGGATAATTTATACTGAGATTTCAAAGAGCTCTTTAGCTCCATTTAGTATCCCTGTGTTGGGACTGACAGCTTGTGAAGCAATTGCACTCTTGGGATACCATACTAGGATGAAGCAGAAATTGGAATTTTGGCTCTATTTGCTATTGGCTGGCAAAGCTTAGGGCTATTTGCTGTGAGGAAAAAAAAAAAAAAAAAAAAAAAAAAGAAAGAAAGAAAAAAAAAAAGAGAGAGAGAGAGAGTCAGAGAGAGAGAGAGAGTCAGAGAGAGAGAGAAAGAAAGAGAAGAAAGAAAGGAAAGGAAGTAAGAAAGAGAGAGAGAGAGAGAGAAGAAAGGGGGGGTGGGGGGAAGAAAAGAAAAAGAGGGAAAAAATAGCCAGCAGAGAATACATATAATAATCATAGTTCTCTTGTGCAGAAGGCTTGACCTTATGTTACTTTATTAGAAGCACTATGGTCATTTGCCTTTTTTATGTGATGACTTTTCTGTGAGTTTTAATTTTGAGGTTTGCATGTCTCTGGCTTTGGCCAGGCTGGTGCTAGCTGATGAGCAGGTGTCTCCAAGTGTCCTAATGTGGGTTCATTAGCAGACAAAGGAGAGGATCTGATTAACCCTGCAGAGAAAGAGAGAGACAGATTGACTCAAGGAGTATAATAGGGGCAGTCTGGTCTTGGGTCTGCACCAGTAGCCTGTGACTATGAGGAGACAGGAGGAGTTTGAGTGTCCAGTGAGTGCTGTTTCTAGAGTGTAGTAACACCTCTTTCTCTTTATCTTCCTTTTACCCGATGATACAAATAAAGCTATAATTTAAATTAAATAAAAATAAATAAATAAAAACAACACAATAAGAAAAAATAGAAGTGAGACAAACATAAAATATAAAACCTCAGTGCAAATAACAGAATATAACAAAAACTCACAAACCTGTTAAATATCATTTTTTATGGATGGCTGGGTAGGCGGGTGGATGGACAGATACAAAGACAGGTGGCACCCATGCCATCACCTCGCCAGTTTTATAGGAAACACACTACAGGGGGAGGTCTTGCAGTGAATACATGCCCTTTCACATGCCTTACTGCATAATGCTCAGAATAATTCATTTTACAGACCAGAGAAGAGAGCTGTATGGGCTGCTAATAGTCCACCTTGAGATGCATGTGAAAAGATCTGTCCAAAACCAGGAGCACTCTTACAGGTCACTGCTCCATTCCTTTGTCCCAGATCCAGGGAAAGCCCCTGGGGACTCTAACAAAGACACCTGAGAGGAGTGTCCGGCTGTTACAGCATTCATCACAAAGGAACAGCGTGAAGAGAGAAATAAAGATGTGTTTTTATCTTCCTCTATAATATCTGTTCTCGCAGGTGTGCTTTGTAAGCTATGACCCCAGGCTGGCATGCTGCAGTGGTTAAACAGAATTTCCAGGCCTCACAGCAGGGTACTGTGTGTCACATCAGAACGCACACATTAATAAGAGATATATGCTGCTCTTTCTACAAAAGAGCAGTCAAACCAACCTGTTAATATCCCTCCTGCTTCTCACAGCCAGTGCTAGTGTTTGTACCACATCTAGCAAATACTTTTCATCTCTCTTGTGCACTAAAGGAACTAGCAAGAGCTCCAACTTTGGGGAGAGTTTTGCAGGTTCGTTTTAAGCTTTTCATCCTCCTTTTGCAGTATTTACCATATGGGAAACCTGGTTATTTTCATTAGATTAATGTTCCGGAGCTGTTAAGAAAATCTATCCTCTGCTGATAATCTCCTTGATTAATTTAACACAGGCTTTCCACTGGATGTGGAACCATAGCTTCACAGCATCACCTGAAAGCACAGTCTCAGCAGAACTAACCACAGCTTCTCTATTTGTTCTCTATTTTGTACGCATTCACAAAGGAAATGCATAATCATAATCTTAATAACAGAATTCAATAAATGCTTCAGGTGGAGAGAATAGTAATAAATAAGAGAGAGACCATAGGATGTCATGGCCTGTATATGAAATAATATTGAACATGTAATTAGCTTGGTATGCAAAATCACCTCCTGACTGGTGAACAAAGATATTTACTGCAGCGTAAAGAAAAATCATAAATGTTTCCATAAACATATTGACTACCATCTGATAGCAAACACTAGTTTGAAAGAACAAGGGTAGCAATATCTGGCCACTGTGCATATATTTACTTTTGATCATTGTGTAGTCTGTTATAAGCACCTTTGTGTTACAAAAAGAGTTGCATTTTGAGTTCCAGAGAATATGATAGCCGCTCATGAGAAAATAAAAGAAAGGGAAGGGAGGGGAAGGGAAGGGAAGGGAAGGGAAGGGAAGGGAAGGGAAGGGAAGGGAAGGGAAGGGAAGGGAAGGGAAGGGAAGGGAAGGGAAGGGAAGGGAAGGGAAGGGAAGGGAAGGGAAGGGAAGGGAAGGGAAGGGAAGGGAAGGGAAGGGAAGGGAAGGGAAGGGAAGGGAAGGGAAGGGAAGGGAAGGGAAGGGAAAAAGAAATTTAATCACTTCCTGTTTTCCTTAGTTATTAGTACTACAAATGAGAAAATGAGAAGACAACTTGTTGTTGGTCACTGCTGGGAAAGGAGATTGTTGCCGGGTTTTGATCAGAACTTGTGACTGTATAAAGAATTAGAAACTTTGAATTGCCAGATACACGTTATGCTTCATATTTCATTTTACACATCGCCCTCCAATGCTGCTTTTGCAGGAAAAAAGTTACAAACCTGAGATCACACAGAATGAAATCTAGGCTTCCTCCTGAGAGAGACATTACACCAAGGTCACTTGTGGTTATTGCAGTCCCCAGATATCGCTCTGTTGCCATGATTAATTTGCAGTGACACCAGCGGGGGCTAAATGAAGTTTTCCAATTCACAAATAATCATGGGGTAACAGAGTGATCCATTATGGCGTTCTGGAAGGGTGCACTTGTCATGTTGCTGATCCTCTGTGAAGAGAGGTTTTAATCAGGTCACATCAGGTAGAAACCAGGTGCTGTGCAAATGGGAAAACATTCATTAGGTGGATGAATCTCTTTTTTTTGGAAAATCAATTTAAACAACAAAAAAAATACTTCAGACAAAGTGCCTTTCAGAGAGATGCCAAGCAGAGATGCCTATCGTATCTGTATTCATTAAAAAAAATTGAACATAATTTTACATTTAAATAATGGATGTCTTCTGCCAGACGCAGAGACATATTTTTTTTAACACATTTAGAACGTAAAGCCATAATTAAGACCAAACTTTAGAAATGTAGCTCCTCTCCTATCTGCAAATAAATCCTTAACAACAGCTGATAACCTCTTCACTGATACATGTTTTCCAGAAATTAAGGGAATTTCCCAGGAATTTAGGAATTCAAGCTTTAGGAGGATTTACACCAGATCCCATATATTATTCCTTGAATAAACCAAGTGACTGTTACTGCAGTGAGAACACTACCCAAATCTGCAACCATTCTGATGGCTGGGAGAAGAGCATCAAATTGCTCCGACCACCCTCAGCCAACTGGGTTTAACCAACCTCCATGAGAGATGGTGTCAAGAACAAGTAAACAGGTAGATAAGGCAGGCAGTAATTATAAGAGAAAAGAAAGCTAAAGAGAAAAAGAGAAAGTTTTTTTAAAAAATAGGCACACTACAATTTTCAATGTCTAATACAATACTAAATAGTATTTCATCAAAATGAGCAAGGAGCAAGTCTCAGCCAGCATGAATTTTTCAATTTTTCTCTTCGTGCTACATGTAGGTGAGCACATACTCCCCTTGCAGAGATCTTGGTGAATCTCAGCTGGGAAGAAGCAGTGCCTGCCCTGGGCAAGTGACTCCTTGCTGGTCAGCAAGGCTTGCAAATAGAATGAGCTGAATGTGCTTTATCCAGGTAGGCAAAGATAACCATTTAGTGCCACCAGTGGAAGTGTGAAAAAAATCACTTCTTGGTAAGTGCAAAAACTGCCTTTTTTAACTTCTGGCTCTAGTTTATTTTTGTGGCTTCTTGAAAAAAAAAATGGCAGATGAACTATTCTCTCCCTCTCCTTCTGGCTCCTCAAGCTTTGCTCCAACATGGTTAAGAAATTATTAAAATACTGAAAACATCCTTTGAGGGTTACGTCCTGAGCAAACAGATTCAGATGAGGTGATCTAGTTAACCAAACAAGCTAGTTTTCCACTGCACTTATTGTTCTGGACCAGCTGTGACTGCCTACACTTATCTCAGCCTGAGTAAGCCTGTGCTGCATTTTGTGCCGTATTGCCTACAGTTGTGGGCACCTGGAAAAACTCCAGTCACTCCAGTACTGCCAGGGTGGGATGCTCCAGTTCTACTGCAAGCAGCTGGCGTGGTGGCAAAATATGGAGAACATTGCCCTTAAAGGCAGATGTCTTTTAAAAACAGAATATTCCCCTCTTTTTTTTTCTTTTTTTTTCTTTTTTTTTTTTTTTTGTGTGTGTGTATGTGTGTGTTGTGGTTTTGTTTTTGTTTTGGGGTTTTGGTTTGTTATTTTGTTTTGGTTTTTGATAGCTGCATCTTTTATGTAAATGATCTGAAAGATTTATCAGTCATTTTTAGATGTAAAAAGGAAGCAAACACCCTAGAACATTAAATTGATATTAAAGGAGGGGGGAGAGGGAGAGAGAGTGGTTTTAAATAGACTTTGTGGTGCTTGGCTATGGTGTGCCAAAAAACATTTTTGTTGTCTCTGCTGAGACAAGCAAGAACTGCAGAAAGGCTAAGAGGAACAGAAGCATTAATATTTTAGAAAACAATGTAAATTACACTAAACTCCTGACACAGCCAAACAAGGAGCAAACAGCAGAAAACAAACAGCATTGTTCAGCCTCTCAATAGTCAGAGGACTAAGAACGTTGGGTTTGGGGTTTTTTTTATTTGTTCTTTTGCTAGGAGAATGCAAAGATTCAGGTTGGCATGATTTTGGTTTGTGTTTTTTTCTTCATTTATAATGGGCATACAGCTCTTGTAATGGCCAGGCACACAAAGAGATCATTAATGAGAGCAGAAGCAGCAACAAAACTTTAAATTCACAGGGGTGTCTCCACTTACAGAACTGCAGCAAAAGCAGCTGTGTGCAACAACTTTGCCCAGCCAGCAACAAATCTTCTGTCAAAAAGTGGTCCCAAGGCAAGTCTTGCAATTCAGTGCAACTTAACCCTACCTTGCACACATCAAAATGCTTCTGTCAGAACATGTGCTGGGACGCTTCTCAGAGACTGCCACTCAAGAAACACCTTGGGCTGCATGTTTCCATATCTGTACCAGTCCTCTAAAAAAGGAAAAACAATTCAAATATATTTACATTCAATATAAGCTTTTCTGCTTTTTTTTTTTTTTTTTTTTTTTCCCCTGAGGAAGTAGGTAAACTAGTTCAGTAATGAAGACAGAATTCAGCTTTACATTCAGACATGTAAATTCACACATTTAAATACAGATGCCTGTGGGTGAGCTTACAGAAAATAAGGGGTCAGATGTGTTGCCCAAGCTAGAGTAGACAGATATGACATGGGAGACTATCTGCCAGAGATGGGGCAAGACCTGCTAGAGCAATTAAAAAAATCACCAAAGTTAAGGTGCTTGAATTGAGCCCCAATACCCAGTCAGTGTTGCAACTGCCTAAACACTTTTAGCTACTGCTATGTGAGATGCTATCATGAAGATATCTGCAAGAAGCTGGCAAATAAGACACCGGACATATGAGATATTCAAACCCTACTGGAGTAATAGCAGGACACCAAGAGGGACACCTTTTAGATAAAGTGACACTCAGCACCCAACACTCAACACGCTTGCTTAAAGAAAGACACCTAACATTATGTTAGATGCTCTAAGCATCCAAGACCTCCCCATCAAGCTTATACATATGATGCAGGACCTGTGGGAAAGCCTCACCTTTCAGGGCTGGTAACCAGAGAAGAGGAGGAATAACCCAGAGCAACTGAAATTGTACCAGATGTCTATGTTTGTGAAACTAAACCCCAGCAGATGAAATCTAATGAATTAGTCATCTAGCCAAAGACATGTAGGACCCCAACACCTTTCCCCACACCACTGGTGAATATGCCTCTGGCTAGTGTTGGCTAGATTATTAGTCAGGCATTGGTCATTGGTCATTGCATTAGTCAGACATAGTCAGACCAGATGGTCTTGGAGGTATTCTCCAACCTTAACAGTTCTATGATTTTATGACCTCGTGATGACTAGATCTGGTGAGAGTGGGACTCTACTCATATTCACACGCCTGTATGTAGACATACAAGTTTTGTTATCTACAGAAACCTAAAGATGAGTTCTCAGCCTAACTCTATATTTTTTTTCCTTTTCTGCCATAAATGCCAAGAGGTTTATTTACCTGTGATTTTAAGTATCCACCTAACTTTTAGGTAATTAGATGGTAATGGGTTTCTTGCGATCTACATGCAATATGGCTAACTTGCCCATCTAGGTTAAGATGCACCAGACCATTCTCATGAGATGTGAACCACCCTGGAGAGCACACCTTGGGGGCTAGCAGTACTTGTTGGCACCCATCCTTCCCCATCACATACAATACCAGAAATCTAGGGACATCTGTGCCAAAATTAGATGTCTACATAATTCATGTTGGATCACAGTTTCATGTGCTTAATGTAAAAACTTCTCTGAGCCATGCTGATATGATTTTAAAATGCCTGAAGTTCGATGAATTTGCTTAAAGCTTGATGAATTGATCTGTGTGATGCTCCCTGTAGAACCGTGTTAACACCCATCTAACTTAAAAACAGATTTAGGCAGTAAAGACTAGATTTACACACCTTATTTGATAATTATACATTGAATAATCAAGCCCAGCTTATGTTGAAACAAAGCTTTCCATCACATCTTATATTTTCCCTATGTAGAAATGTTTTCTCTTACAAATCTACTGTAATGCAGCTGTTGCTTCTGCATCCCCAACACTTCATGTAAAACCATCTGTATTTTCCAATAAGTTCTAAAACATCTCCTCTGTATATCATTTACTGCAGTTTTTCCTTTGAAAGCAGTTGTAGCTCCTCCATGCCAGGAATATTTTGGGGATCATCAGATCCCGATGCAGATACTGGCAGGGGGTGACAGATTGAAATCACTTTCTACAACAGACTGGACTGGCACATTTAAAGTTAGATGATCTTCAGAAGGACATCTGACCCACACTGATTGCAGTGTAGAATATGAACCTCAATAAAAAGCAAACACCAGAGCACTCTCTTACCACATTAAGTCTCCAAACTAGCTCATATTCTTTCCATATAAAAAGCTTACTTAAGAAGTCAGTACATTCTTCTTTTATTATTGAGAATAAGACAAGAGGAAATCAAACATAAATCAGTCAAAGAAAGTCTGTGAACTGCAGTTCACAGCTAGCCATATCTTCTCACGGATGGTTTGCTATAAAAAGCAGCTAACCCTTTATAAAAAAAAAAAATACACACAAATGCTCAGAGATTTAAGATCACTTTTAGCTGCTAATAGCTATGGCCTTTGTTATGGACAAGATACTGGGAAAGATCAACATCTTCTCCAAGCTGGTAGGGCAATACTTATATTCTTACTTTTTTTAATCAACTGCACCTTGAAGTCACTGATTTACTTCTAGGCCGAGTAATTTATCTACAGCAGCCATTTCATTTGTAGAGACGTGTGACAGATGGAGGTGCTGTTCCTTTGCAGCTCAGAGCTTTCCTGCATGCCAAGGTCTCCATCCCTCTGCCTCCAGGCAGCTCTGCAAAATTATTTCCAATTTCTATCTTTGGTGATTCATAACGTTGCAGTCTGCAGTCCTTTGTACTAGGGGAGGTAGCTCTGTATTCTCTGTGTAGTTTAGACTGTACCACAAGAGTCTGGATGGGATCCCTAAAGCACTGTTATTTCTTGTTATGGTACCAGTGAAACATCAAGAAATGCAGTTTGAGGCTGGGTGGTTTTGGCAGTCGTGTTTCGTTCTTCTGTGTTCACACTCCCCTGGGATTATTCTCATGTAAGCTTTCAAAGGCCACTGATGACAAATGAGTCTCATCTTGTGAAGCAAGCACCTATTATGATGAGACTAAACCCTTCCCTGGCTCAGCAAAGCAGTCATCATTCTGTGAATCTCCAGAAGCAATATAAAACTTATTTTCGCTTAACCATGACTTCAGTAGAAAGTCATTTCTTCTCCCATACTTTCACAGTTGTTTTTAAGGAATATATTTATTTTCCAGACCCGTACAAACAGAACACTGGCACCAGGGCCAAATTTGAATATAGATAGCAAATTAGGTTGGCACCAGTAAGAGAGAAGTAAAATACTTTTAAACTACATTTGGCACCATACATCATGAAGGTTTGCCATTAGTAGACTAGACTGTTGTATGCATGCACATGAGGAGTTCCACAGACATCAGTAGGATAGCCTGTTTTGTAGGCTAATTACAAAATACTCCATAACCTGATAATGAACATGAGAAAAGGGTATATCTGCCCCAAATCCCTTGCAACCTAAATATGAGACAAAGAAAGTAGATAAAAAAAGACAGATAAGAGAGAACAGGGAAGCAGTGATACAGTATTTTCTCAGGATACAATGCCAGCACAGAGAATAATGTCCGCCTTTTATCAGCCCAGCAGCTGTAAAAGGCACAGATAATTTTTTACAGCAATTCAAAGTCAGAAATAAGGTAGCTTTGCAGATGTCTATAAGGAGTACCTATGAGTACAGAGAGCAGCAGGGGACAAAGTGTGCATACTTAACAAAAGATGATGAAGACTTTTACTGTAGAATGATTGGAGGAATAGGCTGATTTTCTAGGAGAGAGATATCTGCAAAAACACTCTTGATCCCTGTGAGCAGTATAAGACTGCATTTGCCAAGGTCATAGAAGGGAATGCTGCAGTAATCAAGAGAAGATAAGCTAGGAGCCTGAATAAAAGTTTCAGATGTGTGGATGGATAGAAAATGCCATACCTTAAATATGTTATGCACAAAGCGTGTGGGAGATGCAAGCATAGCCCAAGGAATAAGGACTGAATGAAATAGTCTGAAAAAGCTAGAGTCTGGTGAACTCACACCGCCATTTATAGGTCTGGATGTCAGATGTGCTGGAGTTTACTGTGGTCAAAAAAGGAATGTGAGGAAGGACTGGAGAAGAAAATGAATTAAGTGCCTCATTTAATCAAGGAGAGCGTAAGACCTCAAGATTGGCTTCTGAACTATCTCAAAACAAATATAATATTTATAACAAAGGAGTTCCTAATTTTTAAGCACCAAGAATATAAACAGAAGAATACATGGCTGGATGCTTAACTTAGTGCACAACTGTTCATATCAGTGCAGGATGTGCAGTGACTTACTGCTGGATGGTGAATCTTTTCTGTAGGTTACAGTCATTGCATGTGCTGGGGAGTACATGAATAGTTATGAGGTTGGAGAGCTTAAATCCTTTCTGCTTTCCACACAGCCAGGATACTTAAAAGAGCCTTTAGAGCCTGTAAAATTAAAAACATATTTTTAACATGGTTTCAGTGGAGCTGTTAAAGAACTACATAATCATTATTGGTGTCAAATTGCTTCATACAGCATTTACTGTTCAGTCTATTTCTGCAATGTACTGCATTCAAACTAATCATTCACCCTACCATATAGATACTTGCCTGAAATTATGAATGATGGCTTGACCAACCAAATCAACAATCCAGAAGTAGATGTGGACATCACAAGGCCAGACACCTTCATTCGACAACAAATCATGGCTTTACGTGTCATGACTAACAAACTGAAGAACGCATATAACGGAAATGACGTCAACTTCCAGGATACAAGTAAGAAACCATTAGCTGTCATTAAATAAGCATATTTTTGAAATGCATTTATAAATCATTTCCATTTTAAATGGCTTTGTGTTTGTGTTCCCTGCTTCCGACAACGTAAAAAAGTCTTACTCTTTTCCACAAAATCCCAATTACATATTTGTGCTTCTCTTGTTTATCATCATATCAAGTGCATCAAAACACTGAGGGTTTTCCATTATGCGGTATTTCCATTAATTTCCATTAAGGGAGTCCAATCCTTTTTCAGAAGGGCATTTCAACACCTAATTAAATCACAGCAGCTTTCATTCGGATGATTTATTGAATGAAAGTTACTACCCCAAATGCTTTCCCATTATGTTCATCCCCACCAGGGCACTGGGTGAGACAGGAACAAAGAAAGGGAAAATAGTTTTAACCCAGGACCCTCACCCTGTTTTCCTCACTCCTTTGCACCAGGTGATGAGACCAGTGGCTCTGGCAGTGGAAGCGGCTGTACGGATGACATCTGTCCCACCGAGTTCGATTTCATCACAACCGAAGCACCGCCTGTCGACTCTGACAGGAGGGAGGTGGAGGCTTCAGCCACGCAGCCTGGCCGATCGCTGCAGATGTTGCTCATCATCTTCATCAGCCTCATACTGCAGAGACAATGGAGATAATCCTGGATCTGGTCAGAGAAACTGTGTTTTAGCTACAGAAACAGCCAACTTCCTTCTTTTCTTACACTCTTGGACGATGGACCATGCCACAAACACTTGCAGTTTTCTATGAGAAGAGAGCAGTACTGCAACCTGCTTCCCTTTTTGTTTTCCCAAAGAGTACCAGGTGCCAGACTGAATTGCTTCCTGTTTTTTGCAGATATCTCTGAAGACAATATCCACTCTTGAGAGAATTCTTTCTCAGATCTTTATTACAGGAGACTTTTTGAGCTTCATTTCCTTTTATGCTGCAGAAGTAAAAGGATCTTACAGTGATTTTTTTTCCCTAATGAGAAAAAAAAAAAAAAGTGCTGGGGGGGAAACCAAGAAAAGAGTTTTCTTTCTGAATTGGGCCTAACTCAAGTCTGCTGCATTTCAACTGAAAATCAACACAAAAGACAAGAAAGAAAAAAAAAAAATGCAACTGTTCTTCACTGACAGTCAGGTTTCTTCTAGGAACTTCTGTGGGATGATTCACGTCATCAGAATGATCATTGCTATAGGAAGGCAGTCTGGATTTTTTTCCGACACAAAAGTTTGTCTCAACGGTGAATGTCTTGCACTCCATCTGCCAACCACATCAGATTGGTATGAAGGTATAGAAAGTTGAAAAATAAGTTTATCTTTTAGTATGACAGTAACTCCACTAGCTTCAGAATATCATATTACAGTTTCTTAGGGTTTAAATCTTAAGACACAGGGAAAAAAAAAAAAAAAAAAAAAAAAAAAAAAAAAGAGTAGTAGCACGATTTTGCCTAGCTTCTATTAGTATTTATCTATGTTATACAATTGGCATAGATTTCCACATAGCTCACCATCAGCCGTGGTGGTAATGCTAAACAAATTTCCTGATAAATCTCCCCTCAAGGGTTTGGACAGAAAATAATCTCTTGTGATAAAATCTCCTTCCTTTTGTCACTGTTCTGACATCGATTAGGACTTTCTGCTACTATGTTTATTATCCTACCAAGATGGCAATTCTCTAATGGACTAACAACAGCGACCGGATCAATAGTGTGTTTCACATCTAACTACATCTTTCATATCAGTTAATTTCAGTATCACAAGGATTTCTTCTACAACTTTCAGAACAAACAAGTATATAGTACTGACATGGAGATTTCTTTCACTTTTTTAGTCTTAGTATGATCATCTATTTTTATATATATAAATATATATATATAAATCACAGATTTTAACTTCTTAATTACAAGCTCAGGGTTGACACTTCTTTGTAAAGAAAAAAAAATGTTTGGTCAACCAGCTCTTCTTTTTTTGTGCTACTCTGAAAAGCAACCCTTTAATGACTGGTCAGCATGAAAATCAAAGAAGAGAATTTTTTACATATCCAGTTGTCCATTTCTTAACAGGTTTGCAGGGTGGGGGAGAAAACCTCTCTCATCTTTGTGTATTTGTGTGAGCATGGGAGTTTGTGTGATAGGCCTAGAGAAGGAGATAGATGTCATTTGTGAAGGCAATTTTACTCACAGATTCTTCAAGGATACATTGCTTTAATAATCATTGTTTGAATGGCTGTGGTCCTGGATAGAGTTTTCATGATTTGCATCTGGTTGTAAGACCTGAGATGGAAGCTATTCAAATCCTGGACAAATGAGTGTCAACAATTAGACATCAAAGACTTCCCTCCTTCATCAGCCACAGACAAAGGGCTCCTGTGACAATTCTGTGTGGTGCTGAAATGATTCACCAGAAACTCATTTCCTGATTCTTATGGTGACTCTGGAAATGGTATAGACAAATTATGAAAACATTGCAAAGTCATCCAACCACATAACAATTTAACAACGGAGCAGGTAGATCATATCCATTGCAACCTCTTTTTCTTGTCAAATTATAATTAGCTATCGATTTAGGCACAAAATTAAAGGAGAAAACATACAGCACATTAGGATAAAGGATACATAAGCACTTTTACCAAAAAGTATTTACAAATTTTCTATACAGTATGTCTAAAAAAAAGTATTTTTTATTTCATTTGTTTACTTTGCAGTATAATGATCTATTCTTGGCCCAACCTAGTGTGCAGGAGTCACTGGCTAGATGTTCAGACCATGTATGTCTTACACCAGCCTTAGCAGTGTTTCCTGATGCTCTGATGGCTCACTCTAGAGAGGACCTCATGATTCAGCACTTAATACATTCAGAAAGTTAAGCAGTGTTTAAGCCAATTCTCACAGGCTTTTTTGTTGACCATGGTGCAGCAGGTACTGAGCAGAGGATCTTCTCTTTGAGTTTTGATTTTTTGTATTTTTGTTTGTTTGTTTTGTTCTTCCTGAACTTGAATACAAGGAGAGTCCTTTAAAACAAAACTCCCCTGGTCCATCTCTTTCTACCTGTATACACATTCTTTTTTGTGCTATTCCTCCTCAGTAATCTTGTTTCAGGACAAGCTAAGTCTCATTTTTATTGTTCCATTGTGTATTTATTCCATGGCAACTGATACTATTTCCATCAGCTCATTCTGGGCCTGGAAGTTTATTGACAGGTAATGAAATCCAGCCCCCGAGGCAGGTCCTCCACTGTAGCTGCTTCACACAGGTGGACTCCAGGGGTCTTTGTGTTAGCCTTGGCCTGGAGTTAGCTGATATGATGACTGTGGGTTTGATGATCTGGTGTGTGAACTGGGTCCAGTGTGCCCTCAGCTATTCGTGGACCTCCATGGATCATGGGCAAGGAGTAAGAGGGATTGCTAGGAACTAGGGGCCTGCTGAGGGCTGTTCTTGGAGGGGGGTTAAATGTCTTAGCAAGGAGCTTGCAGGAGGGGCCCTGCTCTGCTTGGGCTGAATCTTATGAACT
This sequence comes from Aythya ferina, assembly GCF_964211825.1. NCBI lineage: Eukaryota > Metazoa > Chordata > Aves > Anseriformes > Anatidae > Aythya > Aythya ferina. The sequence continues at coordinate 54,015,178 of NC_140296.1, forward strand.
GCTGGTAAATAAACCCAACTGATCTCTGCTGAAATGTGATTGTCTCGTGGGAGTTCTGTCAGAAATTTATGTCTTTCATATTATTCTTTTGTTTATTTTTCTACTATGCATGGCAATATCTTGTCAGGAGACGGAGATCCCTTTGCATGAAGTATTAGGCATACATTTCTTTAATAGTCCCAGAAGGTTGAATATTCTCTTTACAAGTTGTATTTTTCTGAGATTAAGAGAGCTATTAAATCTACAGAGCAAATGAAATTGGGGAGGAAGGAAAGAAAAGAAAGAACAGTCATGTTCATAAATGCGAGAATCTACATAATTTCTAGCACTTCTATTTGCACCTCCTTTACATCCAATAAGTCTTCTTTTAAGGTAATTTTTTCATGTGCCACAATTCAAATATTTCTCTTCTGCTAACAGCTGGTAAAGGAATAATAAAGAAGACAATTACCTGTTCAAGAAAAAGGACACCATTTCTAAGGAAAAATCCTTTTACTGTATAAACCTTTTATGCTGTGCAACCTGGTTCTTGCCTTTATATGTTCTTTAAAGAGGAGGTTCTTTAAAAATCAGACGCAATGAATAACATAGCCAGTGCTAAAGAACCCTGTGAGGTTTTCCATTTTATCATTAATTAATTTGATTTCGCATTGTCCCCAAATTTTTAGTGTTTAGTATACTGCAGATTTTTTCTACTGATGATTCTGCATACTCCTGTAACTGCAAGGCAGACTACCTGAGGTCTGGCTACATCTTAGGCATTTCAGAAAAGACAATCAGAAAGAATTGAAAATAGAAGATAGAAAATTCCCACTAAAGAGAAAAAACAGAAGAACCTGTGCCCTGGGGTTCTCTTAAGGGCTGATCTAACCCAGTTCCCTAAAAGCATCACAGACCTCTGTCCACAGAAAGCTCACAAAATCTAATTCTCGGTCATACAAATCAGCCCAGTTCTGTGTGATTTTAGGAAGGATCATTACAGCTGTACATTCCCACAGCTGTGTGAACCTGTTTGAGCTGCTTCCATGCAAAATGGCTACGAGCAAGAGCTGTTCTCGGGAGGTGGGCTGCATGTACACTATCTCAGCAGGCAGCATTTGCCTTCATTTTGCTAACTGACCCTGAATCATTATCAAATGTAACTATACTTATTCACCAAGACTTTTTTTTATTGCTTCAACATAAAAAAAAATAAATTACAGCACTAATGCGAGTTGTGGTTTTCATTTTTTATTCACTCCCAAAGATAATCCATTAAAATTGAATAAAAGAAATTGTAGAATAATTCTCATGGAAAAATCAGGTTTCTACAGTTTCATTATGGAAACAAATGTCTGGACAGACTTCAGATATTAAGAATAAATTAACATTTCTCAAACCACAAAGCTAGTATTTACTATATTAACCCACACATTTTCAAACCTGCTAGATGAGAATGAATAGAATTAACACCAGTAAAACATAGCATTACAAAAGCCTTAATTTCAAGGGAAATTGAAAGGCTATGACTTAGCTGTGGGGTTGAGAATATGTTATCAAAATGCAATAGAACATCAATGTATACTTTCAAAAAAATTGGGGCAGGTGATGCACCAAATAGGGCAATGTTTCCATTCCAGCTACTCACATGGTCCGTGCTTATCATATTAACATGTGTAATTCTGACTCTTTTTTGAAAAAAATACTGATAGAGACCATAGTGTCATGATAACAGTGTACCTGAAAGATAAGCAGTATGATATTAACCCTTTTCTCATCCAATAAAAAACATAGGAAACCTAATGGAGAACCAGGAACTTTAATATTGACTTTTAAAATAAACTTTTAGAATCAGGCAAGAAAGATAGTCTCAAATTAATTTAGTCAGACCATTTTACAGCAGTCTATTGCTGACCAATATAACTAAACAATCACTTGAGGATTATTTATCAATGTAATGTGAAGCATTCACTGCTAGTACTTACTACTTTTTCTGCTGAACTTACTGTATGGTTTACAGCTCTGATTGTGCATCACATGCAATCACTGCATTGCACTTGTGTAAAATCCCATCCCATCCCTTACTGAGGTAAATGAGAGCTTTGTCATTGGCTTCAGTGAAACAAGGATTTGGACTATAAACAGACAGAGTGAAGTAAGTCCTTCTTTCTGGAAGCTGTTCATATTTGATGTCTTTCTCACTCTCAGAATAACAGCAACATTGTCCATTAAGAGGTGACATTAGCATCCTCATGTGTGTTTCCAAACTTTACTCCAAAGCACTTGCAGTCTTCATGCCCAGCTTCCCCACAGCTGAGGTCTCTGAACTTCCCAGAAGTTGAAGAAAGTCACATAGATTTGTCCTTAGCTTGAACCATTAAACAAACCATTGATGTTTATATAGAAAATAAGACAGTGTTTAAATCAGCTCTCCTTTCAACTTATTTTTAATTATGTGGCATCAATACTGAACAGCACAACATGGTTGAAAGGCTTCTGTCTCATGGCACGCTGAAATTATTTTTTCTGCTTATTTATCCTCCCTTATGCTGGCACCAGGAAATCCATGAGTTTTCATGCTTTAATCACTAGGCAGCATCCAGTGGTGTAGTTTGTTTATCAAATTAAGAACAGGTGCATTACCAAAAGAAGTTGTCCTTTTTCTTGCAAAGGATGAGGAAAATAAAAGTATCTATTCATCATTAGGAAAAAAAAAAAAAAAAAAGAGAGAGAGAGAGAGTTAGAGAAAAGATACAGAATGTCACCTATTTATCTTAGATATAGTGGAGTACCTTCTGTCAGTACCTCTGAAGACCTCTTAATGCCAAATTTCCTGAGAAGACAAATCTAATTCCTCTGAAGATTTCTAAAAAGTACAATTTTATGAAAAAAAAAAATATATATTATATATATATAATATATATATATATATTATATATATATATATATATATATATATATATATATATATATATATATATAAGGCTTTTAGTTCCAAGTGGCAGGGAAGATGGGAAGAAATGTACCTTCCTCAAAGTGAGAGGCTAGTCATTTAGACTGTTATGTTGCTCTTCCTCCTGGAGCTGCTTCTAACCCTGCTCAGGGCTCTGCTGAGCTACCACTCAGATGATCTGAGGCAAGAACCCTCCTGGGAGGGCCATTTTTCCCCGCCAGCAGGGACTGTGTTCTTCCAAGATGTTTAGAGGGACAACTGAGGAGTGAGAGGAGCAATGACTTCACAGTGACACCGGGCAGACACATGACTGTAAGGGATTAACTATTGTTAAGTCACACAAGAGACATCTAGGGCTCCTCACTGCTCTCCAGCTCTTACCTTGACCTACTGTTTGTGAATTTTCTGTGTTATCCAGTTTAAACCACCCACTTGTGTACATAGCAAACACACAACACAAGTCAGTGATGTTTCTCTACTCTTCTGCAAGGTATCTCTTTCTCTCTCATCTTCATTTCCAGGTGCTTTGCCTAATTATCTTCCAGTGTGTGAAGAATAATTTACTACCTAAAGCAGACTTCTGTGTTTTCCTAACTTTTTCTATAGAAGTATCAATTATTTAGTAACACAACTCCTTTGCATTCTCTCAAAAATAACTTGATTCCATTACACATCCAGTGAGTTTTCTACTCAAGACTAAAGAGGTCCCTCGTGTGGACTTAGGAGAAAACTCAAACTCCAGTCATTGAACCAATGATTTGCAATGTTTAGCAGGGGTCTCCCAAATTCCGCTAAACACCAGGTTATATGTGAGCTGTGGTGTTTCTCCCCTCTCTGCCCTCAAAGTATCCTGGACCTGAAAAATTTTTCAAAATTAATGTTTCATCAAAGCTAGTGCATTCAAGAAAAAAAAAAAAAAAATCCTTTTTAGCAAACGAGTGTTTTCTGATGATAAACATTTCTAAGCTTTCTGTGACTCTCCCTCCTCCTGCGTGCCACACATCCTTGTCTGTCTTCAAGTCACCAGTGTCCCCATGACTGTTTTCTTCTCTGGGCTGAAATCTTTCCAGTCATTTTAACTCACTGGATTTTCTATCTCTTTTTCCCAGAGCACTATGCCTTTGGTAACACTTCAAGCTTTTTTTAAATTTTTTTTTTCCTTTTTTTCTTTTATTTTCAGGCAACAAATGTAGCAACAAAGAGATTTGGTCCACTTCTCTCTATGATTTTTTTGTTTGTTTGTTTTCCAGGCTTTAGCAGAACCTACCTTTACCTTTCATTATCCATTCCAAGCATATACTGCCAGGAGCATGTTCTTCACCACCCAAGATAAATCCTGATAACTCTTTTTTTCAATCTAATGCAGCATTATGGTTTATAGATTATATTTTGACTTATTCAGTTGTGGCAAAATTTTGTTTCTTCCCTGTAACTATAGCACGTAATTTGTACTTCATTACTGTCTGCTGTGCTGATGAGCCAGCAAAGCCAATGGCAAGGAATTTGTAGATTTTCTGTAGCAAGATTAACTGAACAGGTAACGCTGTCAGGAAACATTTCACATCCATTCTGTAGCTGATTGTTTTGAGGTTTGGTGATGGATTTATTTTTTTCCTTTCATTTTATTTTAACATTTACAGTCTCATTTGATTTACTTTCTTATTGGCTATGTGTATATTATATTATATGCATGTAACATAATTATAGATGAACTGTTACAGTCTTTAGATAACACAGATAAAATTTAAGTAGTCAGTCAATCTTTGTCTGCTTGTATGAGCTGTGGAGTGATGAACACTCTTAAAAATCTATCCAAAGAGAAATTGGAGGAGTTCAGATCTCAGCTTTATGCTATTGGTTGAGCTTGAGACTGCAAGAATATTGAATATTTTGCAAATAGTTTCTGAATATGTGTATGTACATGGTGGTAGATGGGGAAGGGGGCACTTGCATCTCCAAAATATTCTGAAGCTTCTTTCCAGCTTTTACCTAATCTGAAAGCACATTTACAAACGAATAGCTTGCATTCAGATGTTCAGAGATCTCAAACTACATAAAATGATGGACATCTACATACAGACTCCTTCCTGGTTACTTTGCTTTGTTGGTAGGCAATATTGTTTAATTTCCACTAGCAATTTTGTTACATTTAGTAAATTCAAAGAAAGCGTGTTATTGAAACAGGTCAGATATCTTGATTTGGGTTTCAATTGACATTTATAGTTGCCTGTTAAACTTTTACGACTCCAGATGTATGAACATTGCTTGAAAGCATGCAAATTGTTAGCTCCAGTTTTGATGCTGTATTTCTAGATTAGTATTTAAAATAGTTAAATGTGAGTTGATGGAGGGGGTGTTTGAAGGCAAGTCAAGTTTAGAATAAAATTGGTTTTACACAGAAATAGGGCTGAGTTGAGAAAATCTCATTAAACATTAAACCCGCTTTTCTACAGATCCAATTTTAACATTTCAGCCTAATCTGACACACAAAAAAATAAATAAATAAAATTAAAATAAATAAATAAATTAAATAAAAAAGACTACAGGTCCTGTTTATAGATCATACCTGGAACTAAATGATACAGCTTCAGCTTTAGGAGAGTTTCAATCAAAACAAAAGTCAAAGAAAAATGCCAAGTTCTCTCATTTCCAAATACTACTTATAACAATACATTATTTAGCAGCATATAACAGTGTGTGTGTGTGTATAGCAGTGTAGCAAGGCAGAGTTTGAACTTTTAAGGAAAAGGTTCTTTATGGCTTTATAACTTCAGAGAAGTAATGTACCATGGACAGGATCAGAAAAAATATATACAATTGTTTTGATACATTTGTGAGACAGATTTCACAGAGCCCAATATTTTTTTGTGTAAAATGCCTTAAGTCACTTTCTGTAGGGCTAATGCAATTGAATTTTTTTCTGTATATAGCCTTTTATAATAATTACTTCGGATGCAACACTAGACTTTTCTTTCCACTACAATCAATATAGAGCCTTACAATTACCGATTATGATACACAGACTACGAAAGCTCTGCGTTATTAGCTATAAATGCACTTTCAATCCATTTCAAGACTTAGAGCTTGGAAGCAAGAAGAGGTGACAGTGCCAAGAGCACCAAGACCTTCCTGATAGGCCATGCTTATGTCCTCTCAGGCTTGAAATCCTTTCCTGCCCCATCCTTTTCCTTTCACCCCATCTGTCTTCAAGAAAACCAGCTGTGTCTTAAGGCCTATGTTCATCCCACCTAGCCCTAGGCACTTCAGGGAGCACAGCACTTGGCAGAGTTGTCTTTCTGGGTCTCTGCAGTTAGTCAGAAGAGACGGGCAACTCCATATCTGGGTTGGAGCGTCTCTCTTTTCCCTGCACAGGCAGCCTGGGTAGACAAGGTCTGTCATTTAGGCACCTCACTTAAGTGCCTGTAGGTAGATGCTGCTGGTGAGACTGGGGAGATCCAGGCCTCTCTCAGACTCTCCCCCATCCTTCTCCTTGTTGGCACAACGGTGCCTCTTCTTCTTGCCAATGATGGAGTGGGGAGCCTGGACAGGAATCCCAGGTGGGGAAGTCACAGTATAATGACTCCTTTGTTTCTGGGCTGAAACACTCCTGATGTAACTAGACGTACACCCAAAGTACATTCACTGTGTTGAATTCTGCCTAATGCTGTTATGTTTATAATGTTCCTTATAAGACTTTTCAACCTCTTCCTAGTTACAAACAGGCATTGTGGCTGCCTTCATTGTCCATATACACAAGGGGATGGAGCTCCAACACATCTTTCCTGAAAACCCAGATGCCTTTCCAAGGCTGGTAAAAGCAGTTCAGGAGCTCAAGTCATCTCAGAGAGTTAGAGAGGAGTCAGGTGTACATCTCTGATGGGCAGAGACCAGATTATAATAGTGCCTCGAGAGCGACAGCAGTGATAAAAATACCTTTCGGGTTTAATCATTAATGCACTTATTTTTTGTCAGTCTCAGCCCTTACTGCACCAATGAAAGGAAAGTACACATTTCTGAAGAGGTCAGTAGAGAAGGCAAGGTTAATATACACAGGATAATGCTGACAAACCACTAATACACTTCTTGCAAAATAGCTGATTGTTATGTGTCAGAAAATAACTTTTTAAAAGCTGAAAATAAGTAAGTGCATCTTCCTCTGTAAGTCCTGCCATCTCATGGGACTTCATAAAGAGAAAATTCTTTTTCTTTCCCCAGACTACCTTTTTGGGGCTGGTACTTGAAATGTGGCAGAAACCAAAAGTCCTAGTTGTAAGGTACCCATTCAATGTCTGATTTTCTATGTCTTCTGTTCTTCCACTTTGTTTTAATTTTTATATTTTGGAGAATGGCATACTCACGTATTATATGTGGGCATGCATATTGCTCCCTATATACATATTTATTTACACACATACACACACATATATATCTATATAAATGCAGCCACAAGCCAGTAATTTTCAAGTTCATGTGTTATAAAAGGGCATTGGAAGGACTCCATTTACCATAATACCTGACACAGACCTAAAGAGAACAGTACCAGGCAGGGACTTCTGCTTTCGAGATTATTATAATTTGTGTCTCTATAAATGTCGTTGCAATTTTCTGAAATAACTGTAGAAAGTGTGAGTCCACAGATGTTATTTGGCAACATCTGCTGGTACTAGTATGGAAAATATGAGGGAGAGGGGGAGGGAGAGGGAAAGAGAGAGAGAGCTATTGAGATAAAAACAGCAACCGAAATGGTATCTCATTCACAGTATTTTGGGGCTTTACTGTTTTGCATGTCATTATTTCTTGCTTTTGCTTTGAACACAGAAAAACTTGTAAAAGTTCATTAAGCTTTTCAGAACCCCTGCCTCCTTCCTTTCAGGCTACAATAATCAGTAAATGATCAGTTTTCTATATTTATGAAAATACATCCTTCAAACATGAACTGGGTAAAATATTGATTATCAGAACTGCCACCCTATTTGGTTGTGTTTTTTTTTTTAAGATGAAATTCATAACCAACAGAGGTCAGCTCTCACTCCTAATGGTATCATCTGACACACACACACCCTGACTGAATTACAGATTTTTAATCATACTGCCACTGTCCATCATCCAAGAACGACACGACACCACAATACCCAATGGATTATTCTCACAACCACTGGATCTTTTTCATCACATCTTTCCTTTCCACACACTTTTCTCCACAAAGTTTTGATTAGTAGAAATGCATTCAGATTTCCCTGTGGATAAAAAGAAGGGAAGTATCTGACATTTTCAAGACAACTTCAGATGGTACTGTTCAGCCCATTGCTTTTCCGTTTCCCCTGGAGTCTTTACTAAGTCCAGTGCACAACAGTTAATGTGGTTTTCACAAAGCAGTGATCAGTAATGTAAATACCATTTCTTCCCTCAAGACTTATAATGAATTCTGTGTTTCTTACGCTTGTTTCTTTCACAATTTGTCATGTCAAGAACGTTAAAGATGATATTTGGAAATCACGGAAGAGTTAAACCGTAAACTGCTGTGTTTCTGTCCATTAGTAAGAAAAGTAAGACTGCAGGGATATTTTGTTGGAAGGGTTGTATTAACAGTCATTTACATATATATATATTTGTAGCGCTATGCCTGCTTCCTTCATGTACCTTAAATTACTACCAGATAATGAATGACCCTCTATTAAACTCATTTTTTGTAATGCATCTTCCTAAAATATAGACATTAGAAGACCTTGTTGCTCAGCCAAGGTAATTTTGCCTGGTGCAATATTGTGTTCCTAGACAAAGGCATTGAAAAAGGCCATACATTTTATTTTCTAAATCAATACTTCCTTTTGCTGCCTACTGAAAAATCTTTTTTTAGTGCTTACAACATGTTTGAGAGTTAGCATAGGATTGTAATATTCAGTAACAGACTGAGACAATAGCTAGCATTCTTAAAGATTAACTTTATTTGCCCTGTCTTTTGCCTGCAAATGTTATCTACCTAATGCTTTTCAGACAAAGTGTACCTTGTTAGTTTCCCTCCTTCATAGTATACATATATTAATGAGTATGTATTTTCATTGACAACAGTGTAAGGCAAGTTATTTCTCTCATAGCATTATTCTACTGTTTATTCATGTGCATATTTTAAATTTCCAATGGCTTGTTGAAGGTCTAATTGACTGTCACTGATTACTAGCCAAAGCTTTGCTTTTGTTAAGACACCATGACATAAAATTCTCATCACTCCGTGAAAGTTTAATTCTGATTAGTATATCTTGAGGATATGATTTTAAAATTCACAGCAAACTCTTTACCAGTGTATGTCCACAAAAGCAGTGTTAAAAACATTAGAAAACAGTTTTTCCAGTTGTCTTTATTATGAGAAATAGAGACTTTCTTCAGTTAAACAAGAAGATACATCGACCTTTCTATTCATCTTACCTTAATTGAACTGATAAAGCGTTAAAATATAGAATCTATGATTAATTGACTCTCCATGAAGAGTGCACAATATCTCAGCTGAAAAAGATTGGATTTCTTATCAGGAAAGTCTTACTGATACAACACACAAAGTCATATGCAGACTGCCTGTTATAGGTACCCAGCTGCAGCAACTACAGTGCCATGCAATGTCAGGAAAGCAATGAGGAAGTCAAACTATCTGCCTCTCAATGCCATGAGATTTTGACTGTCTATGCTGTCAACAGAGAGAAATGGGGAAACCCATACTCTCCACCTGCTGTAGGTGCATATATTTTTTCTCCTACTTCTCTCTGTTGACAGTACCAAGGTCTGGCATCATGGTATAGTAAGCTGTGTGAATGATTCATGATTATCTTCAGTTTAGAAACCATGACAGACATGTACAATGCCCATGCAGGTGGTTTGCACACAGCCCATTAATCCAAGTATTAAGGATAGCTGATGAGAAGCAGTCATTTTTGGTGAGGTAACTATTCCCGTGGTTTTTGGATAAGGACTTTAATGTAACTTCCTTCAACCTAAAGTTAAAAGTGTCACAGCAATCTGGACAATGTAATTTCTGCTGTGTGAGGACTATGCAATGGAGGATCAGAAATGCCTTCCCTAGCCTCTCTGGTCCTCCTTCCAATGAACCTAGTGAAAGTTTGCTATTGGCTCCAGTTCAAGGAGACGCATATCTAACATGTTTGATACTAACCATATAAATTTACGCTTGTATCTTTGGTGTCTCTCTCTTAAAAAACACCTGATGACACACACTTTATTCTTGCATAATTACAACAGCAATGAAGCATGGGGCAATCTTTTACACTGTTGCTTAATATTTAGTACTGTATGTATAAATACTTGACACCTCAGTGAAGACTTTGACATGCCTTATTCATTCTAGTTATTTTTATGGTATTGGTTTTGTTAGATTGCTTTACCATATAAAGAATAAACTATAACTGCTCTGACTTAAAATTGTCCAATTCATTTTTACACAAGATGTGTTAAGCATATCTATCCATCCTCATCAGTTCTTCGCATTCTCATCACCATTCACTCATACCATGAAGGCAATGTATATTGGTGGTTTGAAAACAGGGATTTGATATTCTCTGATGGACTACAATAAATATCTGACATAAGTACATGGCTCGTGGCTTGTGGTTTCTTGGCTGTAAAATGAAATGCACTCTCTGAAGGACAGCAGTGTTAATCCCATGATTGCCAGCTACTGGAGAATAATGAGGTAAGATGAATCTTTAAAATAATTTATGAGGAGTTTGTTCTGCAGCATTCTTTTTCCAGTTACATTCTATTTGCAAGCAATATACCTCTAAAATCTGTCAGAGAAATGAAGAACATTGAGGAAGTATCAAAAGTCATGACATCTAAGGATGACATTTCAAGCGGTAGTTATTTATTCACTCTCTTGCAAAAGACAAGAGCTTTCTCTGACTATATATAAGATAGTTTTTAAAATGTTAATTTTTGTTTTCACTTAGTTCTAAGTCAATAAGATTGCAATCTAATTTAATGGTAGCACTTTATTGCAACTGTTGAACCATAATAAACACTTTTTTTACATAACTGTTAAAAACATTTAAAGCAAATCAATCTTAAAGAAATGTGGGATTTACTGAACAGAAGGGGGTTGTTTCTCCATTTTAATGCATTTGACTCATTCTAATTCTTGCTGTGGAGCCTTAAGATTTCATACAAAGTCTTTAAACTGTTGATACAGCTTCCTTAAAATTCTTCTGTTGATTCGGATATAAGTTCAAGGGCATTGTTCAGCTGTCTATATATCGTTGTCTAGTGTCATTAGAAATGTTTTGGTTTAGCAAAGACATCTGCCCAGAGCCAGCAGATGTAACAGAGTACCTGTAGAGGCCCTGTATCCTTCTGGATTAGCAGCTGAACATCCAAACTGGATGATCTCATGTCGTGGTTCCGCTCGAGTGGGCAGCCGAGCTCCACCACAGCCGCTCTCTCACTCCCCCTCCTCAAAGAGGAATGGGGAGAAAATATGTGAAAAGGGCTCAAGGATTGAGATAAGGACGAGAAAATCACGCAATAATTATTGTAACGGGCAAAACAGACTCGGCATAAGGAGATAGTAAGATTTATTGCTTACAACTAACAAGCGAGAGAAGTGAGAAAACAAAGGAAAAAAAAACCAAAAGCACCTTCCCCCCCATCCACCCTCTTCCACCTCCTCCCCCTGAGCAGCGCAGGGGAACGGGGGAATGGGGGTTATGATCAGTCTACAGCACTTCTTCTCTGCCGCTCCTTCTCGGTCACTCTCATCCCCTGTGCTGTGGGGTCCCACCCACGGGATGCAGTCCTTGATGAACTGATCCAGCGTGGGCTTCCCACAGGCAGCAGCTCTTCCAGAACTGCTCCAGATATGGGTCCGTACCACGGGGTCCATCCCTCAGGAGAAAACTGCTCCAACCTGGCTCCCCTACGGGCAGCAGCTCCTGCCAGATCACCTGCTCCTGCGTGGGCTCCTCTCCACGGGCTACAGGTCCGGCCCAGAATCTGCTCCGGCAGGGGTCTTCCACAGGTGGCAGCCTCCGTCGGTGCAGGGCCACCTGCTCCACCGTGGTCTCCTCCACGGGCTGCAGCATGGAACCCTGCTCCACCGTGGTACTCCATGGACTGCAGGGGGACATCCTGCTTCACCATGGTCCTCACCACAGGCCGCAGGGGACTTCTGCTCCGGCGCCTGGAGCACCTCTCCCCCTCCTTCTACACTGACCTTGGTGCAAGGCTGTTCTCTCACTCCCTTGACTCTCCCGGCTGCTGTGTGGCGCAGCGTTTTTTCCCTGTCTTAAATATGCTCTCACAGAGGCGCAAAACAACATCGCTTATTGGCTCGGATCTGGAAAACAATGGGGCCCTTCCCAAACATGGGGCAGCTTCTAGATCTTTCTCACAGAAACCACCCCTATGGCTCCCTGCTACCAAAACCTTGCCACGTAAACCCACTACATCTCAAGAACCTCAAATTAAGTTAAAGGCCCAAGTTTAGGCAATGGAATCAATTTTCTAAATTTGGGTGAGCTGAATCCTACTCTTACCTGGTACACACCTAGATTTAGGTGAACGGAAGCTCACCCCAAGGAAGGCTTTTTGTGGTCTAAATAGAGGTAACAGTGCCATTTTGGATGCTGCTGGGTGCATTTAATTTGCCTGTTGGATCTGTTGCATATGTTGTATATCCTGTGTCTACATCTTCTACTCCCACACATTACATCTTGGATTTTTTAGGATATCTCAAATGGCACTGAATAATTCTGTGGGGCTCATTGAGTCATGGTTTCCATTGCATCTAAGATACCTGCATGTAGCTGGCAGATATGTAGGAAAGTCATGCCTTTCTGGATTAGGGGCTGGAGCCAAAGCATAGCATCATTAAGTATCACTATGCCTCTGCATACCCACAGTAGGTGTCTAAGAAAGATGAAGTCCTTCACGTTCTCGAGATGTCTGTCACTGAGCTGAGAGAGATCCTCTCATTTTAAAACAGTATTAGTGAAAGAATCATTGCAGCAAGGTTGGGAGTGCACACATCTTGTTAGAAGGGACTGCTGTGTTTCCCATTCTGGACCGAAAAAATGAGCTTTTAAGTGAAAAAATAAAACTTTTTCTGTTTTCAGTCCCTAAAAATTATTTTCAGGCTCTAATAATTTTGCACTATGTTTTACTTTCTTAATGCAAGGCAAATTTTTCTGTTCATGCTTCATGTTATAAAAGGAGGAAAAAAAAAAAGAAACAATTGCTTTTCTGAAGACAGCTTAGTGTAAGCATCAGTTTGAAATTCTGCTGCTTCCCTGAAAAGCCATTACCTGCAATGGTGTATAGTCTCTTCTGGGAATCTTGGAAAATTTGATAATTAATAACTCTTTTTAATTATTACTCTTTTCTCAGGCACCTACCACATGGTTCTATTAATTAGTGGTGCCTTGCTTTAAATCCTGGTGGAACAGAATGAAAATGTGAATTGTTAGAGTTTTGATTCAGTAAAGTGTCCAAAATCTAACTGCCTGTTCAAACACCACTGAAAACTTTTAGTATAGAAATACTACGACAAGTGACCTTTTTTCTGTCAGATTTCTGATCTTTTGTTTCATGTCTGTATGAAACATTGCAAGTCTATTATGATATTTTTGTTTCATCAGCATGCAAATAAAATTCAAGGAGAATGAAGTGTGAGAAAGCATTATAAAAAACTGAAAGTATAACTAGCTAACTGTTTGAAAACAACAGATGCTTTCATTTGAATGGCAAGTAAAGGTTCTGGTTTGTTCTACTTGGAGATGATATTTGAAAAACAGCTTTTAGCACTGAAATAATATTGATATACTAAATCCTGAGGCTTTGCTGTATTTATTGTGTTAATACACTATTAACATTTATTGTGTTAATACACTATTGAACATAATACCATATTTATACAACTCTGCATTGCATATCCATTCACTTGAATGTATGGGTAGTACAGATGGACTTCTGAAATCAAGGGAAATATTAGTAAATTCAATCAACTGTTCTCACTAATCTGGGAAAAACTCTGGCCTAAAATGTTTTCTGATGCATTGCTAAGCTCAGACAGACCAGAATGCTATCAAAAACAGATGCCAAGCTAATATAAAATATGTGTAGGTGTCAAGGATTGGCAATATGATGTAAATTCAGGAAAAAAAAAAACTCCCCTCAAATCTGGATTTGCATGAAGAATGATATTTTCTTATAAACAGAGAAACCACAGCCCATTTTGGTACAGTGACAGGTGACTGGTGGTGTTCAGCTCTGAGTTCAGCTGTACCTGACCCAGCCTGACCCGTGAGAGTGTGTGCGGGGCTGGGCAGCCCACACTGCTGTGTGCTCTGGGGTCAGGCCAAGGAGATATGGTTAAAACATGAGGGGCTTGGAGAAAGGACTAGCTAAATGATGCTGTCCAGGTTTAATATTTGTAGTTACCACAAATAAATTACTTGGTAAGGTGGTGAGTGGTGAGTGTTGGAGAGAAGGGAGAGGAAAAATAACATCAATACAAATGTCCTTCAAGTGGAACAGATAATGATGCCAAGTATGGACTCCAGTTCTGCTTTTTGGGTTGTTTTTTTTTGTTTTGTTTTGTTTTGTTTTTGCTGCTTTTTGTTGTTGGTGTTTGGATTTTTTTTTTTTTCATATGAAGTTTCTATTTCCTGACTTTTTTGTGGTTAATGGTTTCTTCAATTACGTGTTTATCTAGTTTTGGCATAGAAATTAATTAATAAAAATTAAGCAATAGAATTCTTACAGATACAGAAACACCTCACAAACTCATCGTTACATGTTAAAAACTCATCTTTTAACTGTAGTCCTGACTATTCTTAAAACATCTGACAGTATACATCCAATACAAATGGTTAACACATGGAATAATTATTAGCGTTACACATTTTATAGTGCTGTTTAGAAATACAGCTTGGATTAAGCCTAATTCTACCTTCTCCACCTGTTATAAATATTAGTAAACAGGCTAGAGGAGTGTGAAATAGATATATTTGTAAAGCAAAGTGGAAAGGACAAGGCAAGCAATGCTGGAGAGAGGAGGGAGACTGGAAGAGGCCTCCAGGGGGACCAACAGAGAGATTGTGGGGCACCTCCCAGCAGAAAACATACAGCAGTACAAACCACACAGCAGTGAAAACATGCTAGAAATTTGTGAAGGCTTTTTTTTTTCCTTTTTCCTACTGCTGTGAAATTTGGAAAACTCTGTTTCCCAATTCAATAATTCTTGTCTTAAGTGCAGTTACAGTATCCTGAAACGTTGAAATGTGCTGGGACGTTTCTCCATAAAACAAATTATGAAAAACCTTAACCATGCCACAGCCACAACTCAAAACTAAGGAATTTCTGTTCTAGTGAAAGCTGCTCCACTGCATACTCCATGAAGTGTGGAAGGAAAGAAGTTTGACATTCCCTGGCTGCAAAGTGAATTTATTCCAATTTGTCAAGCTGAGGCAATATTCCAAGCAGTCATTTCGTTGTTCAGTAGGTTCCCATTCCCATTCATTTTGCTCTGTAAAACCTGTCCTTAACTTTGCTTCCAAATGAAATAACTCGTGGAATATTTGAGAAATGTGGAAGGAGCGATTTTGTGCAGTGCTACTAGCAATGAGGTTTTCAGACAGCAGCTATACTGATATTGAATGACTGAGAGCAGCTAATGCAAAAATGAGCATGAGACAGGTTGGTGTGATGAGCTGACACAAATTCATCCATCTGAATAACATAATTAAGTATACATCAGAGAAATATGACTAGGCAATCCCCAGGCCAAGCTAAAAAATGTAGATACAGGCAAGACTGAAATGAAAGGTGCTGCTTTTTTTCCTCCCTTTTCAGTTCTGAGTAGAAATAAGACTTTTATCTTTCTGTTCTTCTGTCCTAGCACAGTCACCAGAGTATACTTCCTTCTTTCCAGCAGACAGACACAGTACAAATGAACACTGAGCTCTGTCATCACTTTCTCCATGTATCATGTCTCTGATCAGAATTTTTTAGCTGGGAGGTTGCTTTCAAAAATAACAAATTCTACATTATTTAAAAAAATGTTTTTTTTCAAGATCATGAGGCTTGCTCTAAGATTATGGATGGAAAGTATTGGAGGGCAAAGAGAAGGAAGTAGGAAAGAATATATTTGGACTGGATGAAAGGATGATTTTTCCTTCTGTTAGAAATCCAGCCTTTTCTTTTCTCAGGAAGGATTGTGCCTCGCCTTCACAAGTGGCATTTTTCAAAGCTCTGAGTTGAATTCTAAATCCATAGGGTTTGGCACACTGAGTGGGTGTACACATCTGCAGAAGAAGAAGGCTTTCTATATATCTCATTGAAGCTCCCGTTCCCAGGCATGGAGAGGAGATGCAGCCACTTTGGGATGTGACATGAATCTGAACAGTCGTTGAGCTGCTCTAAATGAAGCCATTTGTTCGCCTCTCTGCCGGACAGCTATGCCAAGGGGACCAGCGAGAGCAGAGCATGCCAAGCAAGAGCGCACCTGCTAACCACAAAGGCAGCTGCTGACATAGATCCTAAGGACTGCGAGTAAATTCGATGTGCATCTGCACGGGCTGAGCACGCCGGCTCCCCTCACGATGCTCTCGCTGCACACAGCTGGCAGGAGCCGATGCAGAAAGAAGCAGCTCCCTGGCAGGGTCTCCCTGCCCTGAGCCATGGGGTGGTAGGACATAGCACCACAAAAGAAAGTGGAAAGGTTTGTTAATAAAAGCCCCGCTTGGGTTTGAAGTTCTGCAGTTAAAATGAAAAAGAAACCAGCCAAGGAAAGTTTAATAAGCACTTCAGGCTCTATCTGAAATTGGTGGCAGCCAGCCCAAAAGAAGCCAGTCATCAGCCTTATTCCTGACAATAAACATTTTATGTGCTTAGTAGCTTTTCAGCTAGCTCAGGCAGAGGAGGCAACTGTGAAACTGTTACAGATATCTGAGCAATAACGCCTCCACATGAAAAATCAAGCCACTGAAAGACATTTTCACTGGGAAAAAAAAAAAAAAATGAAACCTCAGGAGTCTTTCTTATGAGGCAGAAATGAAAAGATTTGCTAAGGGACTGGATGAATACTCAGAGATGGCAGGGAAACAGGGCTGAAAGCAGCCTGGGACACAGCAATGAAATCACCAAGTGAAAGAAGGCACAAGGGGTGACTTTGTAGCCACATCACTGAATATTTAAGCATTTCCACAGGGAAAAGAATGAGCACACAAGGCAGCTACCCTGATGATACTCTCTTGAAAGCAAACCCTAATTAATAAGTTAGCGAGTAATCTTCCTGCAGAGACTGGTAGCCAAAACTGGAGTCGTCCCTCGCACCACCTCTGTCACGTTCAAAAATCAGAGATTTTTTATCACCTCAGTACAGGAGACAAAGGGTTAGTACACTGTAACCTAGAGAAGGTGCTCCTGAAGCATAGCATTAGCATCATTTGCTGATGGCCCTTTCAAGCAGAACTCTCCTAGATATAGTACAACTGGGGAGCAGAAGGGGTTGTGTTTCGTGAGTTGGAAGAGTGTCCTGCAAGCTTGTCTCACCCTGCCAGGCACCACTGCACCTCGTGCAAGTCACTGCATCCCAAACAGACAGCTGGGCTCTCTGTGACATGACCGCAGAAAATCAGGAACCGCAGGAGGAGACCCACCACAGCCAGAACCACAGCACCAAAAAATGAGCTTTTTAATCCAGCCTGAGGGCAGTGTTGAAAAGTCTTCATCTGAGATGGGGATAAAATGCCTGTCTCCTTAATTTGGACACTCGGAAGTGCTGCTAGGGGCAATGGTTGGTCTCAGCCTATGTTTTCATTCCATCCTGCCTACTGAGGTTTCTCCAGGGTTAATGGGCTTGTCAATGGGCCAGAGACACAAGGTAGGGAAATGAGAAGAGGCAAACTGGAGGGGACCATCTGCATTAGAAGATACCTGACCACTTATTCCCTCTCTATTGAATAGCTCGGTACATTCAGGGTGAGCTATTCTTCAAACTGACTGCCACATCCATGTCTCTCATCGTCATCCCAACATTCATTAGCTTAGTTGCTGCAAATCCCATCTACCCTTACAGAAGAGTGGCATCGGGGCCCCTTGAGGAAGGAACACAGGGTGATGGTGACATCGCCATAAGCACAGACAGGATCAGTGAAAAAGATCAGTCAATCAGAGAAGTCAATCAGACCTGCAGACACTACAGTTAGGTGCATAGCTAGAGACCAATAAAGTGGTAGGTTGCAGGTCACGTTTTCTTCTCATGTTTCTTCCTTTGCTAGTACCAGAGTGTGATTTTGGATTTATACGTTACAATGCCTCATACAGTGACTTGACTTGAAATGCAACATAAAGGTATCTTTTGATGCCCATGGCCTTTCAGAGAAAAGGTGGGTGGTCCCCATTAGAAGAGATGGCTGGAGTCTATAAAGAGGGACAGTACTGGTACCATTTCTTCTGGCCACCCACATCTCGAAAAGCCTAGTTTTAGCAAAGAGCTCTGGATAATGAATATCTTACAGATACAGAGCTGTATCTGTGCTGCAGGAGCACTGAAGTAGAGCAGGATTATACATGCAGCCCTGCTCATATCCTGGCTTTTACCTATAGCTCTGTGGAGGACACTTAACTGTCTTCATGCACTGCATAAGGAGCCAAAGGGAGTACTTTAGGAAATTAAGTTTCCTTCCTGGTTGCCATCAGCCTACATGCCTGGTTCTGTAAGCATGTATCTTCACTACTAAATTTAGCCAAATCTTTGAATATGCCTCTCTTCTTTCTCTTTTCTTCCCATCACAAGCACAGGCACACAACATCTCTCCCAAAAGCAAAGTAGTGTGAAATAAGCAGTTAATAGAAGCAGAAGGTCAGTAAAGGCATTGCAACTTCCAGTTTCACAGTAAGAGCCATGAGATGTGGTTGGTTTACATCACTTCTTCCCTAAATCAGGGGCAGAATCAGAACAGGGTCCTCTTCAAGCATTCAACTAAACAGCCAGCAATGAGATTTAATTTAATTCAGAAAACAAGATCTTGCTAATTCCTTCAGAGAATTTTTATGATAATCTTTTGCACATAAGCACAGGCCATGACTGACAGAGACAATGTGGCCACCACCAGTTTGCTACGGAGACAAAAAATTAAGCACCTGACCCGCTGGATGATTCAGAGAGAGGCATTAGCTGCCCACAGATGCTGTACAGTCAACTGAGAGAGCAATTAGCTACTGACTAGAGAGAATTAAACTCCTCAGAAGGATAATCCACTCAAAAGCCATACATGCAGAGCTGGAAGCTGTATAGGTCTAGCTAATAAAATGGCTGAGAATGGGGTGGATTTGAGCACTTCTCCCTCTCTGGAGCTTAAACATTTCATTTGCAGCTGCAAGCTACAGGTATTCCTTTGTGATTCAGAGCCATTTGTCAGAAGTAAGCACCAATTCAGCAGGAATTACTTGGGGGGGTAGAGGGGGACTGATGACTACACCTACCTCAGCTTGAAGTCACCCAGGAGTGCACTTCCCCTCTGTCAGCCAAGTGTTCTGAGTAGAAAGTGAACACAGAGGTAGATGCACACTCCTTCATCCTCCCTTGCTGTGCTGGGCTGTGTGACTGCTTGGTTATGGATATAAGATGGAAAAGAGGTGGCCTGTGGGCACCAGTGACCCCAGTTCAGACAGACGCCATCCTCCTTGTCCCCATTTCGGTGTCCACGCTGAGTCCCCAGAGCTGCTGGTGGTGCAAAGGCAGGGCAGGATACCCCAGCAAGCACCACCTCAGCACCCCAACCCCGTGAGCTTTGCACAGGTTTCTGGGGCCAAAATCCCAGGGTGTCCTGGGCTCTGTGTATCCTGGAGGTGGTGTGTTTTCAGGATTGCTTCCCTCAGCTGAGGAGTTTATGAGAGTCTTCATCTCCTGTTATAGGACAGAAGGATCTCTTTTCATCCCATTCTGGTAGTAATAGCTTCAGTAAATTTATGCAACAATGGATTGCAGGTATTTATTAACACCTCCGTTGAGGAAAAAAAAAAATATATATATATATATATATATATATACATACATATGTATCTTCTATATTTTGGAATACATGAAACATTAGAAAATTTAAAACCAAGTTTTTAAATCAAACTTGTTACAGCATTTCTTCGATCCTTTTTGTATGTGACTATGCTTAACTTTCCTTCTTTTTAGCTATTTCACGTAAAGCTTACCTGCACTTCTTCCTTTCACCAAGGACACGACTTTCCTTGCTGCTACACCAAGACTGTACTTTTAAAAGAGAGAGAAAAAAAATCTTTCTGGTGTCACCAGGTAATTTCCCAGTAAGCCGCGAGAGGGCACGTTGTGCACTCGGTACGTCTTGCCTAAACCAGATTTTTACAAGCAACTGTAAAACTGAACACGGTTTTAAAGTCCTAATTATTAAAGTAATGCCAAGCAAATGCTTTCAAAGCAAACTGTTGCATCCCACCTGGGACATAAGTCCAGGACTTGGAGATTTCTTCATCTTTATTGGCTCTGCTGCTCATCAGTTTGTTGCCACAGGCACTGTGAGCTCTGCACGCCCTCTCCCAAAGCGAAGTCTAACAAATAAGATCAGTGGCACCTCACAGTCCCCAAACTTCGTCTCCCAGCCTCTGACAGCATATTCAACAAGGGGCCTGAGGGACCTGCTATGCCACACACTGGCAGAGTGATGCTGAGGCACACTGGGACACCCCTGAGGACCTGCAGAGCAGCAGAACTGGCAGCAGATCACTTTCCAATTAATGCAACAACAGCTATCTGAGCACATGGTGAGCAAACCATGACTTTCATTTGCCCCAAAAGTCAATATTTTAAAAGTAAGTTTCATGAGTTATATATACGCAGTGCTATGTGAATACCTGCTGGTATATTCTTCCTAGTCTGCATAGCTAATATTGAGCAGGCCTTGAAGAAATATCGTAGAAATCATTACTAACTGGAATTTTTATTCAAGGCTACAAAAGAAAAAGAAAAAAAAAAAAAATTAAAAAAAAAATAGGAGTTTTTCTACAAGACTCAAGACTCACACTCTATACAAAATGCAAAATCAGAGCATTCAATTAATGCAACATTGTGCACCAAGCCTGACACAATCTGTTCAGGACTTAATTTTCTGTGTAGAAAACACAGGACAGCCACTGAAATGTCATCCAAGCCCCTGTTTAAATAAGGAAATATATAGGAAATGTATAAAGTAATATTTAAAACAGAGGTATAGAGAGTGCCATATCCAAACCCAATCCCCTATCTGCAGTCCTTGGTGATGAAAGCTCTCTCAATCTTGTTGACTTGAGCCCTGGGTCCCAGACTTTGGAAAGTATTTAATATTCACCAATTTATGAAACAATGCAGCAAAGCCAAAACAGAGAAGGCAAGCAGCATTTTCAACTTCTGTTACAGGTTCTGAACACAGGGGTAAAACTTTAAATCAAATTTTAGGAGAATTTGAGTTTGGAGGTTTATGTGCTACTAAAATCGTATTGATCAGAAATAATATATGGAATCATATAAAATAATATGATCCTACTTCTGGAGCAAACTTTAACCATGGAGTTCCCACAGTATTTTGCCAAAATTCATAAAACACTTTGAACCTCAAGAAAAAACTACATTATTCAGAGTATTTATTGACAACTGTAAAATAATATGTTATTCAAAGATATATGTAGAGTTTATAATTTTCAGCACATCCCAGGGCTTCTAAATGAAATCAAAATCACACTGAGATGAAAAAAAAAATATATTGCTTATTCAAGTTGGTTTTCATCTATTTTGATTCTTAGCTGTCTTGATCTAAATCTATAGAGGATGACTTCTGAATGTCACACTCCAGATAATGTCTGGTAATGAGAAAACCCTGGACTGTCTTGGGCCTTGCACATATGCACCCAGAGACTTTGTATATCACAATTCACAAGATAACTGGAAAACTAAATGAGAACAATGTAGTCAGCTGCCAAAGGTGTGTGTGATAAAGTTAGCTAAACTCAGCTAAGATCTGAATAAATCAATCAAGGTCATTTCCTACAAGAATAAGCAAGGAAACGAAGCAAGGGCACTAGGCTTCTCCCATGTACTTTTTGGGGCTGAAGCTCACATTCACAAGTGGTTCAAAACCTTTTCTTTGCCTTCGGTGCTGGAAAAGTACAAGCAGCAGAATGAGTATGGCCAAAGCTATAAAGGCTCCTCCAATCGTAGATCCAATCTTGACAGCCCATGCTTGGGTTTCTTCAAGTGAACCTGGAAATATGAAAAGTCTGGAGTGAGGGCAGCCCAAAACTTCATTTCTCAACTTGCTTGGAACGAAGCAAATATCCCACAGCCTGGTCATTACTATTAGTTGTGTGGCTAAGAGACCCAGTGGTGTCCACACGGGATGCACCTTGTAACCAACACGCATACCAGAACCAGAGATGTTTCCTGCCAGAGAAGTCTACAGCTGAATTTCAGCTCCAACCTTTCAAACAAAGTGTAGAGAATGGGAAAGATGCACAGTTGGAAGACTTCACAGTGAGCTAGTAATTTATTCATGTGGGAGTGGAGAAGCAGCAGAATCACAAGATGCCTTTGTTCCTCTCTGGGTAAGCCATTCCCAGGGGACAGCAACATTTCTAAAGCAGGAGCACAGACACTAGTCCAGAGAGAGGAAAACTGAATCTCCATAAAAGGGAAAGTTTCCCCTTTTTCAGGGAAATTCTGGGGCCACCCCTGAGAAAAGCGCTACCAAGGCAGCTAGCACATCTCCACAAGCCAAGGTTTCCCTGCATGAATGCAGCTTAAGGATGAGGGTTTCAATCTGTTGCAGTCTGTAGGCTTTTAAACAGTTTCCACAGATTAAAACCACAGATACACAGTAAATACTTAGAAGAAAATTCTGGCCACATAGGTCAGATAAAAACCTACTGCTTCTTGAGGGAATAGTGAGTTGGAGAAAGAAACTGCTCAGATTTAATCTTTGGTAAAGCAGCTTTCCTTACACTTTTACCTTCTATAAATATTTGCAGCTTGTGTTTCATATTTTGGATTTTGTGCATAAATACTTTGGTTTGAGGGGGAGAGAGGTGTGGAGATTGTCTTTATCTGATATGTGTCAAAGGTAATTTCAAATGAATACACAAACCCTTAGGCATATCACACTGAAAGGCATGGAAAATCTTTAAAATCAGGGTTTTATATTACAAAGCACCCAGATACATCTCTCCAAGAGATCCAGAGATTATCAGAGTGCATCCCTAATGGGTTTCATGGGACAACATAATTCAGCGCCCTGTGCAAAACAGGTATTTTCTAGTGACCTGCATTAGCCATACAAGCTCTCTGGCAGAGTGCCTGACCTCTGACAGGTTAAAGGATTGTAACAGACATCAGCAGTCCTGGGGAGAGGAGCCAAAATCAAAGCCTCCTTAGCCCCAAAGGAGCATTGCTGTCAGTGCCGGAGCAGTTCAAGCTCATGCATTTTGCTGCAGAGCAGGAAAAAACTAACTATATACATTCTTTTAATTACCACAGCTTATCTGGTGAGTTGTAACTACCTAAGCTACACAATGGAATTGCTAATGACCAGATGAACAGACCCATGCTTTTGTGAGCAGTGCATTATTTTCCAGATATCTGTGTCACTGAAATCTTGAGCTATCTCATCTCTTGGTCTCTGAGACATACCTGGCAGGTCAATGGCATAGGTGTAGCCAAGCTGCTCCGCAGTTTGGAAGAGTTGGTCATTGGTCACAGGAGGGAAAAAAGGGACCATATTGTACAGTCTGTTGTGACCGATGGGGGCCAGCTCCTCAGGCCAGGCATTGTCAGGGGGGTTAAACCGCTTCATCCACTCATCAAAGATGGCATCAGTGAAGGAGTGAAGAACCTGAAAATTCAGGCATAGATAGGCACACGTGTTTATTAAGCTCTTTCTGGACTCAAAAGGTTTTAAAGCGGTTCCCCAGTTCAAAGCATGTCTTGAGAAAACCATATGAGTGATAAGAAGTGTAGAAGGTGCAGAGACACTCATGACCTGAGAGCTGGCAGACATGACCTAAGGTTGCAGCCTCCCCTTCACAAACACAACAGTTGTGTCACCTGAAGTCACAATGGGGCTCATGCTGTCACTCGGAGTCCTGGGGATGCTGAAATTCTGCCTGCCACTTCCCAGGCTGGGGACCAGCCGACACAGTTCCTGAAGGACCCACCAGCTCGCATGTTCCCCCACCAGAGAGACAGCAGCAGCATGGGGGTAAATACACTCTCACCTACGGTGGCAGCAGCTTTTAAAAGAGAGAGAGGAGGGTAATCTAATTCAGGTGGGATTTACAAAATGGGAAACCAGAAAAAAATGTGAGAGTCGAGTAAATTAATCTTCTTCATGAGACATTTTGCTATATACTTTCTTGTTGCTGTACTGTATAGCGAGCTCTTCCTCTGGACAGTTTGGTATCAGCTGGCAGTGAATAGGCAGGTCCTACCTCTCACTTGAGGGCCCACTGAGTTTATTCAGGTAAACGTACCTCTCAAACCTATTTTTCTCTCTCTCATCTTAACATGAAGAAGAAATAACAGGAAATTTGATTCCTTCATCCTCATTTTATAGTATGTCACCAGCTCCACATCTCCAGGTACCCACAAATTGATCCTGTCCAGTGAGCTTATCAGTCTATAAAACACTAATACAGACAGTTGTCTTCAAGTTGAGTTCAGAAAACTAGTATAATTAGTTGGGGCTATTTAAATTAATTTCTGGTGTACTTACATTTTTCATGTGCTATCCTGAAAGAAAATTAGAAACTATCTTATTGAAAATAATCCTTCATATAAAATTATAGAGTAGTGAAACAAAGATTGGACTGTTTAAGTAGGAATTCATGTAGGAATTCAAGAATTATGAAGGAAATAAACTAGAGAACCACTACATAAGTATTTGGTATAATTTCCCCAACAAAAGACTGCAACCTTAAAATAAAGGTAAGAAAGAAAGAAATTGTATTAGAATTTCTCTATATAATCACCATTGTTTAATCTAACAAAGAGGAAAAGAAATTGGCATGAATTTATTAGATAAGGAAGACATGTAGCAGTCAGCTGCTGGCTTTTTATTTGCACATAGCTGTTCATGCTGCTCACTGCACTGCAGTACTGTACTAACACAGCAGTGAAATCACGTTAGTTCTACTCCCCAAGTGACCCTGAAATTAGATGTGCTTCATGTTAGATAGTGAAGTTTGAAACAAAGAAACAAACTCAGTCTACTGCTCTAAAATAATTAACCCAATTTTCCGGTTTTTCTTGTTGCTGTAAGACTTCTGGTAAAAGACGTTAAATTTAGATACCACCTAATGAAAGAATTCAGGGCAGCGTGACTTGGAATAGCAGCTTTTCTCCCTAGAAACTTATTTTATGTCTCACAAATGACCCTGAGATTTCTTCCATCTTTATTTGACCATCATACGAGTGTGGCAGAGTTCAAGAACAGAGGATTTTTATATTTAAAAGACTCATTTTTATGGGATTCATTTTACTTCTATTGCTGCTAATCTCTGGTGAGATAGCTGCCTTGGAGCCACAGCCACTGACATTTTTCTTGGGGGAAAAGGCCATACCACAAAGATGGGATCATTGGCAGCTGCATGAGGGAGAACACTGGTCCCATTCAGGAAAGAGTGAGCCAAATTATGGAGGCTCAGCATCGGCGAGTTCAGGGCTCCCTCTGGTTTATTGAAGCCTTCCAGTGCATTCCTGTGGACAGGTGAAAGGTGCAATTAGTAACCATAGTTTGCTGATGGACACACAAATGAAAAATACCCATGACCCAGCTGGCTCTAGGACAAACCTGAAGCTGAAACTGGAATTGCGGAAAAATGGGGGGCTGTCGAACTCCTGCAGGGAAAGGCACCTCCTGACATCTTCCACAGTGGGCAACTGCTCGCCCGAGTTCCTCTGCGGCCTCCGCCGCAGTGGCCCCTCATCACTCCCGTTGCACAGTGTCACCAGGCGGTTGTAATCATCCAAGCTGAGCGTGAAACAGAAAGAGGCACAAGTTAGGGAAAGGTGGTGAAGCCAGGCTTGTAGGCTTTTTTTCATGTAGCATAAAAGACAAACAGGTTGACCAGTCAGGTTGTGAGGTATCCTTGGAGATCTTCAAAAGCCACTAGGACATGGTCCTGGGAAACCTGCTCTGGATGGCCCTGCTGTAGCATGGGGTGGATCATATGAGCTCCATAGGTTCCTGCCAACCTCAACCATGCTGTGATGCTGTGATTCTGGGGCCCCAGCTGCAGGTGCGAGAGAGCAGAGCTTAGGGACAGACACCCCATGGGGAGGCACAGTTCACTTCCCATAGAATGGAAGCTGAAGTTATTGCTGAACTGCCAGTCCTGAACAATGACAATTTTTTTCTAACTCAATAAAAAGCAAAAAAGCAGAAAAGTCCTACTGTGGGTTGTGGTAGAGAAAAGCAATATATGACACAAAACCGATTTTCAGTTTCCATCCTTCATCCCTTTTAGAAGAAAAGCAACTGCAATGCATTGCACCTTCTTTTTCAGGACCTCAATGACAGTCTGCTGTTGCAGGGGCTGCCTACTAGTTAGTGAGGGGAAACTCTCTAGTATTAGGGACAGGAAGAGGGACAGAGGATGAGAAAAATGTAACACTCAGGAAAAAAAAATCTGTGTTATTTAACAAAAAATGGAATTTTCATAAACTCCTTCTCTCTTTAACTTTAGCAAGGCAAAAATTTACTCATTCCAGTTTCCAAGAAAAAAAAAAAAATCTTAGAGAAAAAGTAGGGACCAGGGTTAAAGCCAACTGGTGCCTTTAAAGCTAGAAATTCAAGTAGCACTTTAGATACCCAGATAAAGAGACTTTCCTGTAAAGCCTTGAGCTCTCAGTACCTTCATCTGGCTGGCTCCACACGGCCCCAGATCTGACTGGAGCTGATACGAGCATTAGAACTGGCAGTGTCCTATGTCATACTGCCCCGGTCCTGGGCATGAACACATCATCAAAGCCCTGCACTTAAACAAATCAATATATGCCTACTAATAGCTGGCAGCAAGAATGTTGTTATCTTTATGTTCTTTCCTGTGTGAAGTCTTGGCCACTTCAAGGTCAGTCACTGAATCAAAATCACAGAATGGCTTGGGTGAGAAGAGACCTTAAAAATCACCTCATTACAACCCCTCTTCCATGGGCAGGGACATCTCCCACCACACCGGGCTGCCCAAAGCCCCATCCAGCCTGGCCTTGAGCACCTCCAGGGATGGGGCACCACAGATTCTGTGGGCAACCTGCACCAGTGCCTCACCACTCTCATAGTAAAGAAGAAGACAAAGAGTCCCTCCCCAGCTTTCCTGTAGGCCCTCTTTTGTTATTAGAAGACCACCATAAAGCCTCCCAGGAGCCTTCTCTTCTCCAGGATGAACAACCCCAACTCCCTCAGCCTGTCTTCATAGGAGAGGTGCTCCAGCCCTCTGAGCATCCTCATCGCCCTTCTCTGTACTCATTCTCACACTTCCATGTTCTTCTTGTGCTGGGGGACTTCAGAGTTGAATGTAGCACTCCAGATGGGGTCTCACAGGAACAGAGTAGAGGAGCAGAATTACCTCCCTTGACCTGCTGGCCATGCTTCTTTTGATACAGCCCAGGATAAGGCTGGCTTTCTGTGCTGCAAGTGCACATTGCTGGCTCATATTCAGTTTTTCTTTAACCAACATCCCAAAGTCTTTCTCTGCAGGGCTGCTCTCTATCCACTCGTTGTCCAGCCTTCATTCACATTTGGGATTACCCCAGTTCGGGTGGTCCCCAATACAGACCACATTGCTGAAAAAGATGTTAAATAGTACCCGTCCCAGTACAGGCCCCTTAGGGACACCACTCATCACTGGTCTCCACCTGGACATCAATCCATTGACTGCAACTCTTTGAATGCAACCATCCAGACAATTCCTTACCTACTGAGTGGTTCATACATCAAATCCATGTCTCTCCATTTTAGACAGGACAGTGCCAAATGCTTTTCACAAGTCCAGGTAGGTGATGTTAGTTGCTCTTCCCTTCTGCTGTAATTCCATCACTGAGGGCGAACAATTTGTCAGGCCTTTAGTGAAGTCATGGTGGCTGTCACTAATCATCTGTGTTTTCCATGTGTTAGCAAAGTTTTGAGGAGTCCCACAATTTCCAGGAGTGCTATAGTTTCCATAGTTCCCAAAGCCACTCTAAATATATCAGAGTTAGGATCTCACCCTATACAAGGAAACAGATTTCTCAGCCCACCTCTTACTTTCTATAATGCCAAAACAAGATTTGGTCAGTACACAGGCTTGCCCTAGGTATTCCAGTACCTGTTACAAACTATTTGCCACCGGGAGAATCTGGAATTCAGGCTGATTAGCCCCAGGTCATCTGGCCGCGATGCTCCAAAGAGCTGGTCTGTGCACACATCACACACATTTCTACCCGTGGCAAAGTCCCAGTAGGGCAGTGCGAAGGAGTCATTGCCCAGCAGTCGCTGCAATGGACAGAAACACGTTAGTGGAGAATCACCTTCAAAGGAAAGAGAAAGAAATTGATTCCTGTGAGTCATCGCTGGGCATCCTGTATTCTGCTTTGCACTTGAAGGCAACTACACACACTTCATAGTGCTGCTCCAACTGCTTTCAAAAGACTGGGGCGTTGAGCAAGTCCTAGCAAACACATTATAACTGGTTAATCTACTGTTAGATTGCCCTTTTTTTTGGCCATGTTAGCTCTTGTACCAACTGAGAGACTGAGCAGGAAAGCAGAAGCAGAGATTAATTGAGCCTTAAACAACTAAGAGGCTTTCTGATTGATGCAAGTGGGTAATGGGTAAAATTGTGTGTGTGGTTTGCTTTTATTCCAGCAAGGCTAGCCCTGGGGAAGAATCTGAATTTTTACTAATAGAGGAATACAGTGTATTTGCTTGTATTTGCTTGTTAGATACAATTTCATGCAAGAAAGATCCTGCAATTATTTAGACACCAACCATGTTCATTAGAGATCTGCAAGGCTGACATACAGCAACACTGTTGATGTAGAAATACTGCAAATGGAAACGAGTCAGTGCTTGGGCAACTGACTGCCGGGTACATTAATGTATATTTATTTAAAATATCTACACCTAAATATAGGAAAATATAGAATCTATAACATGGTGTATTTAAAGAGGGTAATATTTGGTGTTGCCTTCCAGCTTGCTGTCTGCTTTCCAGCAGACATTATTAACAGGTTTTACATGTAAGTGTTTCTTTGATTTTATTAATGAATTGTGCTAATTCGTATCTTCTGCTCTCTGTTGTAAAAAAGAAAAATCTCCAATATAACCTTCACGTCGTTGTTCACAGTAAGAAACTGTGAACTGTATCAAAAACATTAATTTCCCTTTAGATAAAAAGGATCAGTGAGCAAACACTCTTGAGAGTTTGTGAAAGAATCAGTCCTAGGAAATAACTTATCCTAGGCTGAAGCAACAAAGACGTGCAGTGCAGCAGAAGAGAGAAGCTGTATGAGGAAAGGAAGAAGCTGTTTAGCTAACCTGCAGGTCTCTCTCCAGCAACAGCAAATGGTACCTATGCCAAGTCACAAAGGCAGGTCCTTGATGGGAGAAATCAATAGCTGTGAAGGGACGGCCTGGCCCTACAAAGGGAAGATAAAATAAGCACTTCAGCACCAAATGAAGCCAGAAATAAAGACAGCGCCTTCTTCTGTTGCCCTCAGCTGAGTTACATAAAAACCTGCAGCTCTGCACCTTTGCAAAGAGCACACAGGTCAGAAGCTGCAACACTTACAGGGGACAAGTGAAACTCCTCTGAGGATACTGACTTCAGTGCTTCCCAAAACTTCACACTCCCCAAAAAGTTGGATATTGTGCAAGTTTCTTCACATTTTTATAGATCTTTTTAAGAAACTGTCTTACTGTCAAAAATCTTAGCTACTTGCTAACATGTACCACTTTGTCTCATTCTCTTGTTCAACAGCAGGACTTACACAGTGTACCTATCAAGAGAAACTCAACACTTCCCATAACCTGCCAACAGCAATTCAATATGTCCTTTGCCACTTTTCTTCAAATCCTGATTGTTATTTCTCTTCAGGCTTCTGCTAGTTCCCACTGCAGAAGCTAGTGAGGGAGACAGCTAAAGCAATGAGAGGTTTCTGCAGTGATTCACAAGGAGGAGAAGCAGGAATCTGGGAAGGGAAATTTGGTGGTGTTAAGCTTTTTGCTACAGTCCTGGCCACTTTTTCCCTTACTGTACATGAGAACCTCAGCAAAAGAGCTACCCCCACAATTTCAACAATCCTCAGTAAATTCTCATGGTATTTTTTTTTCCAAAAGTGTAATGACAAAATAGTTCCTTCTTAGTTTAGCTCACTGATTGTACCTCCTTTTCTTTTTTTTTTCAGATAAATTCTTATCTTAGCAAAAACATGCTACTTGATGCAACATAGCTGAACCCTCAGTGAAAGAAAATGCAAAGCTGCCTGTAATGCCTTAATGCTTGCTTTGTACCTAAATATTATTTTCCAAGCAGATCATAAAGTCTAGTCGCATTTTTTGAATTAAATCTCATGCTAGATTTCAGGAGAAATTCAGACTGTTTCATTCTATAAATCCAATGAATTTAGGGGTTTCTCCTGAGGTTCACTAATAAACCTAATCTTATTTCCTTGCAGGACTACATAATTTTGTAGTGTCCAACAGGCTAAAATAGCTGTAGTCATAATGAAAAAAAAAAAAAAAAAAAAAAAAAAAAAAAAAAAAGAGGCAGAACAAAAAACTGCTTCCACAAGAACAGGTCCTCAGGCATCAGCTGTTTGATCTGACAGCACAGGTTCCCACCCTGATGTTTCTCAGAATACAGAATGCTTCACGGTGTCTGAGTGACAGTATTGGAGGTGAGCAACTCTCTCAGAAGAGTTTTTGATTGACATCTGTCTGATACAGCATATGTTTCTGAATATGATAATCCAGCAGGTTTTTAAAGTATACATTTTTAAGCAGAAAAAATCTTCATAAAGAACACACACAATGGAAATGTCTTTCGATGGGTACTTGGTTCAGAAAGATTGAAAAGGTTTTCTAATTAATCCCCTAATTTCTACTCAAAATTAACCCGCTTGTCTCCTTGCTCAAGTCATCACAGGCATGGAAATACAAATTTATGGATCTCTACAAAGACAAATTAGTTATCATTCATGGTTTTATTTTTAACAAGAAATATTTCAGACACTTATCAATTCTGCAATAAGGGTTTCAGCAAAATACCACATACAAAATCTGCTTCAAATCCCGCCTACATTTCCTTGATGTAACCAACCTAATACACTCCCATCCTAATTTTGATATCCAATCATCTGACCTTTCCCATATTTGTCTTTAAAACAGCATTTGGAGAAGAGCAACACAGTGGGAGAAACTACACCATACACATGAGAAATAAGACACTGAAAGACGAGGGGCCTCAAACCACATTTGGATTTGCTTATTGCTTCAGCAAGCTTTAACCCACATGTGGGTTTATTTATCTCTGCAGCAGCAGTGAAAGTTGCTTCTTCCCTTTTCCACATGACTGTACCATTGCCTGAAGGACCTTTGCTTTTGGTAGGCCAGAGAAAGCTTCATTCAGTCCTGTAAAATGGGACAGTGTCAGAAAGGGAAATGAGAAAACCAGATGCGGGGTAGAAGATACCCTCTAGCAAGAAGGTAAATGTGGGTAAATTTCACGGGCTGTCTCACTCAGATGGAGACACTTGAATGCTAAATTCCACAGCCTGCATGTAGCTCTGCTGGGTAGAAAAGCCATACTGCTGCCTCTTCCTGAGGGACCAGGGCTCTGTGAAATGGGGCCGGCATAAATACTTCAGTCTAGAAGAGCCATGAGGACTAGGAATCCTGATTTGGGAGAAAGTGTGAAGATGATAGATGCCTAAACATCTAACCTAGTTAGTTTTTAAAAGCTATCTGTGGTTGTTCAGGCAAATCCCACCCTTAGTGACTTGCTGAAGGCCACAGAAAGCAGTAGCACTCCAGTCCCCAAAATCTGGATGGTCTCTGCCTTCACCATTGCAGAGCCTCCTTCCCACTGCTCCTGCATCTACCTTATACTCTAGACTGGGAATGTCTTTTTGAAAGGGATCACTGCCTGACCATGCTTTGGTTCACCCAAGAGAGTAACCTGGGAGCCCGTAAACTGCCTGCCTGTCAGATAGAAGAGACATCAAAGTGCAGCTGGTGTGCACTCTGATGCCTGGGGGAGTTCAGTCACCGGGACCAGACTGCAACAGGTCTGAAGCAGGTCCGAACTGCCCCCAAATGCAGATGTCCACCAGATCCCCAGCACCAAATATTTTACTGCAGAGACCTCTTACTGGGCTTCACTGCTTGCTAAAGTATCCCAGCTGTATTAAACATACTTACCCTTGTTCAGCAATACTTTTTATCCTCTCCTTTACCTGCAAAGCCCTTGGGTAAGAAAAGCACTAACCTAGCAGTGTGTCTCTGACTGAGTAGTAATGAAGCCAGACAAAGTAGTTATAAATGCTACAATTGGCAATTTGCGGTTCCTCTCCAGTGGGACCAAGCAGACTTATCCGGTGCTGAGTTGTAATTACATAGTCTGGGTGAATGGTAGTCTTTGCACGGTCTAGAGCATCGAAGAACTGCTCCCTCTCCTCTGCTGTCAAGGAATGGATGTTCTTCCTGACAACTGGCGGCTTCCTGACATTGCAGTCGAGGCCAGTCCAGCCAAATTTGCAGTCACCACAGTTGTAGCCAGCAAAGTTTCCTGAATAAAGAGGGAGAGAGCAGTCATGAAAACATGAAATGGAGAGAACTAACACTAAAATGCAGAAGAATTATGAATCATCTTTCTTTTTCCCCAGACATTTCAATTCCTGGAAGGGACAGCAGCTGAGCAGACTGGCAGCTCTGCCAACTGGTTAACTAGAAGGATGGCTCGCTTCCCAGAGCCACAGCAGGGCCAAGAATCACACTCAGCTGGTTGGGGAGGCTAAGCACTGGATAATGGGCTTGATGCCCCAAGGCGCTAAGAGCTCCATGAAGCCTTCAGGCATGTGAGGAGTCTCACTGAACAGAGAGTTAAGCACTTCAGGTTAAGCAGGTGATTAAATGCTTTGCTTGATTGGCCCTCAAGTACTCCCAGACTTCCAGGATTAAACCCAAAAAACAGCTCACATGGATATTTAAACACAGAGAAAGATCCCCAAACAAAACAAAACAAATGCAATAAATAAATAAATAAATATAATGAATAAATAAATATAATAAATAAATAAATAAAATAAGCAGTTCTTTTAAGGGCAAAGCCCAGGGAACACCAATGTCCATTCACAGTGTATCTGGCAACCAGCACAGCCCAGGACATGCACCAGAGGTGCTGCCAGTCACACTTTAAGCATTATTAAATAGCGTTGAAATTAGAGCCTGAGAAATAGGGTGACACTGTCATTTCTCGCTGGCACCATTCCTTAGGCAAGTAATCGGGTCCACTCCAGGCTATCAACTCAGATCCCCTGACATGGCGGTAGAGACCAGGGGGACAGAGCTCGCTTTAAGCACAGCACAGGCACCATGGCCTCCTGCCCGCTGTGGCAGGGCGCCAGAAGCAGCAGAAAGGCCCCACTGCAGCTCCCAGACCTGTGCTGGGGGACAGGGCCATGACCACTCTGTCAGCACACGCCTGTGAAGTTTGCGAAGCAGTGGTGTGGGATAATGGGCATTGCTGCCCGGGGCAAGCAGGGCATAGAGAGACAAACAGGGCTCCTCTGAGATCTCCCCTCCTTTCTCCAGAACGTGCACTGAGACTCTTTGTGACCCCACGTACCCACAAACACTCCACAAAGACCATACCAACCCTCTTCCAAAGTGCCATAAAACCTCACTGCTCCCCACACATCTGTGCTGCCACACCCAGGATGAGCCTGGGGCTAATACAGAAACTGGGAAGTGGCTTGTGAAGAGCTCCTGGACTAGCAGACATCCCTAGGCCATAGGCATGAGACTGTGAGTAAAACAATGGATAACACTAAAGATTTCAGATTGTCAGGGGCTGTAGGGCTTATTATGAATTTCAAAGATCCCCAAGGTTACAAGGGAGGCTGTGTAGCTTAGGGCCTGTTACCCGTCAGGCTGTGTAGCTAATGGCTAGCTCTAGGATGAGGGATGCTGAGCTGTAAACATATGTGACAGACACTAGGAGGTTGTGAGGGTGCTTAACTACAGGTTCAGAGAGTTTGTGGCTACTTCAGAGGCAATGAGATCAATAAACTATCATGAAGCTTAGGACCAGCTTAAGGACTACAAGAGTGAAGACTTCAACCAGGTCTTGGATTGTGCAAAGCCTGATGGCATACCATGAGGAGAGTTTATGGCTTACCTTCCTTCCCCATGTTTTCTTTAAACACTTCTATAAAAGATGCACTAATAGTTCAGTACACATCTATATGCCAATCTCAGAAAGTGGTGGGAAAAAAAAATATTAACAATAATTATTTTTAACTTCTCAGTGAACTCAGACTATGTCATATAAACATCATGATCTGTACTAGCAACCACATGACTGACTGCAGTAGTCTTTTCACAATAATCTTCTGTAGTGTTTTTTGTTTTTTGTTTTAGGTGTTGCAACAGATCTGTATCCCATTACTACAACTTTATCCTTTAGAACTCAAAATAGCATTTAGTTCATGTCTTCTTAATCAGTATTCTTCTAAACCAAATTGAACTATCCAACTGCAATACTTTTTTTTTTTTTTTATTTAGCCACAAGTGTCCATTTTCAGGGTCTATTAAATCAGTGCACCCAACATTTTGCCTAATTCAACACGTACAGCTTGTATGCAATAAGTACAACATGTACAAATGACCATATTCCCTTTCACATATTATAGCACTCTGTCAGAAACTGTCATTAGGCCATTGCAGTTTAAGAATTAATATTAGGTTGACTGAAATGAATTGCAGAATGCACATAATGGATTCAAAACTGAAATTAGACAGGAACTAAACATTCTTTGTTACCTCCCGGCTACATTCAAGCCATAACCACAGCTTTTTTCTAGAGATATTTTTGTTGTTAACAACACATTGCATGAAACATACAGCAAGCAGCATCCTGACAACAGCCTTACAATTGTATTCTTGATCATGGCTTTTTGTAAAAAAATGGAAGTAAAGCTGGATCTTTCTGTTTTACTAATCTTATTCTGTTGCATTTGTCTCTGCTTAAGGAAAGACATTATTGTCTGTTAAAGCCTAAAAATTGAAAGGAAATGCTTTGTCTGTTTGTCTCTTTTCCGCAGAAAAATTAAATGAATTAAAAACTATAAAAATAATCTGGCCCCATGCTAACTAACCAATCACCACTGTTGGTTTGTGTTTGGGATTTTCATTTCTTCAGAAATGTTCAGCACCCAGACCTAGGTGGAGATGACTTTCAGAAATTTTTCCTCAATTAACAGCTACAGCATATGGCCAAATTTTCCTTCATCTTTATCAAGTTTCTAGCAAAATTCAAATTGAGCACTTACTGCAAGAAATCTAGCATCCCCATATGGTAAATACAGGCTCCTCTTCCTCTGAGCTCCTCCAGGCTTCCTACCATACGGCCACCAGCTATGAGACATGTTTAAATGGTGCTATCTAAACAAATGTGAAAAGCTACACAGGAGATGCAGTTTCCATAGCTATTGCTTATGCTACATTTGAACAATAAATTAAATGGTGACAAGATAGCACTGGAACGCAGTTGTTTATATTGTTAAAACTTTAGACAGAGCCTTGGCATGGTCTGTCCAGGAACCATTTCAGATAGGTGGTCTGCACACAAAGTTCATTCAATAAGATGCTTTAATAGTACAGATGTGCACTGTTCCATGTCCCTTCAAATGAGGATATTTAATTTACTGTGATAGGTACCATAACCATAGATGCCTAATGAAAAACACACATCATACCATTTAAAACTCTGGTGTGCAGACAGGCAACCAGTGCAAAACAGTTTTATACACATATATATATATACATACACCAATAGACACAGACTCACAATCACCACCAATGTAAATACATCAACTCTAATTCAAACCTCATTCAGTCATTAATTAACTTTTAGCATTATTCTAGAAATGCCTTTGCATGAAGCATCAAGCTGACCACAGCAGAAGCAAGCCCAGGAAACCTTTCTTAAAATCATCTTTAAGGCTGCCACCTTAATGTTTTGTCACTGGTATGTTTAGAAAACGAAGACTGCAAGGAGAATGAAGTATACAACAAGGAATATATGAGAGAGAGAAAGAGGAAAGAGAGAGAAGGAGAGAGTAGAAGCAGAATGAAACAGATTTAAAAAGCTGATATCAAACAGCTCAGCAGAAGGAAGGCAGTGAGAGACTACCCGACATTACAGCTGTGTAACCTAGGACACAGACCAGCAAATATCAAATGATGGTATTTACCTTTATTTGGACAAACAAATTAATCTCTGCCCACACTGCTCCCCACTTCACTCACAGGTTTTAATGCCCTAACTACACAGACTTCATAAATATTATTATATGCCCACATGCTTTGGCGCTCTTCCGACTTGGGATCTGTGCCTAAATGTGATGCCTGAGTTTAGTTTTAGAGGTATGTAAGAACCTTTAAAATGAAAAAAAAAAAAAAAAAAAACATATATATATATCCATTTTTTTTGTAAAGTGTCTGGAAAAGTACTTCCACACAAGCATTTGAAATCTAGTCAAAGCAAGAGATAAAATTTGATTTATAGCTTATTGTCTGTTGCTATTGTTTCAGACAAACCTCAATAACACCATCTATCCACTTAAGTCATCTGCCACCACCTCTCTGCTTTCAGTTCATAACAGCATTGCAAAACTTAACCTCATGGACTGAAATCTTCTGCTATGTGTCTTTCTCAGATTGATTTGGGCCTTTCTGATAGCAAGGGCCAAGGTGTATTTTAGATAAAATAGGTCAGCTATTTCTAAGAATCATATTGAAGGAAAGTAGGCTATTCTTAATATGTTGGACACTTCAAACAACATTATATATCCAACAAGAAATGCCAGGCTGCATTTGAAATCCGTCTAGCAAGTACTGTCAGTGCTGGAGACATGCTTTTTAAATGGGGATAATATTGGTAGTAGGGGCACGACTGGTCCAGATGAGTCTTGGAGGTCTCTTCCAACCTTAATGTTTCTGTGATTCTAGGACTCCTGACACCACACCCTGCCAGCCCTGCAGAGAGCCAGGGCTGAGGTTGGGCTCCTGCTCATTTTAACCCTCCTTAAACAAGGGCTGCTCTTGAAAAAAAAAAAGGACCTGCCTCCTTACCTTGCCATGACCTCACCTTCCTATTCCTTTCCTGGTCCCTAGTACAGGAAAACCTGTCCATTTGGGCTGGGTTAGCTTTCAAGCATATCAGCTCCCTGATTCATTTTGCCTCCCAGTGGGTGAAGTCAAAGGAAAAAGACAGGGTGGCCTCTTCGGCAGTCATGCAATGCTGAACACAGCACTGAAATGTCTAAAACTCTGTGGAAGAAGGGTGATGAAGGACTACAGGAACAACTTTAGGGACAGAAAGGAAAGCCCAAAAGACTACCTAAGAGAAAATGTTTTTGTTGATGTTGTTGTTGTTGTTTTAAGAGAAAACGCTCTTGAACTGAAAGCCCTGTACAGTACTATCGGGGCTTGGCCATAAAGATGACAACATTTTTAGGAAAGTGATAATTCTCAAAGCTTTCTAAGAATCATAGAATCATTTAGGTTAGAAAAGACCTTCAAGATCATCAAAACCAACAACCTAGCACTACCAAGTCCTCCACTGACCCGTGTCCCTTACTACCACATCCACATGTTTTTAAAATACCTCCAGTGACAGGGAATCCACCACGTCCCTGGGCAGCCTGTTCCAATGCTTGACTGCTTTCTCTGTGAAGAAATTCTTCCCCATATCCAAGTCAAACCTCCCCTGGTGCAACCTGAGGCCATTGTCTCACGTCCTATCACTTGTCACCTAGGAAAAGAGACCAACACCCTCCTTGCTGCAGCCTCCTTTCAGGTAGCTGTAGAGGGCAACAAGGTCTCCCCTCAGCCTCGTTTTCTGCAGACTGAACTGCCCCATTTCCCTCAGCCACTCCTCATATGTCTTGGGTACTAGTCCCTTTGCCAGCTTCTTGATGCCTTATGCCATCTGGGATGTTTCTGGCCTTCACAAAACAGCTAGCAGACACATTCATCCCCATCCCCTCACCTCACGGCTGCACTCACCTGTGCACCAACAGCTCTCGTTGAAGAACTTGAGGGGCCACCATTCCCGGTCATCCACATTTCGAAGAGTGTAGGGGCCACTCCAGGGCTGAGTGTCCACCTGTACCCCCTGGCAGCGTCCTCTGCCCTGCAGGGACCCACACACGTTGCCTGGCTCCGGCCCCAAGGCCGGGCAGCAGCGCTTTGACCGAATGGCCTCCACCGTCATGCAGACACGGGGGAACTGTGCCTCTGCCCCACGGGGACAACAGCAGCTCAGGCAGCTCAGCACAGCCCAAAAAAGCCACCTCAGGGCACCCATTGCTGCTGGGTGCAGCCTGGACCCGAGTGAGGGGAGCACAGAGCTCTCCTCTGTGGGACAACCTGGCCTGGCAGCAGCTCCCCTGGGATAATCGCTCTCACTGCTGAGGATGCTGGTGTCGGGTGTTTGTTTAATCCTGGTCTCTAATTGCCTTGAATGTGGTTCAAAAGCCAGGAGCTTTGGCTCAGCAGTGCCTGCCCAACAGCCACAGCTTTGAGCGGGGCTTATATCGAGGTTGGGAGAAGCCCTCATTAGAGGGATTAGCACGGCACAAATCCTCGTGTTTTGCACATGACATCAAGGGCAGAAAAGACGCCAGCGTGAGAGCAAGTCCTGAGGGCTCTGGCAGCTTGTCAAGAGGGTGAATGCCTCGGATTTATTTCCCCAGGACTTGTTGGTCTTTCATGCACTTTGAGAAATTGATGGTCTTGTTTTAGCTGAGGTGGCTGGAGAAACAGATTTATTTTTTTAAATCACAACCCTGTAAACAGATGATAAAAAGAAGGGGAAAAACCTTCTTTTTTTAGTTCATTCACTGCTAGATAACACTTTCCATGAAAGCAGTATCTGTAGAAAATGAACTGGAAGTACAGAGAACATAGGTACATCATCAACAAAAATTAATAAAACTGGGAGTAATAGCCTGGGATGGAGACTCCATCTGCTGACTAAAGAATTCCAATGCCTGCACCGTAAATATTTTAGTGGCAAGTGGAGAAGGATTCATTTCTTAGTAGCCTTTTTGCATTTAAAATAAATTATTTAATTGTTTTTAAAGGGTGAGTGGTACTTGTCTGCTCTCTAATCCTTTCTCCGTCATTACACCAGAGATCGTTATGGGGCTGGTCTGGCTGCTAGACTTTCAGAACGGTCACAGCTGAGCATTTGTTATCCACCTGGCAGGAGACAGCCTGTAAGATCAATACACGTACGAGACATGCAGACAAGTGGTTTTGTTCAGAACATAGACAAAAATGGCTTTAAAAAGCTGCTAGCTAGCAAGCAGCAGTTCTTGCCCACGATGCAACTCCTGTGCTACAGGAAGAAAATGAATAAATCAAAACAAAGTAATGATAAGTCATGAGAGGAGTCTGAAACAATATCTATTAGTTCAGCTCCATCGTGCTGAATAAAAAGTTGCATCTCCCACTGCTTCACTGAAAGCTTTCTCTATAACCCCCACACACACCTCTATTGATTAGCCATCTTTATAAGTATGTATAATGAAAACAGCTGTGTTTGCAGCCATGATCGTGTCTCTGCTATTCAATACTTCCATGGATGTTCAACCAGACCATTCTGGCACAAGCAGCCTATTACCTATGCAGCACACTTATTGCCTTTGTGCAGCTAAGTCACTCCCCCACACTGCAGACACTATCCTCAGCACTTTCAGTTTTTATATCAAAAATTTATTAGGTGCCAGACAAACTAAAATATGACACTACTTCATTTATGAAAGCACAAAGCCAAATAGCAATACCACACGATATGGAATGGTTTCACCTTATTTCCCTTAGGATTCAATTTACCTGGAACTGACTTTTGCCTCCTGCTATCCTTGCATGCAAAAATAAGGTGAAGTTGTAGGAGTTGGAGAAATATGTTGCAGAGATATGTTGAAGAAGTTCAGGAATTATAAATGGAGCTCAGGAATTGTAAATGGAGGCACTAACTCAAAAACACGCTCAACTCTGCACCTCCCCAGACTCCTCAGCACCTGACAACACCTCTCTGGTGTGGGAAGATCAGTCCTTGGACATAGGTTAGGGGGTGTTTTGAACCAGTGTTACCAACATATCATGTTACAGCAGTTAAAGTGCAGGAAGAAGAAATAAGTAATTTTTAAGGTAGTTGGATTAGAGTGTGGATAAAAGGAACAGCAGACAGACGACACTATGGAGATTATATAGTTAGCAAGGGAAGAAAAACCCTGTGTAGAAGTACATGAATAATTTCCCTTGATTACTTCCCTTCATCACAACAGCATCATTTTACGAAATTGGGAACATGCTATGGCATGGAGTACAGGAATAGATGTAGTGCTAGGCTTTAGTCCTCAGGTCCTTTGGTCTCTCAGCAGGACAGCACCTGGACAGACAGACAGCAGATCCCACATCATGTCAGTGCCATTCCACGCCTGCCAGGATCAGCAGCCACCCACCTCTGCATGACAGACAGCGTGGAAGACAGTGAGCAACATTTCAGAAAGACAGTTGCCTCTTGATTGTTTACTAGATAAGTGGCAGGCGGTGTCCCTTACTTAGTGCCTCACTGTTCAGAAG
Organism: Aythya ferina; assembly: GCF_964211825.1. Taxonomy (NCBI): domain Eukaryota; kingdom Metazoa; phylum Chordata; class Aves; order Anseriformes; family Anatidae; genus Aythya; species Aythya ferina. The sequence goes on from NC_140296.1 coordinate 54,056,020, forward strand.
TTACCACAGCTTCCCCTCAGCTATTTTGATTGAATAAAGGAGCCATTATTAGGGCTGCACAATATTGGCACTACACCAATTTTAAAATAGCATGCTGAAGGACTTTTTATTTACTATGAGTTTCTCCTGTCTCTCGAAAATGAGTATCACTGCGTGTTGGCACTGCTGCTGAGAGGGTTTCTCCACAGCTATCAAAGGACCTTTCAAACAACTGACAGGAGCACATGAGCCATGGCCAAAGCCCTGGAGATTCAAACCCTGACCACGCTGCCTTGTCAGCTATTCTGAGATACCAAGTCAGGCTACCGCACCTGGAATTGTGTTAAACTGATTTGTTAAAATATTTAGGCTCTGCGCTGGGGATACAGGAACACAGAATATCAGTTACCTTGCAGTCCATACCCATGCACAGATTCACCCCTAAGGTCAAACTTCCCACCCTATCCTCCACAACCATACAGATTCCTGCTCATCTTGGGGATTAATATATTCACATAGTTATTTTTTCTGACAAGAGAAAGACTAAAGAAACAGAATACTCAAAGGTACAGGCAAAAAATCTCTACTCACAGCTCACCCTGAATACAGAATTCCTGAGCAATGAGTAGGCAGTAGGTTTGCTTTTTTTTTTTTTTTTTTTTTTTTTACCAATGACGGTATTGTTTCTCAGGCTCTGACTGTACTCAGGCACAGATTAGCATCAAGCCAGAAAAGTATTAAGCCTTTGGAATTTTGGTAAGACTTTTGTCCAAAATATAAAAAATTATTTGGGAAACAATATATCGATAGAAAGAATAGATCACACAATGATTCGTAATGACAGGTGATACTTCTGGAGATAACTAGAAAGATAATTCCACATAGAAAACTGCATGCAGGAAAAGGATCAAGGTCAAAGTTGAAAGAAAAGAGGCAGAAGGAGCAACACCCAAGTGTGTGCCTCATTGGCAAAAGAGCTTTCAAATGGAAGGAAGGGAGGGAGGAGGGAAAGAGGAAAGGAGGGAAGGAGGGAAGGAATCGTATCATAAGAAACAAACTCAGTCAAGTCAATCCATGGTATTTCAAGCTGAGCACACAAAAGTGATGAACGCTTCTGGAATTTTTTGCCCTTGTGAATATTTTTCTATTTCTTTTCTTCAAAGAAAATATTACACCTTTGTTTCTTTGTTCTGCCAACTCTTTATATTAGTTTGTGATTATTTACATTGTCATAAACCTCATTTGAACAGATTCTATGTGGAGCAAAATTTCAAGCTTGGACAAAATTTCAAGCTTGGACAAAAAGGATTTATAAGGGTTGGAGAATTTTTATTGTACTGCTTGAGGTGATTTGAACACACATTTGTGCTTAAATATAAAAAGTTTGAATGAGTGATGCATTGGACAAAGTCCTACCACTGTAAGCAGTTCTACAAGGGGTCTGCAAAGCTGCAGCAAGAGCCTATTTCCTATATACACTGTCACCAGCACCAATCACATCAGTATTGGCATCATGCACACTAGCCTGGCATTGGGTTCGTCCCCCAGCACCAGTTCTGTCCACCAAAGGTGGCCCATGTGTGCTCACACTCCATGATTCCTACAACACAATGCAGCAGCATTTCTTATCAGCAAGGGAAACTCCACTGCCTATCATGGAGCCATTCGGTCTCTGGCATTCCTGCTTCAAGCTATTTTAAACCCTTCTGCAGTCAGGACTTCCTGCCCTCTCTCCATGCCAGATCACTCCTTGGTCACAGATTACCACTGCAGTTTGAATTTTGCCTTCTTCAGCTAGCAAAAAAATGAATTTATAATACCTTGGTATGTTTTTCATTGCTCCAAAGATCATGCAACATCTCTTTTACTTATCTGTGACACGAAACGGCCATGCTGGGTATGCTTTGAATGGATATCAAGCCAGAACAATCTTTATCCAAAGCTTACATCAAATCCACCTTTTTGTTCATATTTTAAGTGACAGATAAATATTTTGGCAGCTGATTTTAACTGCTGTCAATTTATGTGCTCCAGATTTCATTACAGCAAGAAGATCTAAGGCATTTTTCCAATGCTGCCACTAGGTATTACTTGAACACTTATGAAAGTATCTGACTGGAAAATGTCTGAAGCAAAGCTATTCGTGTTACAAGGTGGAAGTCAATTCAAAAGTAAGATACCTTCATTATGCGTCTGCTATGTATGCTTCTACCTGGGAGCTTTATAGCCAGTAGACATCTAATCGATATAGTCGATGAAGCCTAAAGAGTAATTTGCCTGAAGGAGAAAGATTTCAAAGACATAAACTTCCTAGGAGTTTCAGGAAATCTAGAATTTGCTAGGCAAGTAGACGAGACATTTATTGCCCCAGATGAGGTAAGGCCTGCAGTATAAGATCATGTATTACTAGACACCAGAGATTCTACAAGTAAGTGGGGATTTTAAGTGACCCTAAGCAGTACCTTTCAGAAAAAAAGGTTTCTCTATATGGAGGCTCCCAGATGTCCACCCAGCCGCTCTCTCACTGCCACTTCTGAGCAGGGCAGAGAAGAACATAAGATGGAAAACCTCATGGGTCAAGATAAGAAGATCACCCACTAGTTACTATCACAGGCAAAATCGACTCAACTTAGGGAAAGAATAATTTAATTCATTACCGATTAATAACAGAGTAAAATAGTGAGGAAAAGAAAACAAAACCAAGAATACCTTCCCCTTGCCTCCTCCCCCCTCCCCCCCCCCCCCCCCCCCCTTCTCAGGCTCAACTTCACTCCCCGTTCTTCTACACTGAGCAGCTGAGTCCTTTACAAACTGAGCCTGCGGGGGCTGCCCACAGGCAGCAGCTTTTCAAGCACTGCTCCCACATGGGTCCCTACCACAGGGTCCATCCCCAGGAGCAAACTGCTCCAGCACGGATCCCCAAAGGGCGGCAGCTCCCCCCAGACCCCCTGCTCCTGCATGGGCTCCTCTCCACGGGCTGCAGCTCCGGCCCGGGGCCTGCTCCTGCGGGGGCTCTCCATGGGCCGCAGCCTCCTCCAGGCCACATCCACCTGCTCCACCGGGGGCTCCTCCACCCATGGGGGGGCTGCAGCGTGAAGATCTGCTCCATGTGGGACCCATGGGCTGCAGGGGGACAGCCTGCTCCACCAGAGGCCTCTCCACAGGCCACAGGTGAACTGCTGCTGCATGCTTGGAGCACCTCCTTCTGCACTGATATTGGGGGCTGCAGGGCTATTTCACTCACATTTTTCTCACTCCTGTCTCTCACAGCTGCTGCACTGTGATTTTTATCCTTTCTTACATTTGTTTTCCCCAAAGCACCACCATATCAGCTGCTGGGATTAGCCATGCCCTTCCTGTACAGGCTCTCTTTGACTTAGGTCCTCTCTCCTCCTTCCTCCAGTGCAGATCACTGCCCTCTCACAGCCTTACCTGTTGTCTCCCTGTCCTGCAACTGAGAGAATGAAGCCAAAGTTTGGGCATGCAGAGCAGCTCTGGAGATCTCATGATCCTGCCCTTGCACAAAATGTCTCTTCATACGAACAGTCTCGTCAGCTCCTGCTTTCTCATATTTGCATTATTTATCTAGTCCTTTTCTAATCTGCAGGCTTCTTTTCCTTCAGAAGCCTCACTGAAAATCAATCTACATGCTGTGCTATGTTCACACATTGTTAGAACAGAAGAGCAACCCACAGAGGAGTAACCTGCTCAGGCCTCACACCAAATACACGACAAGACTGCACCAGGAATTCAACCTGAGTTAAAGACAGTTTCTTTGCCTTAGCTGTTTCCTTTTCTTGACAGCCACAAGGCTGCTGTGCTTGTGTCCCATCAATCTGGACTCCGGATTGCTCAAGCTTTCCTTGTGTTGCAAATTCCACTCGTCAATCTTTCCATGGCTTTGCCAGCAGGCCTCCTGGTGACAGCGGATGAAATTTATCTCATCTAATGTTAGACATCTATTGATTACTGAAATCTACACTTAACTGGCCACCCGAGGCTTCTTTACAGGATCCTCTCTTAATGGTGAAAAATAGATGTTTTTAGGGTGCAATTCACTCAGCCTGTTTTCTGTACCCACATGAGGAAGGAATGAATTGCATCACAGAAAGACATACCCTTCTTCATTTCCTTATTGTAAGGGTTGCCTAGGGTTCAGTGGTACTCAATACTCATTAAAGGCCTACATTTGGACAGATGAGTCCCACCTGGGTCCCCCGCTGACTCTTCACTAGGCCTTGCATCCTGACTGAACTTAGCTCCCACAAGTTGGGAGCTGACTGCGATGGGAAAGCCCTACTACCTAAAGACATCCACTGTGAAAGTTCCTAGTCTGATGACACGTTGCTTCCCACCTATTCAAGGACATGTGCTAGCTGAAGCATGTCTATATACAACTTCCTCAGAAAGGTCCTAAAATCACGCACTGCTTTAGTACAGCAGATGTCTCTGCCAACTCAGCTAGATCTTTCCGCAGCCATAAATAAATGCTATTTAGAAAATGCTGATACATTTTTATACAACTTAGTCAGGTATTGCTTGAGTGTAGTTCTATTCATTTTTGTCAGAGATAATGTATGAGCATTTAATTTCCTTTGAAAAATCATTCTTCTGTCTCCCTGTCTTATTCCCTTGTTTAGTGTATCTGAGGAACCTCTTCAGAGATCAAGAAGCTGTATCACCATTCAGCTAACAATGTTACAAGTCACTTTATATCTCAACTGACATACTTTTTCCATTGTCTATCAGATGTAGGAACTGGGATGAAAGCTTAAGCTACTTACAGTTTAGGTAAACACACCACTGACTGCCAGACAAAACCATCCTGAGAAAGCAATGCTGCTAATCTCAGCATCTTCAGCTGACAAAGGATGTGTAAATAATGTCAAAGAGATATACCACTTAGGAGCAACCCTATGTCTGCATCTACACCACAGCTCTAGACACCATTTGTCCGAAGTCTGTCCAAGTACTTCTTTGGAGTTAGTTCGTCGGATTCTAGCCTGGACAAACTATCAAGGCAATCACAGAATATAAGGTAGGATTCGTTTAAGGAACCCAGGCATCTGAGAGGTAGAGAGCTAAATCTCAGCTACAATGTGATGGTTTCCAAATAGTCAATGAAGGTGCATTGGGTTTACAAGACAAGGGTTTAGCAGCAGGGGAGCTGCAGGGTGGCCTCTGTGAGCAAAGCCCAGCAGCTGCCCCATGGCAGATCAGAGTCAGCTCCAGACAGCTCCAAAAGGGACCCAACGCTGGCCAGAGCTGAGCCAGTGACATTGGTTGCGCATCTGGGAAAGCAGATTTCAGGAAGGGAAAAAAACCTGCTGTGCAACAGCACCTGGGAGAGAGGAGTGAGACAGCCCTACAGACACCGAGGTCAGTGCAGGAGGAGCAGGAGGTGCTCCAGGCACCAGAGCAGAAGTTAACAAAGTGTTAGGGACTGACCACAGCCCCCATTCCCTGTTCCCCTGTGCCTCCCAAGGGAAGAAGATAAGGGAGGATGGATGGGGGGAAGGTGTTTTTTAGTTTGCTTTTGGTTTCTCACTGTTCTAGTCTGCTAGTGATAGGCAATAAATTATATTAATCTCCCTATGCAGGGTCTATTTTGCCTGTGATGGTAATTGGTGAGTGATCTCCCTGTCCTTATCTCAATCCTTGAGCCCTTTCCGTCATATTTTCTCCCCCTGTCCCTCTGAGGAGGGGGAGTGAGAGAATCGTTGTGGTGGAGTTCAGCTGCCCAGCTGGGTAAAACCACCACAGAAAGGCAAGAAGCGCCTCCGTAGGGTGACTCATCCCTTTCTCAGACAGGCATCATGGAAAGGTCAAAAAAAACATCTCTCGCCTAAGTTCCCCGCCTTGATCTGAAGAGGAGGTGCGGGTGACTAACTCAAACTTAGACACTGAACTTTTACATGTTTAAAGTAAAGTGGGACGAATTCCACCCTAAACAGCGGTGGTAGGAGACAATCTGATTTAGATCGAGCAGATGCACGCTTGTTGGCAAAATGGGAAGTGAAATATAAGTTAATATCCTAGTTTTGGCACATGTGCAGCTCTACATGTGCAAAACCTGCAAGAAGCCAGCAGTCCAGCTAGCACACAGGCTGCCTTTGTGGCCTGTCACTCAGCACACAGTCAGGAAGGGGTGAGCCAAAAACCTCATGTGCAGCACGAAAGGGGTAGGACAGTGGGCCTGCTCTCTACCACTCAGCAGTGTAACAAATTGTGCCAATCACGGGGAAAGAAATATGAGAACTGAAAACCACATTAAAGAAAGTTTTGAAAGACAGCACAAAAACAGTATTTGAAAATAATATCTAAAACCTCTAAGGTCTTGACCTTAAATTAACTCCTTCAAGAGACAGTTCTAGAAGATACTCGCAGTTTTTGTTCAAGATACTAAAGCTACTACTTATTCCAACAGGAAATAAAAAAATGGAACAAAAGATATTCATCCCTCATGTCATGTGGGCTAAATCTCAAGAACATTGCCAACCAAACGAATGAATGCACCCTTGCTTTAAGCAATTACATGTATGTCCATACAAACAAAAATGCACTGTTTACCCTGAGGTTTACTGAGGAATAAAGATAACATTGATAAGCATAGCAGAATTGACAGTTAAGACTTCACTAAAAAATCTGTCTTGCTAACTATACCATCAACTCTGTATTCCTACATTTCTATGGGATATGAATCCTATATTACTACAGAAGCACAAAGCAGGAACCCTGAGGTATATTGGTAGAGGTGGAAGGAGGAAATCAAAAACACCCAAACTCCCAAGGAACTGAATCAGAAAAAGCCTTCTTACATGTGTTTCCTTACTCAGACCGGATAAAGCTTTCCTAACTTGCTAACTCACAGGAAGAAAAGAAAAAAGAAAAAGATGAAGACTGAATGTAGAATGCTAGATTCTAGAAATGTACAGTAAGCTGATTCTTTTTTTTCCTTTTTAAATGTATTTCTTCCCCAAAAAAATTCCAAAACAATTTAGCTCTTTTTTGGGGGAGCAGTAAACAAATAAGTAACAACAAAGATTTGACATTAGGGAAAATAATAATAATTATTATAATAAAAACTCAGACTGAGTCTTTATGTTTTTAAGCCCCTTTTATTGATCATACTGAATATCTTACTGAATATCTAAATGGGATTTAATGGAGGTCTAAATAGCACAGGAGGCAAAGTCAGAAATATTTTAGTCGAGAGGCAGAAACAATTCTTTTCTAACAAACTAACCCAGTTTTCAGTCCAAGGAGAAGGAAATTTTATTATGTATAGGAACAACATTTATTCAGCACAGAGAGGCATGCTAGACAGTAACAAATATAAGGTGCAGAAACTGCCTGCAGGGACAAGGAAGGGATTTCCTCTATTTGCAGATATAGAAGTCTGGGGGGAGGAAGGAGAAGAAGAAAGACCTGAACTTTCTAAAATGCTCAGAAAGCCTATGGAATATGCCAGGCACAATAAGTTATTATTGCCACTGTCGGAAATAACAAATAGAGGGTGTTTCAAAGGAAAGCTTTAAGCTTCTTTGCTATTTGTCATGTTCTGTGGTTGCAAGTTGTTGTGCTTCCACTTGCAGCAGAGCTAGCACATGTGACACACTGCTTGCTGAGCTGCTGCTTCTGCTTCAGTGTTCATTCGCTGAAACAATGATTCAGTAGCCAAGGATGGTAACGAAAAATGAACCATGAACCAAATCCATCGGATTTTGAATATCTGAGTAAGACTGAAGCGGCACTGTAAATTGTGATTTTCCTCAGATTCCCTGTGAGGTATCATCTTCAGTATTTGACAATCATTTAAAAAACGTATGTAGCCACATCTGTAGTGGCAGAGAAGTTTCCCAGTTGCACAGAAAAATCACTTTAATTTTTAATCACAACGTGATTAAAAAATGAAGGCTTCATTAGACAGGCATGAAAGTAGCCTGGATCTGCTTCTTAGCAGGGGAGACAAGCTAATAGAAAAATAAATAGAAATAAAGATGTTCACTGGCAAGAAGAAACCTGGAAAGTAGCAATGCTAACAAGAAGATGGTGTAAAGCAGATAAAGCTGAATGAAAAATGCCTGAATATTGTGCGACATAAAAGCAATAAAGCAACAACACTTGGGGTTATTTTCTCAGAATCTGCCAAATCACATTAGGAAGAAGCACCAAACTGCAAAATCAAACAGTTAGAACTTTAAAAACACTGGAATTAAGGTTATCTCTTAATTTTATCCACTTCTTCCACATAAGACCTGCAGCCTTATTCAGTGCATGCTATCCAAATCCCATAGCAAACAAAAATTAGATTTTCTTCTCTAAGCCCCCATCACTGTCACCTTTAATGTTGTAGTGATTCACAAAATTTCTCTTTAAATTCACAATACCTCTGAGAAGGGAATTGCTTTTACAGATAGCATTATCCTTGTTTTAAAAACAGAAATTTTAGGCGCTGCTGTAGCACACAACTGCTATATATGCATCTGCCTGTGTGCCCCATTGAAAACCAAGTGCTTGGAGAGGACAAGAGTGACACAAGTGATTAATCCATTCCCAAAGCACCATTAATATTTTTGCTGAGTAAATAAAAAGTCTTTGGGAAAAAAAAAAAAAAAAAAAAAAAAACTGACATTGCATGCACAAACCTACAGAGAAGGATGCAAAAACAATCATGATCTTAAAATTTCCTTCTTTCCTTCTGTTCCTAAGTACTTGAGTGTGCAGTCTCAATATTCTTTTGAAGGCTTAAAAATCGTTAGGAAAAATTTTGATGTAAGCATATATACTACCTCTTACCTGCCTTATTTGTAAGGGTCTAAGTAACAATTATGCCACTTGTACTAATAGGATATTAATCAGCAGTGAATGCTCCTTAGATTGGACAAGCAAGTCAGTGACAATTTTTGATGTGATGCTGTGATTTAAAAATAAGTAAATGTATTTAAAAAATAAAAAATAAATAAATAATAATAATAATAATAATAATAATAATAATAATAATAATAATAATAATAAAGCTGTGATGCCTTTTCCTGAGTAGATGAAAGATTGCAAAATATTGGCAAGGAGCTGATTTGCTCCAGTATTTTTCACTGGTGACACCAGTACTGAGAGACTTTTTTCTGTGTATTGTTCTGGTTTCAGTATATTAAAAAGGCCAGAAAAAAAAAAAATAATAAAAAGCTCTGAAAGCAGGAGAAAGTGTCTTAAAGACTTTGGTTCCCTTTATCAAAACAAAGGCAGGGTGATGCTTTGTTTCAAAATGCCAGCAACTGAAGAGATCTTTAATCTAACAGAGAAAAGGTTTAACAGCACTAATGGCAGCAATTTACCAGAGGACAGACCCAAATTAAAGTAAGGGATATATATGGAACAGTTGCAACAGATTACCCAGAGAATTAATGGATTTCTCGCCTCTTTGTGTCTTCAAACCAGAACCAGATGCTGCCCTTACAAATGTGCTTCAGAGAAATCCAAACGATTGGTGCCAACGAAAAAGTAAAGAAAGGAGGAATTGCAAAGACTGGGTGACATTCATTACCAACGTTTCTGGCCCTAAGGCTGTTCTTTAGCCTTTCCCTGAACCAGAGGTAGTGACGAGCATCTGCTGGCAGCAGCAGAACAGGGAGATTCAGGAATTTTGATCTCAGTTCTAGATGCTGGGGAGAAGCAGCCTCTGGATCTTCTGTTTCTGACTCTTTCCTCGTCCTGAGAGCTGCCACACAGGATTTCTGTGGCTTCGAGCCTTGTCCTGCCATGTGTCCTCCTCCCTGCTCCCGCAGCACGAAGCCCTCGCTGGTGCAGAGACCTTGGAGGCCCTCGGGCTCCCTCCCTACCCACCTCCTTCCCAAATCACCCCGCGGTGGTTTTTTCATCCACACCTCACGGGTACAACACGTGAGCACCCCAAAGTTTGCCATTTCAGGGGGCTGCTGCAATTTCCTCACAGAGGAGGCCCCTCGCAGAGGCACCATCCATGCCACAGCCCAGGCGCCACCATAGCGGCAGGGCACAGAACATGGCGCATGCTCCCCCGGTCCCACCGCTGGAAACGCCGCCTGCGTCTGAAATGAAACGAAACGGAGCGAAACGAAACAAAACGAAACGAAACGACGTAAAATAATAATAAAATAACAGAAAAGAGTTAACCGACTGAGGATGACAACAGGAACTTTCAGGCCACCCAGCGTTGGGCGCTGGCAAACCGGCCCGCACGGGTAGAGTGCTGCTGCCGGCTCGACCCGCGCGGTCGTGAGCGACACGCCCGACATGTCGCGACAGCCAGAGGGAGCCGTGCCGAGCCTGGGGCCGCCTGGGGCGCTGCTGAGCCGGGGCTGTGGATTAGGGGGGACAGAGGGGGGCTCAACCACCAGCTGGCAGAGGCCAGGACGGCCGCAGGGGGCTGCGGGTGCGGCGACAGCGGCTGGGGGGCGCCGCGATAGGCGATAGCAGCGTGCGGAATGAGGGGGGAAAAGACAAAAAGCTTTCTGCCGAAACCCGGGATCGAACCAGGGACCTTTAGATCTTCAGTCTAACGCTCTCCCAACTGAGCTATTTCGGCTCGTGCTTTTTGGACGTGAAAGAGCTACCCCAAAGCCATTGTTAACCACAGTTCGCCTGGCAACTACACCTAAAATTTGGGTACGAAATTTTGGGTACACGGGCATTTTGAAGCCTGATAAATCCCACACAGAGCTCTGGGTGCTCTCTGGAGCCCTGGCAGGAAGAGCCCCACCTTCTGCAGGGAAGGTGCCCTGCGACTGCACAAACCACACCACCTAACTGAGCATATTTATCAAGAAAAAATAGTATTTTATTCCCCTATCGCCATTTAGGCATTTATTTGAACAGACAGGCGCTATCTCACTCCTGTGGCTACAGGACAAGTGCAGGGCATGTGCCTGAGCACATGTTAGCATGCACAGTACCTACAGCAAACACACTCATGGCTTGAGTTTCCAAGTGCTTCTTTGCCCACCCCATCACCCCAACAAAACCTGCCTGTGAGAGCATCCCTTCTCTACACCCCCTGCCGTGCTGCTCTGCATGTCCGGGCACCGCTTCTCCCTCCTCTTAGCCTAATAAAACCAAACAAGATTCTGATGCAAATTCTCATCACCCCATGGTTTTCATCGCCACGGGTGATGATTGTTTTACTGAGCAATGATGAATGTAATCACTTAATGAGTGTGGCTTTTACTGATGCCACTAACGCAATCTTATGATCTTTGGTGCTGATAAACTCAAAATGTGTGATTACACACACAGAAGTTAAAACACTATTGACACCAGACCTTTCATACCCATTACCACAAGGGAGAGGGGAAAAAGAGCACTATGGATCAACCATTTATTCTAATTTTTATTATTTATTTAATCCTTTCTTTTTGCTAGGGGAGAGTAATGCAAACAGTGGAAATAAAAACAACAGCAAGGCAAAAATCAAACAAAAACACAAGCATGATTCTGAATCAAATATAAAATATTTTATTAAACAGTCCAAAGGTTTTTGTTGTTGTTGTTGGCTTTTTGTATGAGAAGTCCATGTATTGAAAAGTAGGAATATCTTAGCTATTTAAAGAGTAGAAGAATACAGTTTTAGCAAAATGGAACATCCTGAATACAGTTGAAGCTATTCACAACTTTCTTATAAGACATAAAATAGCACATGCTATTTTGTTCAGAATGGGAACCAAGGGTTTAAACAAAAAAAAAAAAAAAAAACATACAGACATCAGCTTCTTCACCCTCAACCTTTCTCGTATACCTAGTAAAGAACAGGGTGGATGAATAAAAGTAATTTTTTCATCTATCATTTTATGACAACGTAATAAAATGTAAACCAGCTTCAACCTCAAGTGGGATCTTAAAGACAAACAGCTTATGAATACATACAAGTAGATGCCAAGGTATACTTTGTCAATAGACAAAGCTTCAGAGAGTACAAGTATCATCTCCATCACACAAACTGGGATCTGCTACACATGCAAAGGCCCCACAGTGCAGACTCCAGACACCATTTCTGCTGCCATCTGCTTCACCCATCTTCCCATTTCCTTCGCTGCTGCTTGCAGGAGATCTGCAGACTTCATAAACCAAGACAGTAGCAACATTGATCTTTCCCAGTGCACACAATTGAAGTGCATGGGACTTCAGTAGCTGCTTCCTAAAGATCTAATCCATCCCACAACAGTAAACCCCCAGAGATGCAGAACAGACAGCAGTCCCCAAATAACTTCCCAAGTCTGAGCCTCTCATCTGTGACAGAACCTGTACAGAAACCCTCCTTCAAAGAGCAGCCACTCTCCTTTAGGAAAGCTTCACCAGTGTAAGTGATACAAACATCTACTCTGTTTATTTTCTTATTGGTTTAACCTCTTTGTTCCGTGACACAAACCCTGAGGAAAGTGGACTGAAAAATTGTTATGCTTACAGTATTTTACTTCATTACTTTTGCCTTCTGCTGAAGTGCTACTTCATATCTTCTCAGTGAGGCATAACCAAAAGCAGTGCACATCTCCACATTAACAGTTTGCTGGTTGATTTTTTTTGTCGTTTTCCTTCTACAGAAGCAGCCAGAAGGTTAATGGCAAAATAAGCTGTTTTCTTCACGAGTACGGACTATTCCTGGGGAAAGTGGGGAAAGAAATGCTCCTACCAGAAAACTCACCTGCTAAGGCAACCTGATCTACAGCAAAGTAGCACAAAGTAAGAATCATAGATTTAAAAAATAAGTAGGAATATCTGTTCACCATCTCAAACAGTTTTGAAGATTTCTCAAAACATTTACATAAACTAAGAGAATGGCTTTGACTAACAGTTAATAGATCCTTTTGACTCATCCACTCCCAATAATATTGCTTCTATGCAACCATTTGGATGGTTAGATAGAATGTCATTAAACCTTCAGCATCTAAACATTCAAAACAACTTTAAAAAGACCTATTCAATAAACTAATCACAAGCTTTTCTTCTGTGTATTTGTCATCTCATAACATATTATCAGAAGTTAATTTTTCTTTTTTTTAGTGTTTCAAAGACACCATATCTATTTGTAAAATTGTTTCAACCAGCAATGCGTGTTTGACCATGAGATTTAAGCAATTCACTGGTACAAGCTTAAGGTTAAGTATATGGTATGCCAAATATTCCAACAGACTAGCGCATGTTAAGTCCTGCAATTTTTGTTCCCAAATTAAAGTTTTGACTACTAAACCAAATATGAGAAAAAAAAAAAGTGTGATTCAATTCAAGTACAGTATTATCATCCCACCTTGTCAAAGAAACATGTTCCCAGGCTTTAGAATATATATCCGGGACAGAAACTAGTTTAGAAGCTTACTGCTCAGTCTTCTTTTAGGATGATTCTTGCCATCAACAGCACCATACAGCACACGAGGTGTGATGCAATTAGGAGCATTGCAAGTCCAAAGGCAGCAATACCTGTCAGCTGAGCCAGATGCTATTAAGTGTTCAGTAACTACCATAACTCTAGCTTGTGCAAAGGTAGATGCCCCAAACTCCACTAATATATCTTCAGTGATAGGGGAAGAATTTCTGCAGTGTGTTAACTTAGTTTCTGAGAGTCTTGAACTTACAGCAATTCAAATACGCAGTAAAAGACAACTTCAGAGGCCAACAGTGTTTCTAAGCACACCCTAGCATCTTAATCCTACACTTCTACAGCTACGAGGAAGCAAAAGAACTGTTTGGGTCTGTGCTTTTATCAATATACTTCTATACTAAGCAAGAAGTTTCTTCTTTTACACGTGTCACCTCAAAGGCAAAACAGTGAAGATTAAGTGTTCCTGTGTCCTAAACAAAACAAAAACAAAAAACACACCATCTACTTTTTGAACAGGTATATACTACCTCAGCTTATTTACTCAAATAAGAGAAAACAGTTACACTGTAAATTTTTAATCAATAAATCAATTCTGAAAAATTTATTGACACATTTTTAGCACTGAAGTTTCCTTCTAAGTTTTATATTAAAACTCAAATTTTGTTTCATCTTTAAAATGTTTGTCAAAAAAAACACAGACACACCAAACACAGCATCAAATAATGTGTGCCAATCCACAATCCAAAGGAAGTATTTTAAACTTTTCATCGTACATAGCTTTCACATCACAGGAAGTTACATTACCGGAATGTTAATCTCATTACAGTATTTGAAGTCTGTTACAATAATAATTTAGAAAAGGAAAAAGGAAATTAAAATATAAAAGGACATAATAGAGTAAACAGATGACATGTAAGACATGGGAATGAAGTTTAAGAAATGGCTTGTGGAAATTTCAGTAAGAACATCTGCTACTTTCTTAACACCTTCCCCATCCCCTTTACAAAGAGGCATTTAAAGTTAGAGTAGATAACAGCTTAAACTGTCATCTACACAAAGTAATACTGCAACAATAGAGAAAAGAACTGTGAACCATATGGCTGCCATATCTAGTTTTTATCAATCAATTTATGCTCTCCAGAAAATACATCATCTTTTCCACTTGATTTAAAACAGAAGGCAACTATTTAAAGTGACAAAACATATATTACAGTGTAAAAACAATAAATCAGATGAAGAATTTCAAAATTAAAAATACATATATACACACATTCATTGGAAGTCCCAAACACTGTAGTCACAATCCTGTCATTCGAGATGAGTAAAACAGATTTGACATCAGTTATACTAACTTGTAACACTATAAAAATTCTTTACCCTGTAAAACTCTTCAGAAATAAAAAATCTATACCTAGTGAAGATTTAATATTGCACCAAAAGCTGAAATTAAACTTAAAAGGTTAAACTTATAAAGTGCTGAACCCTTCTAAGTCATGCCATATTATAGATCTGTACTCATCATGGTTCACGTATCTTGGACACATTTAGAATTTGCTGTGGTCACTTGATTGCAGGCTTCAAAGAAAAGACTGTGTGAGGTAGAATAGATTCCTTCAAGTTCTGCCACCTTACGGAACATTAAGCTGTGCAAATGGCTCTGTCACAGGAAAAGGCTCCAAAGCTTTCTCTGCATTTTTCCAGTTGTGAAAGTTTTCTTTGTACCATTCAACTAGCACATAAAGAACATTGATAAATCAAATTGAACAGAGATAACAGGGAAACTCAAGTATTTATACAGATAAATACTACCAACATTCTCATTTTGCAAGAATTTAACCTTATTGTTCAAAAAAATCTAGTTTTAGCCTTTACAAATTCTTTATTCAAGATTTGTTGTACCAATAAAAATTACTTCCAGTACCTTATGCTACTTTTTTTAATTATAAGCTTTTTATATTTATAAATATAAATATATAATTTATAAATTATAATTTATAAAAAGGAGCTAATTTTATGTAAAATTAAAACTACAAATTCATTCCCTTTAGCTCATCATTAATTAACCTATAGACTGAATTTTACTCCCCTCTCCCTTTCTCTCCTCCCATCACTTCCAAATCTATTTGTGTAAATGGCATCAGACATACTTGTTTTCTTTATTCCTTCTTTCCAAGGCACTTTAGGTCTCCATCCTAACTTGTGCATTTTTTCTGAACTCATTGGGTATCTCATGTCATTGGCAGGTCTGTTGACAAACAAAATGCACAGGGAAAACAATTTGGTTAGACTTCTTCCATTAATTAGATACACAGCACTTCACACTGTCTTCAAGCCATCATTAGGTATGCTTCAGTTTTGAAAATCCCCTTCAACTTGAACAGATTACACTGCCTTCCAAAAAAAGTGACAACTGAGAGCAGCTACAACACAATTCAGCTTGCACAGTCAACTACTTAGAATTGACTAGAATAAATATGAATTAATGTCTTCACACAAAAATTAATGCTAATCTCAAATCACTGTCAATGCAAATTGGTGCATTTGCAGCTCTTTAGACAACCACTAAGCAAGGCAGTGTTTTCCAATAACTGCATTCACATCCTGAAAGCCCACAAATATTCACACACTTCATATCTGAAGTACAAAGATTTCTAAAGCATTGCCGTTACAGTGCCTCATTAGCTGCACAAACTTATTATCAAATACGTAGAATCCAAACCGCAAGATTCAACACAGAAAGACATTTCCTTCCAATAAGTACAGCACACATTTTTACTTCCACAATCTGTATCCTAATACTCTTTTGTAAGGTCCTAGCGTTCTTTTAAAGAGGTATTCCCATGCAGTTATTTCTCCCAAGTCCATGTATCTTTAAACATTAGCAGACAGGACACAAAACACATGAAGAACCATCTCAGTTGGAACTACACTGAAACCTACTGAACGTTTGCATCATGTGCTCAAAGGGAATTTGTTCAGGTACCATGACACATTTATATAGGACTCTGAAAAATACTTCCTTTTAGAGAAAAATTAGTACATTTAAATACATTTCAGTTGCCAAGAAAACCATCCAAATACGAACAGAAAGTGAGAATTCTAAAGGCCACAATAATACTTAACTGCTATCTGCAGATATGTGATTTCTAATCACTCCAGAGAAAGAGTGATATCTGAAGGATGCAGAGTCATTGTTGCTGCAGAAAAGAAATGGAGATAAAAGAACAGAGCCAAACCAAGCCTGCAGTTAAGGATTACACACAGGAAAAACACTTACAGAAGCTATCAGTTTTTGCTGCTGCCCTAATGTTTTACATCTACATTTAAGAAGGCATTTTTATCTTAAGCTAGGAATTTAGCTAGGTACGTCTTTCTGTCTGTGGAGTGTGGGTCTAACCTATAAAGCACATCCAAATCCAAACTAGTCACATTAACACCAAAATATTAAAGCTAAGTGAGAGACACTTAGCTAAATGAGAGAGGTGGATTCACCTCTCAAGTGATGTTGACAACAAAGTAGCGAATAAAATATCCTTAAGGATTCAGTTACTATGTAAAACTGGTTCTTTTCCCAGAGCAAACTTCAGCAGTGAGAAGTCTGAAGAAAGTCTGCAGACAGCCTTTGAAGATTAGAGTGTACTTCCAAAGCAGTACAAGCTTTCCAAAGATCCAAGTAATTAAAAAGTAAATTTTTTTAAAAATACACTATACAGATTGTAGACATCAAGTCCACAAGCAAATAGAATTAAGAAAGCGAAACAACCTTCACTTCCTCAGAAGTTATCACGTGATTTCTATGCACTCCAGAGAAAGAGTGATACAAGAACTATGCAGAGACTCACTGTTGCTGCAGAAAAAGAAATGGAGATAGAAGAACAGAGACAAACCAAAGCTGCAATTAAATCTAGAAAAGTTATCCCAGAAACACTTTTGCAAATAAATATGTAAGCATTCAGCAGGAAGCCTTCAGGACAGAGCTCTCCTGTACTTGCTTAGCATTTTTTAAATTTGTTTTTTATTTTTTACTTTTTTTATTTTACCTGTCTTTGACGTAATCCATCCAGTGCTCCATTTCAGATTCTGAACTGGTCTTCTTTATCTAGTAAGAAGGGAAAGAGGAAAAAAAAAAGTCACCCCCTTGTATTTTGCACCATCTTGACATACATTTAAAATTAGATTTCAATCTGTCATGGAAAAACAAAAACCAAATAGAAACAGTCTTTTGTCTAAACTGAGCTGTCAAACTACTTAAACCAATTCCAATACTTCTCGCTCATCCAGGCACTTGTTAAACATTCATAGCTCAATTGTTATAGTTTAATCTTCCACATTTTCAGACCAAAAATAAAGTAGTCAACGTGGAAAAAAAAAAATCAAATGGTTTCTAATTGCTACACCAGTTATGTCCCAGTCAGGATAGCCAACTCAGTGCCTGTACTGCACATAGCACAGCTGCCACAGGAAGGTTACAACATCGTTTTTCTATCATCCGCTGCAAGCACTAAACTACCTCACAGAGCAAAAGGTTTATAGAATTGTTTATATGGGCAATGACAAGTACTGTAACTTTTTACTCACTAAGTGGATTAACTCCTTAGCAAGCTGGGCAATGGACATCTCAAAATTAGTTCCAATGTTATAAATTTCACCTGGCTTCCCCTCCTTCAGAACAGTAAGGAATGCTTCTACAACATCAGTAGCATATAGGAAATTCCTTCTTTGAAGTCCAGAACCATGAATACAGCTAAAAAAAAAAAAACAAAAAACAGGAAGAAGTAGAAGATTTTTGTTAATTTCTAAACAGAAGCACTCAATTAAAACACATCTTAAATTGTTCTACTGTTAGAAGTCACCTGAAGATACTTTAATTTAAATAGCTGACATGCAAACAACTCTTTTTAAAGAAATCCTATTACTGAAATAAGCAATTCATAATTTAATTATTAAATTATCATTTCACAAACCGTACAATATTTACAACTAATTGCAGTTTCACAGCAAAAATACCACACAAAGAAAAAAAAGTTACATACCATTTTCTGTTCTGTTGCAACAAAGATATAAACTTTGGAATAACCTAAACAGTTGAACATCAAGAAAACAAAAGAAAATTATTTTAGAAGTTATTCTGCAAAGAACACAGTGCTTCACCAGCAAGTATAATTACATACTTTAATAAATAAATTTTAAATGTTCAAATAAACTGAAGTCTTATCAAGCAATGCATTAAGCCTAGGAACTGCAAGCTTTTTTTTCCTAGTATAAACAGAGTATTTTGTAAACCACAGTTGCCTTTTCTGAAGTTCACAGGAAATCAATTTTTGATTGTTTATATATATATATATTATATACACACATATATACATATATACTTAAGAGTAAATGCCTCTCACCTTTCTGGTCATGCATTACAAATGAACAGTTATAAACTTAGTGCTTTTACATATGAGAATGGTTCCATTACTTTTCACACAAAGAAATGAACTAGAGTCTTAACAGTTATGACTACTGCAAACTATTCAGAATATAGTTTGACCATAGCGCAAGTTGCAGTAAAATAGCAAGAGTACCAGTCATTAAAATAATTAAATTTTTAAGAGAGCCAATAGAGAATTTAAAGATAAGTAAACACTAGTGAAGTGATAGACACCAGCTTGCAGCATGAATATTTACAATTGTATTATGTTGGGCTATATGCTTAGATACATGCATCATGGCCCAGAAACTTCACAATGGTTGGTCCCTCTAATAAGTTTTCAAATTGAACACACAGAATTTTTTTTTTTTTTAACTTCTTAATTTACTTCATACCCTAAACATAGGAGTAGCCATACTAGTTAAAACCCAAGATCTGTTTTACCCTAGTATTGTTTTTAACAATAACTAAAAGTGGATACTTGTTGACAAGTTTAAAGGAATCAAGTAGCGATACATCTCAGGAATATAGTCCCAACATCAGGCAATCCACAAACAAATATTTGCCAAGCCACAGATCAGTAAAAACATGTTTTAGAAAACATTGTTTGTCTATCTGCAACAACACAGGGAATACAAATTACTTATTTGGCTAAAAACAAAAGTAGTAAAAAAAATCTCACTAGAACCACAAAATAGAGCTACATTTCAAATAAATTCACTCCACTAGCGTATTTCCGTTCATTAGCACAGCGTGGTATTACCTACAAAGGCATCTCCCTCTCACTAGTAACTATTTTAAATGGCTATCCTGCAAGGTACTATGGAACTATGTAGAAAAAATACAAGTCTGTCTGTGCTACTACTCACCATATATCTGATGGTGAAAGGTTTGTCTTCTCTATTGCCCATACAGGTTGGAACGTCTCTTTATACCAGATTCCTCTCTCCTAAATTACTTTAAATGTTGCCTCAGTTATTTAATATTCTTAGCTACAGCAGGTAAAATGTAAATTCAAGTAATTTGTAGGGGAAGCCTGCCAGTTGATTATTTGAAAATTAGGAAAAGTATAGAACAAAGCCACTGCAGTTAAACTCTTGTAAGTAACTGGAAGTCTTGAACTGATGCTTTACTGACAACCAGAACACCAGTATACATTATGTTGATGGGAAAATGCTTTAGTGTGAGATCAGAGTATACAACCATGTGTAAGCATTGACTAATATACTTCCAAGACAGAGCTTTTTTGGAAAATCTGTCCATTCTTATGAGAAAAAAAGTAACGTTACTAAAACCTTAAACTACAGCATAGCAAAGGTAAGAGTAAAGCATAAGTTTGACTTACTTTTTCTGGATACTGGTGTGGCCCATAAACATTACTGCTTCGCGTAATAACAACTGGAAACTTAAAAGCACGAAATACCCATGTCATTACAGATCAAGTACATACACTAGTAAAAAAAAAAAACTGCAGGCTTCTTGTTAAAGAATGAATGATGACACTTGCAGTGCCTAATAAAATACCTGAAAGCTTTTACAGACATTAATTAAGCTATCTGCCTCTAGGCCTATAGTGACAGATGTTCCCAACCTCTCAGTCTTGTTAAGGACCCACCATAGGACATTACACCTGTGTCTGGTTGACTGCAGACTTCCTCACTATACAGAAGTGTTTCAGTCATTACCATATTCAAGTCAACCTGATGTCAAAAACAGCTTTGCAGAATAACGTATCAAAAGCATTGAAAACTCAAAATATCTTTGCTTAAACAAATATAATCTTTTCATCTTTTTTCCCCTCATTCACTATAAAATTAGTCTTAAAACAATTTGAATTTTGCATATTCTGCTTATGTATATCTGGACGTTCCTCAAGCTTACAACTGTTTTTTACATTTTTACCAATCTTTGAACATTTTATCAAAAATAACTTTAGACATTACAGTTCAGATTTTTTATTTCTGAATCTAAAAATAATTGACCACTCTCCAGCCCTTTGCATGACCTCACCACCAATAAGTGGCTGATATACTCTGACCTATCCAAACTACAACACCAGCAACCAGGAAAGAGGTGGCACCATGTCGTCTACTACTGACTTTTACACTCTCACACGTATAATATACATTTAAGTAGGAGCTTCAGAGTTTTTGAAGCGTGCATTAACTTACTTGGTACCTTTCCCAATAAGACTGAACAAAACACTCCGCAGCTGCTTTAGAGGAGGCATAGGGATTTGTAGGGCGTTTTGGTGAGGATTCATCAAATTCCTAAAATGAAAGCTTGCATTACTCAATTTCTTTTGTCCAGGTATGTCTTACAGTTATAAAAGCTACAGCTGCAACTGAAATAAACATCTCTAAAATATTCAGGCACACTAGACTGAGAAAGATACCCCCCTATTTAGAAAGGAGACAACCAATAACCCAAGACAATACTTATCAAACACAAGGGTCAGCCAGAATATCAGCAATAATACTTTTATACTTCCAGCCAAGTATCTCACAGTAGCGGATCCTTAGATATTTACCCTGCAAAATAATAACCATTGCCACAAGGAAATTCAATCCTCTTTGGGCTCATATTGCTTCTGAGTGCACCATGACACCACAGCCAGTAAATTGAGCTTTCAGTCCTAAATAAAATTGGTCCACTCCCCTTTCTCTATAAACTTTCTTCTCTAAAGAAAATAAAATTTCAGCCCACAGCCTTTCAAAAACAAGGCTCCAACAATTCTGTCTCGTTCCTCGTGGCTACCCTGCCAGTTTTATCTATTTGCCACTTGGAAAAAAAAAAAAAAAAAGAGAAACGATAATGAAACAAAGGAGGGACTATATAGTTGCTAAGGTGCCACTCACAACTATCACCTACATGCATAACTAAAAGACTCACTGTTCTTGTCTGGCCTTTGCCTCTGAAATTACTTGATCCTGATTTACGTTTTTTTTGTTTTGTTTTGTTTTGTTTTAAAAAAAAAAAAAAAAACACTTCCTTCCTTCCTTCCCCACCCCCAAAATATATCTTTAAGAATCCCTGCTATGATTCACAAGGAGTATCTATCTCTTTGAAGCATTCACATGTTATTAACAACACCAACAAAAAAACTTCAGGACAATTTTGATACTTGGCTTTCTAGAAGCAATTAGTACCTACTTACATGTTCAAGTATTGTCAGAAATAGCTCAAAATCATACATTTAGAGAGGCTGAGGAAAGTTCTACTAGTTAGAACCTCATGCTCTTTCAAACTCACCTGATCAGTGCTGCCTCCATATACTTCATCTGTACTGACATAGACAAACTTTTCAACGTTGGCTTCGTGTGCAGCAGCAACCAGTACATTAGTGCCATAAACATTCACATAGGTGAATTCCAAGGCATGCCAAAATGAAAGATCTGCATCCAAAAAAAAGATTAAATTTAGGCAATACATAGCTTTCTATTGAGCCATAATATTAAGGGCAGTGATATAGACTGGGATTTTATCACTAGTTCTTTGTCAGATAGCACAGTCACCATTAAATTAAGCCACTTTCTATATATACTTGAAAACAAAATCTTTGCTTCAAAAAAGAGGCCAGAATGAGGAACAAAAGCTTATTAGCTACAGATGGTGCAATTTGAAATAGCATAAGTTAGCTTCATTTAAGTGGCAGCATAACTAATTCCCTCCTCTAGGAAATGCCAAGCTCAGTCAGGAAAGTATCACTCAAACACCGTCATAAGATACATTCACATACACCAATTACTGTTAATAAACCACCACCTGTTTTAATTCTTAGGATTGTTCCACCAACTTAACGACTTTGGGCATATCAATTTTGATAATTCTGAGAAGCATTTTCCTGGAGAATTCTTCAAGGACTTTTGCTCACGATGAACAGAATATGATAGGAATACTTCTCATCAACAATTTTACAGAAGAGCAATAAATCTAAACCAGGTACTTCTGTGTATAATTCATCTTCTCTCTTTTTAGAGCCCTGGCAGGACCCAATGGGGAGCAACGCTCACTCTTAACTTCTACTTTCTAGTGTTTCCTGCAAGGTTACAGCCAATCAAGTGAAATTACCTTCATGACTCCACTACTACAGTGTATGTTACACATGTCTAGATGGAATTTAAAGTATCTTTATACATAAAAAGCATTTCCATTTATACACAATCAAAGTAATGAAGTGCCTTAAAGCTGTGAACTCCTTAAGTCAAAAAGGCTGCCAGGCCTTCAATCATGTATTCTGTAAAGATATCAAACTGTATCCTTGTTTTAAGTGAATCGGGGAAAAAAAGATGAAAATTATCAGTATACTATTTCAAACAAACATACACACAAAAATAATACCAAAACATACAACAATACTCACCTACATGAGTTTGGGCTGCAAAATGAAGGACTATGTCAATCTTCTCAGTTTCAAAAAGCTGTTTTATAAAATGAGGTTCACAAATATCCCCCTGAACAGTAAAAAAAAAAAAAAAAAGTTTTTTTTTTTCTTTAAATAACGAATATGCTGTAATTTAATTTAAGCATCATAAACAAACCATTATACAGCAGGCACAGGAGGAAGTTTTGCAGTAAGTACGCGCTTGCAAAGCCAAAGCATTTATCTTATATCAGAACTACAGTATTACTCATTTTTTTCTTTAATAGCAGTAACAGAAAACTGAAACTGTCCAGTCAAAAGAGGAACTTATGTCTTTGAAGAGCAAACAAGATATGAATATCTAGAGTTTTAGATATAAGATGCTTTCTTTTAGTTTTTCACAGATACAAATACAGCTACCAACTGAGTTTGGGGCAAAATACCAACACTGTATTGCTTTTTGAGCAGCCGCCTCAACAACAGGTACCTCGTTTCAGGTTTTATATTACTGTTTAATATAAACAATATCACCCCCAGAATATACACAACAGAAGTATAACTTGTAACTTGAAAGCTAAGGTCAGAACAAGTGCCTACAGCAAACAGGAAAGTTATTGGAGTCTGGCTGGCAGACAGTGACACCTAGTGGCATTATAAGAGGTGAAGTTCATCCCCACTGTTGTCAAAATAGATGGATGTCTTCCAAGGGTATTTTTTTTTTATCACCAGAAAAATTGATGGATTTGGAAAAGAGTCAGGCATCAACACACAAGCCATTTGTTAGTCCGACACACAATCAACAGCAACTTTCAAATGTAAATACAAGCTGAGAAGTAGCTTTTGATAATCATCTATTGCCTCAACTTAAACAAGACAGTACTTCAAAAGCTATGGCACGGGGAGGAAGACTTATGTATTTTCAAGAACAAGGCAATTAACTGAACATAGTTCAAATTCACCTACCTCTTAAGAAGTTCTCAAGCAATGATTCTGAACAACAGCCTCAAAGAAGTACTGTATGTCAGAAACAGAAGGAAGATCTACGGATTTTCCTGTATCTCATCCCTGAACACAAAACACTCCAGGAAATACTTCAGACCCATATTAGACCCAAATTTTAATTAATATGGCTAGAATTAGTTACCTTTTTTTTTTTTTTTTAACTGAATTTTAAAATTAAATATTCCTTTTTCTTTTAAGATTGCTTTCAATAAGATCACTCAAATTGATATGTTTCTTCTAAAAATACTGTCAGATGTAGACTTTGCCTAAGACTTAAGATGATTAAGAATCTCAAGGTACTTTAAGAAAGCTTTTTAAAAGTAACTTGTATTTACACAGACCTCCCCATTGTCAAAAAAATGTACAATTACAGAAATAATCCTCAACCTTTAACAAAGTATGTCTTCCTCTAGTATGCATTGAAGGGCACTGTGCTGAGCAAAAACATAAATTGCAATTAAAACTGTTGGAAGTACTACAGTACCCTTCATACTGCCCCTTATGGAGATCTCTAAGCTTTTACTTCTCTACCTTCTAAAACAAAGAAGTTTTCTACAGCATTTATCCTTCCTGCTCTCTCTGAAGGCCAGCAGTAGCATCACAACTCTAATCTTAGGCCTTGACCCTTGGGGAGTGTTTTCTCAGTGCATTTTT
The DNA here is from genome assembly GCF_964211825.1 of Aythya ferina. NCBI lineage: Eukaryota > Metazoa > Chordata > Aves > Anseriformes > Anatidae > Aythya > Aythya ferina. The sequence continues at coordinate 54,080,782 of NC_140296.1, forward strand.
TCTTGTCAGAGTAAATACCTTGCCATCTGCATCTAAGTTCTAGCCAACCTTCTTTCAAAATAAAGAAATAAATAAATAAGCAAAAGAAAGAGGAAAACACCACACTAAATTCCAACTGGAATAGCTGGAATGAATTATTCTCACAGTAAGTTTTGTGAAAATGTATTTCCTCTCTTGTTCAGAAGCAGCATTTACCATCCTCCTGCTTGGTTTACAAGATGCCTTCTAGAACTCCGTGCACTGGTAACCAAGCACCAGTACATATGCAGGTAACAAGGCGCTTATTTAGCATTTGTATATATCACATCATATACTGAAAGGTGTCAAAAACAATAAGAAAAATAACAAGAGAACAGTTTGTGCATCCTGAAACTGCGTACGTTCGCTTAGCACATATTCTCTTACCTCTCAAGCAAATTTTATCTAGCAGCTCAGGGATAAATATTTATGAAAATAAAGAGAGGTTTACAACAACAGGCACTGGGGTAACAAGACATGTGGAAAAGTTAATTTCCCAACCTTGCCTGAATCTGAGCAGTAAGTTGAGTTTACACTTTTTACCTCTGAAATAGTTATGCCAGTTTAGTAGATAGCTGCTATTTCAGAAAATTAAAACTATGGGCTTTTCTCTGATATCCTGCAATTTCAAGCAGCCTAGCTCGACAAACAGGCCAGCATCAGCACTGGCTTACAGGCAGAAAAAGAACTTCTGCATACAAACCTAGCAGTCTGAATATTTATTCGAACAATAAATCTAAATCTGTCTCCTGTCTGAAGCCTAAACTGTTGGAGCAATAAACTGATGTAACCATCAACATTTTAGAAAGCAAAGACATACTTCGCATCTAGACCCTGTTCCAAAACAACTACAAAAGTACACACAACATCAACAGCAGTAAAAGGAAGAATGTAGCCTGATTCCTAGCACAAATAGAACAAAAAAGAGGACAATGCACACCATGGAATATAACGAGCTGCAGTGTTTGAAGGTGCAGAACCTAAGAGAGTGTCTAAGCATGAAGGAGCCAAATCAAAGGCCATCTTGTCCACACCATTTATCAAAAGCAGGCTTGGAAGTAAATGAGTCATTCCTAAAGCCGGTTATCTCCATACTCAGGCTTTTACCAACCCTGAACCTTTATTATACAATAAAATATACCAATTTTCAAAAGACTGCTTCAAGTAAGAGGCCGAACAGACTATCACACAGCCGCATACTGTCACAGACTTCTCTGGGTGAGACATGGACTCTACTAATAAAGGTACTGAACTCTAGTTACTGCTGTTGTGTCAAGCCAAGCGTCAAGCACACTGGCATATTCCAAACACTGACTTATTCTCTACAGAAAATTAGTAGAAGTAATCTCAACTTTCATTTATGGTAAAACAGTGGTTTTATCCCTAGGTTTTGAGGAGCTCTGGAGACTACATTACTGTGATACAAACACACACACACACAAAGTTAAGTTCCCTAGAAAGAAAAAGAAGGCTTTATCACCTGGATAAACTTGTAGTTTTCTTTCTCTGAGACAGTTTCAAGATTCTTCAAACTTGCACAGTAGTCGAGCTGAAAAGAAATACCCACAGAACATCAACAAATAGTCTTCATAAAAGCAAGCAAGCCCACTCAGCTCCAACCCAATTACTAGAAAACTGAAGATTAAAGTAAAAACTGCTTTCAAAAGAAAAGCTATTCTGCAAGCAAACATTATGAAATACAAGAAAACACAGAAGTCTGAAAGATATCCTTAGATTGTAAGACTTATTAAGCAGATATCCCTAACTTCAAAAGTTTCTTCTTTACGCAAATTACAAACAATACGTAACTATTTGTAGCAGACACAGAACTGTAAAAACGAGCATCAGTTAAATTGTTTTTGCTCAGGAGCAAAGGGAGAGTTAAACATAAATTTAGCAAATAATAGTTTTTCAAGTAAATTTCAACACACTGTAGTTTACATTAGGAGTCTTTTAAAATGGTATTCCTTAGTAAGAAAGAAGACAACCCACTTACTTTATCTAGGTTTATAATCAGATAATTTGGATAGTTCTTGACGAGGGACACGACTACATGTGAAGCACTACAGGATGAAAGAAGAAAAGGGGATTTTACAACTACATTATTGGCCTTAATGCAACAAAGCGATGACAAATCAATACCAATTGACAAATCAATATCGAGTGCTGTCAATCAAACAACATTAAAAGTCAGTTTAGCAAGACCAGAAGGCTATGGGGGGGAAGAAGGAGCTGTACAGACAGGAGGAAGAGCATCTCACTGCGGGATTTTAAGACATGGCAACGTCAGTATTTCAGTTGCTACATACTGATAAATAAAAACAGGACTAAAAGTTTGTGCTGTAACAAGAAAAAAAAAAAAGAGGTATTTTTTTTTATTAAAAAAGAAGCATTATACACTACAGCCTATTAGCATCCTAGAAGAATTTTATACACTTGAGTTTATACATTAGGGACATGCTATATATATATATATATATATATGTATGTATACGTAAAATATGTACGTATATATTAGAACACAGCCTTGGTATTAGGCAGAGCTCATTACTCGACTTCTCTAAGTTACAAAGCCAACTCCCAACACCCTACCACCCTCCCAACCCGCCGCCACCGCCCCTGGGCGTACGAAGAAGTGGTTTTGGGTGGTATTTTGTTGTAATCAGGCCCCTCACATGAAGCCGGCGCCGCCCGTCACCAGCAGCCGCTTCTCGAAGCGCGGCGCCGCCACCGCCACCGGCTGCTGCCCCGACATCGCCCGCGCTTTACGGCGGCGGCGCGACACGGCTCACCCCTATAACAGCAGCCACTTTTTTTTTTACGACGCTGCGCTGCCTTACGGCTGAACCAGGCAACGGCCACGTAGGAAACGGGGGGAACCCGGAGGGGCGCGGCCAGTAGGCGGCAGGGCGGGGACGGAGGAGGAGCGGGAGGTGGGGGCGCGGCGTGGCGGGGCGGCTGTGGGGGGGGGGGAGTTGACGTGAGGGGCCGTGGCGATGCGGTGGCGGCTGCTGTGGGCGCTGTGCGCCTGCTGCTGGGGCTGCGCCTGGGGCAAGACGCTGCGGGGCGGCTTCGTCAGCGCCGCCGCCCGCCTGCAGCCCTGGCGGCCCCTGGCGCGCTTCCAGTTCCACGGTAGGAGCCGCTGAGGGCGTTGGGTTGGGGCCCGAGGGGGTGGGGGGGGCGGCGCCACGTCGGTAGGCGAGCGTCCCAGGAGATAAATGTGGGAGTGCTCTAAATAGATCAGAAGAAAAACCGCCTTGCTTAAATCTGAGAAAATAATAAAATCACAGAATGGTCTCAGTTGGAAGGGACCTTAAAGTCCACCCAGCTCCACCCCCCTGCCATGGGCAGGGACACCTCCCCCCAGCCCAGGCTGCCCACAGCCCCATCCAGCCTGGCCTTGAGCACCTCCAGGGATGGGGCACCCACAGCTTCTCTGGGCAGCCTGTGCCAGGGCCTCACCACCCTCACGGTGAAAATTTTCCTCCTAACCGCAAATCTAAGTCTCCCATCTTTTAGTTTAAAACCATTCCCCCTCGTCCTGTCAATATCTGATTGAGTAAATAGTTGCTCTCCATCCTTTTTATAAGTCGCCTTCAAGTACTGAGTTGTAATGAGGTCCCCAAGAGCCTTCTCTTCTGCAGGCTGAACATCCCCAGCTCTCTCAGCCTTTCTCCATAGGAGAGGTGCTCCAGCCCTCTGACCATCTCAGTAACCCTCCTCTGAACCCACTGTAACAGCCCCACGTCCTTCTTGTGCTGGGGGCCCCAGACCTGAACGCAGCACTCCAGGTGGAGCCCCACAAGGGCAGAGCAGAGGGGGACAATTAAGATTCAGGATGAGGGCTTTAAGTGTTCAGTTATACTTTATTATGCAGGTTGATGTTACATCCTTCTTTAGAAATATTCCTACTTCTGTATGGATATTTACAACTATACCTTTTGGGAGATCTCAGTGAAGCCATGGGGGATTTTATAGAACCTGCTGTTTTTCAGAGTCTTTTATTAGCAACTTAGGTAAACTGTTAGCCATGTAACATTTTACAGGTCCCAGGAGATAACCTTTTGGGGGGATTTATTGTAGCACTGCTATTTGCTCTTAATAGGCAAACCTTCCTGGCAGAGCTTATTTGAAGCTGCACATCCAGCTGCTGCCTAGGTTAGGTGGGAAAGAAGGTTGCTCTGACAGTTTAAAAGACATACCAAACTTGCTTAAATTGAAGTAAATTTAGACTCTTGCAGTGCTGATTTTTTTTCTTCTCTGTTAAGTCCTGTATTTTTATTTTGAATACTGTTATGTTAAAGAAGTCCATAGCACTATATAATGAAAGAATTTCTCAATGATTTTGAGGATCATAGAACTGACAGACAAAATAAGTTACAGCAAATGGGCTAGTTCTAAAATGGCTAAATTATTTCACTATGCCAAGATGCAGACTACAGGTAGACTGACACAGTAGAGAGCACTCTTGAAGTCTGGTTTTCTTTGTGAGTATGTTTCTATCAATTTGTCTGATAATCAAGTGTTTTAGCTCTAATCAGTCAATAACATGAAGATCCACTTAGTCCAGTTCTTCAGGTATAAGACTTGAGAGCTACTCCATGATGCTTGTAATAGTGCCATGGAAGTGTATAAAAATAGAGATGGGATGAAGGAAGAAAAAAAAAAAAGATTATCTGGAAATCAAAAAAAAAAAAAAAAAAAAAAAAGGAAAAGTGGGGGGAGGCTGTTTGAAGTGGAGGTTAATGACATCTGGGTTGTGTTGAAAGCTTGTGTAGGTACCATACTAGAGAATTGTGCATGCAATATTGTACTACTGAGATTACTAGAGTTCGTTTGTGAAAGTATACAGATGTTTATAGAAACTAGTGGTAAAAGTTTTAGAAATAAAGTGAAGCTTTTTAAAGAGGTGTTACTTTTTAAAAATCTCTGCTGTGTTAGCTTTTTGTTTGCATAACTGTCATCAAGGCAGAGTAGTTGATTTTATTTTTTAAATATCAAGGTGACCATGCTGTTCTGTGTGTCAGAATCAACAACGTAGCAGTAGCTGTGACAAAAGAAGCTAGACTTCACCTGTTTCAAGCACAGGAATGGCTGAAGCTGCAGAACAGTATCCAAGATCACAGCTGTACAGAGAAATTCTCTAAAGCTCAACTGACAAGTGAGTTACTGCTTTCCTCTCCTTATGAATTAAGTTGTGTGTATGTAGAACCCCAGTGTTTCAGTGAATTTGGACTTTGCATCAACTTAAGCAAAAGCAGGACTTCAACCTCCTGTAATTAAAAATGGATACAAGGAATGCAATTGCTTTGTTTGCATCACTTCAGAAGACTTTGCTTGCAAGTTGTGATGTAGTATATCAGTCGAAAGCGAACAGTCCTTGACAAACAATGACTTCAGTGCAAACAGCTGAACTTCCAAGTTCTAGTCTGGTGCTCCCATTTGCACACAACTCAAAGATCCACGTTCAGCTGAAGTTTTCATTTACTCATTCAATACAGAGACTTCCTATAATTCCACTTGGAGTAAAAGTCTTTTTTTCTTTTTTTATAAACCTCAAACTTTTCCTTAAAAAAGATTGTTAAAAATGTGCAAAGAATACTGTAGTAAGATGAAACTGAAGTAGTTAGAATATGTAAATTGTTGAGACAGTCAGATATGCAGTTAGAATTATCACTTTCCTTGCAGTAGAATGAAAAAAAAAAAAAAACAAAAAAAACTTAAAGGCAAACCAGTGAAGCCTGCTAAAACTCTGAAGTGAATTCTTGTAAGATGGGAGTATGTATCCCAAATACACAGTAAAAGAGTAAAACCTTTTCCCTCTGTTCTTTTTTTCTTCTTCCCCTTGCACAACATCATGATCATTACTTTTGATTTCATTTCTGTCTGTAAGGTCATCTTGAGAAATTTGTTTGTCTGAGTAATGCTGCCTAATTTTACAACTTGCCTATATCATCATTTAATGTTCTTTCACTCTTCAATTTTGTAATTTGACATTCATCGCTGATTTTCCCATTTAGATGTTATAAATACTGGGATTTATAATTATACCAGTACAGAGTGTGTAGATTAGCCTCTTGTCTTTTTTTATTGAGGAACACCTCTTCTTTGTCAGGAGGCTACTGTTCTCAATTCCATGGAAAATTAGGATTTTCAAAGACAAGAAAACAAAATTAAAGTATTTTCATTTATGTGATAGCACAAACTCTCAAACTTTGATGTACAAAACGTTAGACACATTTTAGTACTAAATATGTGCTAATCAGGATAATGCTTAATTTGAGGACCTACCTGAATGTACAAGAAAGTGAAACACTGAAGTTTTCCTTTATGTAACTGGAGAACAAACATACAAAAACAATTTTTGCACCATTTGTTGATCCTAATATTACAAAGCCAATTTAAAGCATGATTTTTCCTTTGAGAAATAAAATTTAATAACCTTAAGTGAATGCAGCTTCTCTTTTAAATATATTTCCTCTGTGCAGCCAGAACCCCTAGAGTAACTAATTGATGTCCTGGAGCATTGCCATTACGAAATCTTATACAGATGTCACTTCTAAGGATGTAGTTCCCTTACACTTGAGCTGAGCTAAGCATGAAGTGCTGATGAAAAGACCAGCATTTGGTCCTTCACTCCTGTCTGTCCCAGCAATGTATTCGCTGTTTTCTACTGTGTGTAGGAATCACATGACCACAGGGTGAGTTGGATCTGTTCGCTGATCTTGGGCAAAATCAATTACATTTCCATTTTGGCTTACTTCATATCCCGTGAGTTAGCTTGCAGATTTGATGGAAAACTGATTAAACGTGCTGTGTAATCTCTAGTCATGATGCAAATAAGGCTATACCAGATCTCAGCTGAGAGTACAGCTGGAGAGTAGAGCCCCCCTTGTAAACTGCCATCTAACTTGCTTTTTAATTAAGCAGCGTATGAAATCCTTAATTTGCCTTTTTACAAAGGTTGTATTTTTGAAGGGAGCTGCTTCACTTTGTATATTTGCTTAATAAGATACACAGATCTGAAATGTACCTGATGTTAAGCATGTGTTCCACAAAGCAACTGCTTTTTTCAGAATGTTTTTTTTCTGGTCTGCTTCATGTGTTTTCCAAATCAGTATTTTGTGACAGTTGCTGCAGAGGGACATGTCGTATGTTTCTTGCTGGATCCAACTATTGATCATGAGTTCACGCTTTCAAAGAATAGAAAATAACTCCTTGAACTCGAAACAAGTTTACTTAAATTGCATGAATGTTTTTCACAGGTAGGCTTCAAGTTAGAAATTAGTTCTAAATTTTGTCAAAAAAGGTTTAAGGATAATGAGTTTGCTAAGGATTGTTTTGTGTGTATGTTTGCAGCTTTTTCTTATAGAAAAAACTTTGCATAAAAGCAACTTGTTTTGAAGAATCCTTACAAACTTTTTCTCTTTCCTTGTCCTTAGCCACTGTCATCTTATAAACTATTCAAATGAATTCATCAGCAGTCCAGTAATTATTTTATTATTTCTTCTACAGAAATGGCTTTCATTTATGGTTAAGCTGATTAGCAATGATCACTGTTACACTGATTAATTAATTCAGTAATCAGTGTACAGTTCTTGATGTATAGAGCCACAAACTTCATTTGCAGCAAATGTTTACTTTGGAAAGATTGTGTACTGGTTAACAGTTGCCCTTAGGAAAAATAGTGGTAATATCAGAAATAAGATGAAACTTTTCAGTCCTACGTAGCTGGTTTTAAACATCATTGATTTGAAATATACTTTTCTTTTTTTTTTTCCAGACAATGGTCTCAGTACTTGAGTGTCAATTGAAATTGTCTATGTCAGTTTGGGGAAGATGCTGTAAAATATGTGCCTGGAAGGCATGCACGCCAATTTGGCAAATTTTGCATGTGGCTGTACCTGTTCTATGCTCTAAATGTCTTAGTGAAATTTACTCTATTCAATTTTCAAATGTAATTTTCATACTGAATGAGTGTCTGTTGGCAAAACACAATAGCTAGAGTCCCAGTGATACTGTGCAAGAGGGTGGAAGTACATTAAACATGGCGTGCACTATTTGCAGTTAGTGGCTTCTGGTGGAATGGAGCCGTCCCAGCAAACCAAACCCAAAAGCTGAGAAAAGGAATATGGTGCGCATCCTCACCAACGCCTGGCTGCACCTACTTGAAACCTCAGTTGAGGATGGAAGTCTGCTCTCGGGTGTTGTGGTTTGCTTTCAAAACAAAGACTGTTTTATACTGTTTGTAGTTTATAATCTGTAAATGATGATGTATATTTAAATCTTATCTTTATTTGAAGATGGGGCTTCTAAAAACAAGTTAAACAAGTTATCTACTCATTTTGTTTGTTTGTTTTCTTCCAAAGTGACTGTGAACCACACAGAGCAAAATCTGACAGTGTCCCAGATTCCTTATCCGGAAACATGGTATGTGTTTTATGTAGACAAGTTTACCTGCGAAGAGAATTATTCTGAAACCGAGGATATTCAGTTTGAAATGGTCTTACTAAATCCAGATGCAGAAGGGAATCCATTAGATCACTTTAGCGCAGGGGAATCTGGTAAGATTTTTTTTCTTAAAATTAGATTAATAAGTTAAGGTCTGATCAGCCAAGCCAATCACTACCTACTGTGCTTGCAAAAACATGACACTGGGGGATGAATACTTACTCTTACTTTGAATTTGACTTTCTCAAAGAAGAGTAAACTTTGATTCATCTCCTGGCATTACAGATGAATCCTTCCCTTTCTCTAGAGTGACTTGTCAAAACTTGTCTAATTGCAAATGTAGTAAACAAGGAAAGATTGTGTTCATATCTTTGATAGTGTCTTTTTCCCTGTTGAAATTGTAAGCTTCCACTTGGTTGTAAATAGATTTTAATGAATTTGTTTAATTTGTGGAATTCCTTAGCTGAAATTTGTAAAATTTGATTCTGTGCAATGAGTTCATGCATGACATAAACATTTTGCCAGTACAACTTCAGTTCACTGTCTGGGTCTTTCCAAGTACGTTATGCACGGGCTGCAGACTGGATGAGATGATTGGCAGTCCACATTTTTTTATTGAAAAAATGCAAATTCAAATCTCTACACCTGCAAAGAAAAGAAAAACTTCTAGAAGTGACTCAAGACAGCAGCTGAAGAAATGCATATATCAATTTTTATGAAAATTTGGTCATTCAAATCAACCCAGTGTGTGCTTCATCACAGTGCATAGCTTCGCTGCTCTGGGAGGCCTATGCCACATGACACTGACTTAGTCTGTTGAATGGGAAGAATATGCTTAGTCTGCCTTCATATACAGATGTAGCCAACGTACCCAGATCTAGCCTAACTGTAGTGCTAAAAATTGTATACTCTGTTGTCAGTCTCAGGAGAATGTAGAGGGAACAATGGCGGCTTCCTTTCGGAAGGGAGGAAAATCTTCATGCTGAAACATTTAGAGCAATCTGTAAGGAAGTAGCACTGTTAATTGCCTGTTTTTCTAGACTTACGTATTGATCAGGCTCTTTAACTTCTTAATTGGCTTCTTACTCTGCAAACATGGTTTGTGGTTTTTGTTTAGTGAATTTTGCATCCAGATGTGCATTCAAAGTTAATTCGCTTACTCTCAATACTACCAGTAGCACTTCTTGTCTAAATTGAAAGACAACAGACTATAAGATATCATGATATCATGTGGCCTTTAAGTGGTGTACAGACCTCCATCGCAGTTCTGCACTATATTTTTATGAAGTTTCTGAGCACTGTAAAGCAGAACTCTGAAAAGCTTGCATGCTGAGCAAGGAGATGTCAATCTTCTAGAAGTTTCCTCTGGAGATATTCAAAACCCACCTGGATGCCATCCTGTGCAATGTGCTGTTGGTGACCCTGCTTGGCAGGGGGTTAGACCAAAGGATCTCCAGAGGTCCTTTCCAGCCTCAGCCATTCTGTGATCCTGTGGAAATGAGTTGGGTGCAGGTATTTAGAGCCACCGTGAAGGAAATAAGTTGAGATGTACATGCCATGTCTTTCATGGTTGCAAATGAATACCTTTGTTAATTCAGAATGAAAACCAGCCACACTGTTATGAATCCTGAAAAGACTTGCCTATGTCTACTTTTCAAAGAACTGAGAAGGATTTCTTCTCTCTCTCTCTCTCTCTCTTATGCATCTCTAGGGAATAATTTTTGTCCTTTTTCCCCTTAAAGTATGCAGCTTAGAACAGTATCATGTCAGAGAAAAGATCCAGATTCATTTCTTGGTGGATTTTGTTTTGTTCTGTTTTTTGTTGTTGTTGTTTTTTGGTTTTGTTTTGGTTTTGGTTTTTTGTTGTGGTTTGGTTTGGTTTGGTTTGGTTTTCCTTGAGGGGACTAAAAACTGCGTAATTGCAGATGGTTCCAGTAGGTCACCTTTCACTTAAGTTAGTAAAGTTGTGCCCCTGCCACAAAGAGTTCTCAAAAATGAAGTGGACTATAAGGAAAGTGTAGTAAAGACCTTGAAACTGTAACCTTCTGATTAGGATCTTTGCCTTGAGAGTGAAGGAGGCCTGGTTTCCAGTCCCTAGCAGGTAGTGTTTTATTGTTTTATATAGTAGGGTTTTTTACATAAGACATAGCATTTACATAAGACATAGCATTTCTAAAGGCAGCTGGCCAGGTAAACAGAATTTCAAAGTTAGGTACTTGAAATTAACATACGTATGTTTTATTTTCTGTGTCATAGAATCCCAGAATCGTTTGGGTTGAACCTTAAAGATCTAGTTCCAACCCCACCGCCATGGGCAGGGATACCTCCCACCAGACCAGGCTGCCCACAGCCCCATCCAGCCTGGCCCTGAACACCTCCAAGGATGGGGCACCCACAGCTTCTCTGGGCAGCCTGTGCCAGGGCCTCACCACAACCATAGTGAGGAATGTCTTCCTGATGTCTAATCTAAATCTACCCTGGAATCTAAAAAAAACGTAAAAAGCAGAGGTATCGAAGACAATGTCCAATACGCTACCGATATAATCATTTTTGCAGTTACGTTTCTTTTTTTTTTTTTTTTTTTTTTTTAACTTTGTTAACTTTTCTGAAGAAAATGTCTTACTCCAGAAGTAATTAACCAAACCCTCCAATAAAACATGCTCATGTCCCCAAGAGTCTCTCCCCAACTCTAGGTGATTTAGAAGTCAGGAAACTATTTAAAAAAAAAAAAAACTTTTTTTTTTTTTTTAGTTATATTTCAGTGCAGGTTTCTCTCAAATCCTTTTGCTGTCAAGCCAATCATCCACAGTTTCTCTTTTGCTTTCAGCTTTAGATCTGATTGAAAGTTTTTAGCAGAGTTGTTTTGCCAGAAACAAAGTTTGATTCTGTGAGCACCACGTATCTTCAAAGAAGACTGGAGAAGGAAAACAGAAGTTTTCAGTGATTTTTGCTTTTTGACCCTCTGGTAGCTTTTCTGTTTCAAGACAACAGAAAAAAAAAAAAAAAACAATCAGGATCCAGGTTTTCAGGGAAGCATCTTAGCAAAATCCTGCTAGACTGAAAATCAGACTACTTTTGTTTTGTAAATGTCAAAAACTTTGCACATTTTTTTAGATTGGTGCAAAAAAAAAGTCCATTTTCCCTGTGCTGTTTTTCTAAGTTGTCAATCTTGGTCAACTGTGTTTCTTGGAATAGCTGTTTTATGTGGAGGAAGAGTGACACCCAGTGGTTAAGTAGATAGAACAGTCCTGGGTTTCTCTAATCTCAGATTGTGACTTCAAAAAGTAAAGCAAAAAAAAACATAGCTAAAAATGAGTCATTTAATAAATGTGTCAGATCAGATGGGCTACAATTATTTTCTGTTTATCAAGAAACAGTATGTCAACCTGTATTTGAACAGAATCTCTCCTACACTCAGAAAAGGTATTGTTGAATAAAAAATTCTTTGTCAGGTCTAATGATAGTCAGCTGTCTGAAGAAGTCACTGACTCTCTTGGATAAAATAGGCTATATTTTCTCTTTACTATCACTTTTGCTTGATGATTGCGTAGTAATCCCTAGTGATTATATAAATAATATATCTTGCTTTTAGTTATTTACTGCTAGTAATAGACTTTCTTTGTAAAAACTAACTTTATTTTTTATTTTTTTATCCCACAGGATTACATGAATTTTTTTTCCTGCTTGTTCTAGCATACTTCTTAACTGCTTGCATATATGCACAGTCCCTATGGCAAACAATTAAGAAGCGTGGACCTATGCATACTGTATTAAAGGTGCTGTCAACTGCATTATTGTTGCAGGCTGGTTCAGCTTTTGCCAACTACCTCCATTTCTCAAGGTATCTCTGCTTATATTTGCTTTCAACCTTAAGACTAGAAGAACATGCTATTTTAAAGATCAGTACGTGGTCTTTCATGTGCTGATTGTGGCAAAGCGTATGACTAACTTTTTAGAACTCCATCATTGCCTAAATGTACTTATCAGGAAAAACACAAATTTAAGACTCACTTAAAAAGATCATCTTCTATTCTTTTGTCAGTTATTCTAAGGATGGAATAGGAGCACCTTTTATGGGAACTCTGGCAGAATGTGAGTATGCCTCTCTGCTGTTTTTATGTACTCTTACATGTTAATCTGTGTAATGCACTAATGAATGATCTTGTTGGACTGTATTATCTTGTACCATGTCACTGTATTTTTAACATGAAATACTATAAGTTGCTATTCTGAAAAACAGGATTTAATCCGGATGCTTAAAGTAACTGTATTTAAAGCTCTATAACTGTAACGTTGTTTAGGATTTTTAAAAAGATTTTATTGTTTTAACATTCCATCCTACAAGTACTTAAATACATACCTATCAAGTGAGTAAAAGTTTGAATATGTCAAAGAGTTTTGTGGACTTAGAATGATCTAGAGTGCTGAAGCATTTTGGAAAACTTAATCAAATTTTAAGGAGTGTGTCATTTTATTAGCAAATTTAATGTGGACTATAATAAAAAAAGTATTCTACAGCACAAGTGATAAGATTAGAGTGATGCAAAAATGATTATGTTAAAAATTGATGTTACCAAAGCATTCTTCTCCACTCTGAATGGATATTCTTAGCTCTCATTGGAACGGAATTCTTATAACACCCATACGTAAAATGCCAAAATGCACTAGTTTATTCTTACTGGATTCTTCAGGATCTAATGTTGCTTTGTTGCTTTTTTTTTTTTTCCACGTAATTTACATTTGAGGCAATGGATGATCTTTTCTAAGCTAATACATTGCCTTTTTGATTGGGCTTTTGAAGCACTTCAAGAAAGTAGTACTATGATAGTGCAATAGCATTATAGAGTAGCAACCTACATAGAAAAATATTTCCCTTCATAGAGTTAGTTCAGAAACTTGCAGTTGGAATTAACAGCCTCTTGATGGCACTTGGCACCACAGTAATTGACACTCCTCCTTGTTTTAAGCATTTGAGTTAGCGAGTCTTTGCAGCCTTTCCAGCAACTGTGTTAATAAATTTTCCCTCTTGTCTTCTGATCTTCTGAAATGAAATTAAGTGGAGAACATGGACGTAGTCATAACTCCTCCCTGCTGAGAAATCCAGTGTTAACTGCACAACCAGAACTTCAGAGAAAATAGCTGCATCTTAGATTTTCTGTGCACGTATTGTGGTGAAAACCACACTATTATTTGCTTAAAACGGAGGTTACTAAGAATAAATTAGTATTTTCGAATCACTATCTGAATTTGAGTGATTCAGCTAAAAGAGTTTCCCACTGTATTTAAAACTAATTGTCATTTTCAAAAATATCATACAATTGTCATTTTCAAAATTCTGCTCAATCGTAAAGCCTCTTCTTGCTTTCAAGCAAGATGTAAGTGGTAACAAACACTAAAAACAGTGCTGAAAATTTGTGTTACACCGTTTTGTCTGGGAATCCACTTGCTTTGTTGCCACGCTTAAGCAGAGCAATGTCTGTATCCGAGATGTGACTGAGAGATGACGTCTGGCTATAACTTACAGGGAGGTTATCTTAAGGAGTGACAGAAAATAAAATGAATGATTGAATGCTCTCTAGAGTATCCAGATTCGTTCAGTCACTTCTGTAGCTTGGATTTGTGATGCTGGTTTGGCATGCCTTGAGCTCGCAGAACAGTTTTGTGTTTTTTTTCCACAGAGTTCTATGTCTCCGTAGCTAGCATTGTAAAATAATTCCAAGATCATTTTGTCACAGAACCATGCCAGTTCATTTTATTAAAGTTTGTATTTACTAAAAGCTCTTGACATTTCCTAAATGACAAAGGTGCCTGAATATGTTAGGTGTAACTATATAAAGCATGAGAATACCAAATGTATCCCATGAGTAATATGTTTAAATCTGTTTTATATCCATATTTTGCTAGTACTGCTGACCATCAGGGAAATACAGTAGCTGATCTTCATTTGACACACATCCCTTGTGTGTATATTAATTTCTGTACAGGAGCAGCATTTTGTATTGCAGTATTTCTAGTAAATGTGAAAGTATATTTATTTGTTAATACATTCCAGTTGTTTCATAAAAGTAGAAGTTTTACTTTTGTGATATAGAAATATTTATCTTATATCTGATAATATTAGTGGAAACATCAAATACAGAACAAATTTAAATGAACTAAAATATTAATCAAGTGAACAAAAAAAGTGTGTAGTGCCCATCTCTAATTTCTGTAACAAATTTGAAATTTACATAATGTAAGAACTGATTTCTCAAGCTGCTTATACATCTCTGCTGCATTAGGAAAGTGAGCCTGTACTCACTGTACACTCAAGTCCGTGCACTAACTTTAAAATCTTTCAATAAGCTTCAGTCAGAAACTTGACTCTAAAGCTAACAACACCCCAGAAGAAGTGTTCAGTTCTTTCTAATGTCAGTAGTATTTCAGCAGGGTTGAAAAATAAAGATTTTAATATATTCTAGCGTAAAGTGTTCTTTATTCGGATACAGCTTCAAACACAAGTTCGAGACGCTGATTAAGAATGTAACTTCATGGAGTACGTGTTAATTGTTCCCAAACAGAGCCAAAAGAATGGACACAGTGAAACGAGGCAAAGGGAGTTTGCGTTTAATGAAATGAAATACAGACAGATTATTGCTCCAAATGAAGTTTGTGCTAGGGTTAGTCATTATGTTTTCCCCTTTAAGTATCTGAGTGTGGAATTTGTCCTAAATGTGCTTTCTACTGCAAGCTACTCTATCCTTAAGACAAAACGCAGTTAATTTAAAGTACAATGCCACTGTCTGATTTTTGAATAAAAGTTTTGTGGAATGAAGAAAGGAGTTCATTTCATCATGTTTCATATTTGCAGTGTGATTAACATACATATGACTTTAGTCCTGTGGCATTTATAAGTCTATTTATGCAGGTGGACTCCTGAGCCTAGACTTCTTGGACACAACAGGAGTGGGATTTGGAAGGATGTGGCGCACTGCCCATGTCATTGCAGAATTGCAACATAAGGAGAGGAAAGTTTTAGTCATTTAAAAATGGCCAAAAAATCCAGATTTTCTAGCAAAGCGACATCAGCTAGTCAAACTGTGAAGATCATGAATAAAGGTGATACCAAGGCATAAATATCTGTTCTTTATTTGCAGATATATGGAGTGTTTCTCTTTGCTGTAGAAAAAAAAAAAAAAACTTTGTTGTTGTTGTAGTTGTTGTGACCCTACATATTTTCCTTTTGTTTTCAATAGTGTGTGACATAGTCTCTCAGATACAAATGCTGTATTTATTGTTGAGTCTGTGCATGGGTTGGACAATAGGCAGAATGAAGAAATCTCATAGCAGACCTCTTCAATGGGATTCCACTCCAGCATCTACTGGCATTGCTGTAGTAGTTGTTGTTACACAGGTTTGTATTTATATTCATTCTTATACTGAAATATACAGCTGCTATTAAGTATGACAGAACTGTGAACCAACTAATTTCAATATTTTATGAGGGAGGGAGTATCAAGACTGGGGAAAAAAAAAACAAAACCCACAGCATAATGTGCACCTAGTATGTCTAATAGGTAACAACACCTCCTCTTTACTTTAACAATCTAAGGTGTAGCTCCACAGTATATTTTTGTTCAGCAGTAAAACCACTTAAGAAGTTCCCACAGTTTTTCAAACTCCAGGTTGTGCCAATTGTTCATAGTATTACACTGTAAACAAGATCAATGGAATGATCTAGATTGAATGGGAGAAAAATAAAATAAAAAGGAGATTTCAGCACTATCATTTTACCAATCTGATTTGTAGTGTCATCCTATAAATAGCTGTAATCAGTACAAGTAGGAGTTTGTGAACTACAACATTGGGGTTGACGACAAGCAGCATGGGAAGAAGGATGAGAGAGAAATTCTTACAGCAATCTTCCTGTCACCAAAAAAAGTTGAGACTCCATCCTTTTCTTAGAACCACTCAAACAGAATGTGTAATAGTCTTTTCAGTCAATAAAAGGCAATTCTTGAAAGGTTCATGTGCTGCAGAATTGTTCTTGCAAATAAACAAATGGTCTGACACATAATTTCATTCAAATATTTTCTATTAATATAAATTAGAAAGTCAAGTAAACCAGTAACTTAAAAGTAAATTGTAATGGAGATCATCCAACCCTGGTGGTGTCTTTTGTAAACAAATGTTTTTAAATCACAGCATAAAGACAAGAGGATTTGAAAGCCACTGAGAATGAGAAGAACAGGGAGAAACTGGAGACAGTAATGAGGAAGAGATTATACTAAAGATTTTGTGCCATTTGAGTAATGTCTGTAATTAGTGTTGCTTCCAAACTAAATAAGTGGACTGCTAAAACATTAAGAGTAGCTGGGAGCTGACAGTATTCTTGCTAATTAAGAATATAAACCAAAGCCTATTAAGGTCAATGGGACTGTTGAAATTTAAAGATAGGTTCATTCCACCGTACTTTGACACCCGTCTAGCACCAGAAATTTTACATGCTGGTAGTAAAGAAGACTTCTAAAGTATTTAATTTTATTCATGCTTCTCCACTGGTACATGCATATGGGTGTGTTAGTGCTCTGTCACTTGAGACTGGAAAGTTTTGTTGTTGTTGTTTCCTTTTTACTATACATAGAAAGGGCACTCAGTATCATCAGCTTCATCTTTTTTTAGCTGTGGTAAAAAAAAATGGGGCAGGCATCATATATATATTCTGCTTTCAGTACTGGTCCATGATATATTTACATTGGCTATTTGAGCACCACTGGAGGATTAGTACAAAGTTGGCTGTCTTACTTGTCACCGTGAAGGTGCATCTCTACCACATCTCCCTTCTCAGTACCATTGGGAATATGTTTGGGAGGAGCCTTGTAGGAACAGAGTATGGATGTCAGAGTATGTCGTTGCCTGGGTGGTTCTGCAGTCCATCTCACTGTCTGCTGTCTCCAGCAAAGTTTCCCTGGCACCAAAAGTACCCTTGGCCTTTCTAGAGAGGGTGTTTTTCATCACACAATTCAGTACATAGAAATTTCTGCTAGTTTTCCTCCCCTTAATAGCAAATGTGGTTGTTGAGCTCAGGGGAGCAGATCCCGGGCCACATCAAAGGTGGTGGCCTCAAGATTTCATTCTCTGGATTAGTCTATTGTTCATTGGTCTAGATTGATGTGGGCATCATACCTGCTGTAACATGATCACTTTTATGATAAAAAACCTAGAATAACATCCTTTCCAACCTGCTCTTTCCCAAAATGTCTTATAGGAGAGCTAGCTTCTCCCCTTTCAGAGACTGGACAGACTTACGTGGGTCATCAGAGGTGTTCTCGGGATTGTTGTAGAGGGTACTGGAAACCACCTGTGTTACCTTAAAGCAGCAGATAGAGATTGAACCGCGTTAGTTTTATTGACATTCTACACTACCTGCTCTCATCTCATCACCAGGGAGGTCAAGCAAGCAGACAGCCTGAGAAACCATTTTATTCCTGAATTTATAAGCATTTTTGACTGGCAAACTATCTGTCTCTGCTTTTCTGCAGTTAGTTCAAATTACTCAGCATTGCTTGCCTTTTTTTTTTTTTGTTCCTATTTGTATTGACGGTATTAATTCTTGCCTTTTGTTCTTTCACAAACACCAGCAATTTCCTGGGCTGTGCTTACAGGTTGCCATCGGTGTAGGGTGGACATTGCCACCTAGCCAGCAAATCTCTTGTGGTCATTGTGGCTATGAAGAGGTAGCATCTCAAAGGGAGGGACAAGCCTACCATTTATCATCTCCCCTTGGGTTAACTTGTTCTTTTTTTTGTGTGGGTGTGTGTTTGTTCATCCTCAGAACAAAAGATTCCTGGCCACTCCGCATTCATTAAAGATTCCAGTCTTTGCTGCTGAGGCACAAACCTTGTTCAAAACTTTTTAGTGACGACAAGCCTTTCCTATCACATAGATCTGAACAGTTTCAGCTTTCAGGGCTGTGATCAAAATGCATACTGAATCTTAATGCGTGAGAAGCCGTGCTTCACAGAGGTTCTTCGCTATGTCCCAAAAGGTGTGCTCTGAATGAACTCTGCCTCTGACCTCAGATCTGAAGCATGTTTTGCTGTGCTGAAGTTCATGACACCGGATACCCAAGTACTAGATACAGTTTGAAGCAGCTGGTTGATCTGCCTTGCCTTGCTGCCACTTCTCATTTCCCTTTTGCTTCCCCGTTCCCCTTATCTCTCTGTGATGATCAGTCCCATGTGAACCTGCTCTTGCTGGAGATTGATATGTTATCTTGCCATACAGTCAGTGTTGGCACAGCAAGGAGGAGAAGGGGTTCTACCGTAATTGTTTCCTTCTGACAAAAGAGACAACTGTCTGGTTCTTCGTTGTGCAGATGTGGAGGTCCGACTTGTATAACTGGAACATCGAGATGATGACCGGAGCAAAGTTTTCCCAGCAGCTTGAGGGAGACCAGGACTGGGCAGTGGTGTCCACTGGAGAACCAAGATAAGTCAGAACTATGTACAGGTGCTGTCAGGCATTTCAAACAGTGCATGATGTAAACAAGGAGATGGTCATTCACCTTTATTTAATGGAGAAGCAGTTGGACTTTAATGTTGGACATAGCTAGTGTGAGTCAGCTCTTCAGCTGTGCACCTACCCAGCTCATCCAGTTCTTTCGTAGACAGCCTGAGCAACAGTTGTTCTGCTGGATAACAAGTAGGATATTCACCCTGATTTCTTCCCAGAGCTGAAACGTAGTTCTGCTCAATGGTAACAAAAAAATGCGTCCAGTTTCAGCTTGAGCTTGTTGGTGTCTGGGTGTTCTTTCAGCTTACTCCTGATATCACAGCTAAGTGAGTAGATACGTGTCTTTCTGTGGATAAGGTGAGGGACGTCAGGGCTCATTGACCTTAATTCCTCAGGCATGGCCAACCAGTGAGATTTTGACTTCAAGAACAAGTTTGTCAGTGAGAGCTCTCCCTTCACTGAGAACATATTGCCTCATCTGTTGTAACCTAGAAACACTCCACAGCACAGATTTCTTTTTTATAGAATACTGCTTCTCTCCAGTGAGTGAGAACAGTTCCAGCTCACAGGAAGAGCAGTGACACATGTTCACCTTCTCCAGGTTTCTCATGTGTTGCACTGACAGGTCCATTTCTGCCTCTGATGCTTCTGCCTTCTGCTTCTTGTAGTAACCTAGTGAAGCTGAAGGAAGCTGGACTTATGTGATCTTACGTTGTTGTCACTACAGTCTTTATTCAACTGATTTCTGTGTTGTCTGCACGATTTACATTCTTTAAAGGGCTCATCCAGAGCATACCATGCTTTCAGACGCTGTTTTCCCATTAGGATTTGGACTTTGTTCTCATGACTCCTTTACTCCAGCTCTTTGTCATCTTCTCATGAAAGTGGCTTCCTTCCTTGCTGTTACTTTTGGTGGTAGGTTAAGAAAAATTCAAACCCTCATGATCTCTGTTCTTTAAGGTTGAGGTAGCTCTGTGTCTACCTAAAATTTCTTCTTTAAGTGTTATCATACCTTCATCTGTCAGTCTGTATCTCTTCAGCCCCAGCTGCATGGTAGTCTCAGGAAGATTCCTGAGATTATGTTTTTTTGTTGTTGTTGCTTTTTAATATTCTCAGAGAGTGTATGTCCAGTCCAGGAATGTTAAAGACTGCCTCTTCCCATGCCTAAATTACAAAAAAAACAAAATACTCTGTAGGAGAATGCAGTGATTTTCCAACTGGTAAAACCCTTGTTGTTGCCTGGGTACATTCTACCTGAACTGAAATAGCTTCTGCATTGAGAATTCATCACTTTCAGACCAAAACTAGTGCTTTAGCCACAACTCCACCAAACACTGTGTTCTATCTCAAGGTTTCAGAAGTAGTTTAGTCTTATTTCAGTCATAGTCCTTGAGAGGATTCTCAGTCGAATAATTTGATCGTTGTAAGGTGTTTGCTTGGAGCTACCCAGAAACAGAGCATTATAGTGGCAGTGTTTGAAGAAGTTGGCTGGATGGTTTACTACTAATCCATGACATTCAGGATGTGTGCTTCACACTTCTCTCTCTTTCCCATCCTTTCATTTTCTATCCAGGTGGTTGAGAAGTAACTGAAGTGGCAGCAGTCATGCTCACAGTGTCATGGCTCGAGTAAGGGAAGGAAAAAAGGAGAGAGTACTCTCAAAGGATATTCCAAGTGAAAAAAATCTAGTCTCAACTGATGAGACTCAAGGACACCCACCTTTGGAATGCACAGGTGGATTACACATTAAAAAAAAAAAGTTTATATCAGTAACCTTTCTGTCTTTATGATATTAATGTAATTAGAGAGCCTTTGAATTTGCTCAGAAAGGAATCTGACTAATTTAGATTTCTAAATTGAGGCATACAATGTCTCCTTCTGAAGGCCTTTAGCGCTACTTTGCTCATATAAATCAAATTTGACTACCTTTCTTCAGAAAGCCTGCTTTATTAGACACCTGAAACCTAAGTGCAAGTTAGATGTCTGCAGTAGGTGGACTGGATTCCAGTGTATATTCAGTTCTTCAAATGCCACTCATCTGCTACATGCTTCTGGGAGTCTAAACTTTATGAGTATTCTAATTTGTAATGTTACTCTTGAAAAGGTTTTATTCGGCAAGACCCAACTCTACAAGTAGGCGCCTGCTTTCTATTCAACTAAGATTCGGAAAATAGGCATCTCTTAGTCTGTTTTTCTTTAGAAAATTTGTCAATACTCTTTCTCACAGTCCTCCTGCAGCACTGAGTTCTACAGCAAGGAAGACGATGCAATTTTTCTGGGAGTTAAGGAGGATTACGATCTTCTGTGTATTATCTGTTGGCTGGAGTGCTTGTCCAGGTGTTGCAACAGCATTTGGAACCTGTGACGCTGCCTTTCGTAGTCCCTAGGAGGTTTCCAAGCCAGTTGCTTGCAGAGTCAAGCTCGCTCACAGTTTCTGACCTAGCTGATTCTGAATTCTTTTCTCCACGATGGCACGGCTTCAATAGAAGAGGTGGAGAGTGGCCCACCCAAGAACAGCCTATAGCCTGGCAGCTAGGGCTCTCTCCAAGGAGGTGGGAGATGTGAGTTGGATATCCTTTAGGCAAAGACGGGAATTGTGGGAGATCTAAGTTCAACCTGGGTGAATGCTTTAGCCCTCGGGCTATTGTATAAAAGGGGCAGCAGCACCACCCTCTTACTTCCCCATCTTTAAAAGGAAAAGTGAATCCTGTTAGGATTTTGAAAGAAAAGGCGTAGTCGCCTGCCTTTGAAACAAGCTTTACAGGTTGTGGATCCCAAGTGGAAGGAGACACCTCCCTGTAGCTCAGTGGAATCGTTTCAGTGGGCTTCCTGCTGAGTAGGCTGCCTGTTTAACTACATGACTATTTTGGAACTTATGCTAAAATGCTGCATTCGTTCTACCCAAATGAGAGGAAACTTTAACTTGTCAAACTTTCTAAAAGTTACCGAATGCAACAAATGAAACCCTGTTCCTGCCAGTCACATTTGGAGTAATAGGTAGTGCCAAAGCAGCAACTCAGCCTAGGTTGTGGGTTATTTTCTGTAACATGGCCAGTTGTGCTGATAATTTGATCTGTCATGGGAAGGGTAATCGGCATTTAATGTAACCTCGTTTTTTCTAAATGTACATTGCTGTTGTTCTTTTCCAGAGCCTTTTATTAATTTGGGAACAGTTTGAAGATACTAATCACCACAGCTACCATTCACACCATGGCTTAGCAAGTGGACTGCTTATTGGCCTCAGAGTTTGCCTAGCCTTGTCGTTGGCTGCGGGTCTTTACCAGATCATCACAGTGGAGAGAAGCACACTGAAAAGGGAGTTCTATATCACCTTTGCCAAAGTATGGGTTACATCATAGAAGTTGATCCCTTTTGCTGTAAAAGTAATTGTGGCACGCAGTCGACTGAAGCACTAAACTGTTTTCCTCCATATGAAAGTTAATATTTAAGTGTCTGATTTGATTAAATTGCACTCTGTCATCATGCTCTGAGCAGTCATTTTAATTTGACAAGGAGTATAGAGCTTTTTTAAACAGAAATCCCACCTTTCATTGTGTGGTTTTCACTCTGTTGATTGAAAATTAAACAATGGATTCATAAAAAAGACAGAAATGTAAATGCAGTTCCTCTAACTGTCATCTCTTTCTTCTTAGTTGGCGTATAGTTATTTTATAACTTATACTCTTCTTCTCTTTCAGGCCTGCATTCTCTGGTTTTTGTGCCACCCATGTCTTGCAACCGTTTCTGTAATATTCAGAGAATATCAAAGAGAAAAGGTATGTACAGGCAAGATAAAAGAGATGGAATTTGAATAGTAGTTGTTCTTCATGTTCACTGTTTGTTAGCAAACTCATGCTCTTAGGCTGTTAATCTTATGACCCCAAAGCAACTTGAAAAGTCTTAGTCACACAGCTCTTATTGATGCTAATGTGAGTCATATTTTACAAAGGCATACTGGGTTTGAATCATCTAAGGGTAATCGTTTCTAGACTAAGGGGGGGTGGGGAGATGGTTAAGTCAAAGGAAAATGTGGAGGGGGTGTTTTGTTTTATTGTTTGCTTGTTTGCTTTTTAATTAAAAACACCTTGGGGATTCTTTTAACAAAGCTAGTAGAAAGATAAATCAGTGGATTTTTTTTTGTTTGCTTTTTAGTCTTCAGCATTTAAAAGCTTTATGTGGCTAAATAGGTCAGGGAACCTGTAGCTGAACTGTATTCTTTAGATTAAGAGATCTATCCAAATGTGTAGTTTGGTTTGTAAGCTCTAAACAGTTAAAAACAAAAGTGGACTCATTGGGTTTCTCGGTTGCTTAAACATATTGGAAACTGGAGAACTAGTGTGTGGAGCCTGCCATGTTCAGATAAAGTGCACGTCTATTCTCGGGTGATTGACTACTTCATTCCAGGGTAGAGTTTGCTGCTTTTCTTTATGGTTATAACCATCTGTGCATTTGTATGCAAATATTTTCAGAAAAAAAAAATAAGCTTTTATTTGTGCAGGGAATATATGAGGGGAGAAAACATACTACTAAAAAATATAGTACCTGAAATACTGTGTTTGATTCTTTTTGTGTAAAGAATTAAACTTGGGAGGAAAAAAAGAACTCCTTTTGATCAACCAAAAGTCTCTTTGTTAGTAGTTTCTTGGTGAAAATATCATTGAGGTAGGATGGGCAATCTTTAGAATTGGGACCAGTACAGGAAATTTTGCAATATTTTGAGAGTTTGAGTTTACTGAAGGGAGGTTACAGTTGCTCTGCTCTTGAATTTTGAGAAAGTTTAACCATTGTGTGCAGCTCCAGTTCCTACCTTATGACAATTTAGCTGTGTTTTTCCTTATTTAAATGCACTTAAATATAATAAAGGAATACATGATCAATGAATACCATATTTATGGAAGAAAAATGTGTATTTGAAAAGACCCTCTG
This sequence comes from Aythya ferina, assembly GCF_964211825.1. Lineage (NCBI taxonomy): Eukaryota > Metazoa > Chordata > Aves > Anseriformes > Anatidae > Aythya > Aythya ferina. The sequence continues at coordinate 54,104,671 of NC_140296.1, forward strand.
TACCTCAATTCAGACTTCTGCTTGCTCAGAAACAGTAGTTACCTTTATGGGTTTGATAAGAACTGCCTTATACATCTACAGATCAAGAGGCTTGCTCTGAAAAGAGGTCTAAGTGAGACTGATAAATGACTACCATCAGAGCTCCATGACTGTGCTAGTGCAAAGTGTTTTCAGGCTTTTTTTTTTTTTATTATTCATCTCTGTTTGTTGTAAGAATAGAATATCTAAACATCACCTCTGCTTGTGGAACTGCATGGGTGGTGAATTGCAAGCCTGAAATTCCCCAGAACAGAGACTGCCAGAAGGGGTTATGTGACTTGCCCAGGGCTATCTACAGATTCAAAAACATCCAGGTGTGAGAGCATGAATCCTGGACCTGAGGTTCACATTCAAATCTTTTGTAACTGCAGCAGCATTAAAAGGTTTAAAGTTAAACTTCAAGCACTTATATAATGTGCTGGTAAAAATGTACTTGGGTTTGTTTTTCACTTACTTTTTCCCTTCTTTGTTTTTTTTTTGTCTTTAGATTATTACCATAGGTGTTATCCTCTGTCAGAGCATCTCCATGGTTATCCTCTACAGACTTTTTCTCTCTCATAGTCTATATTGGGAAGTGTCTTCATTATCATCAGTGACATTGCCACTAACAGTATCCTCTGGACATAAAAATCGACATCACTTCTGAGATGTTTAGGAAGAATACGTTATGTAATAAATGTGCAATAATGACCCAAACATACAGGTATTTATGTCACAGGTATGTGATACATCAGTTTCACTGGAAAACCGGTTGGTGATATCAGAGCACTTCACGGACCTTTGGTCTGACACAGTCCTTAGATTAATGTGTTTCAAGTATTGCTGAGTGGGAAAAATCCATAATTTGAATCATTTCCTGAAGATGGTTTGTGGGTAGCACATGGTGCTGAGCCATGTCACAGAAAAGTACAATAATTCTTTTCTCTCCCATTCACAGCCACAAAAAATATTCCTGCTTTGTATCAATACTAAGTTTGAAGGTCTTATAAAATGCAGTTCTTAAAATGTCGACAAGCTCCAACAAGTCTGAAATAGGCCAGTTGTGAAATTGGTGTGATGCATAACGACGAATACAAGTTCTTTTATTTTTGTGCTTTAGAAAAAAATACATTTTATGTATAGGGATAAAAGGGGAAACAAAAGAGGGAGAGTCCACTAAGAACGTATATAAATGTTTACAACTAACCGTGGGAAATTTTTCTTTAGTATTGGTGTAAAAGAAAAGCATTTTTTGCAATTACTGTTCATATTGGTTAGAATTTTAATGGGAACGGAAATAGAGTTTATATTTTCCTTTTTTTGAAATAAATGTAACTAAAAATCTCACCCAGTAAAGTTCTAAACAATATTTGAGGCTTAGAAGATATAGTAACATAAAGGTAATTAAAACAGCAGGCTCGCAAAAAAAAAGGCAAAGAAAATGGAATGGGTGATGTGGTACTAGAATTTTAATCCTGATATAATTCATTTCTCTTACACTGAGGATTCAATCATAATTAAGCCATATACACAGATTAAATTAACAGAAGCATTTCAAATAAATGTTGGTTTCAGTCATCAACTACCCATGAATTCCTGCCCAAGGATACTTAATCAGGATTAAATTTTCTATGAATAATTGAAAAACAAAATACTCACTGGATTTGTTATAATCCATGTTGGCACTGGGTTCTAAGTAGTTGCCATCTTCCATCCATTGTAATAAAGCCATACTACTTTGTGATGCCCTAGCATTCAGAAAGCCAGTGTAAATATATACTTTATTGAAGTGCCTATTTATTGAGTATGATGAAATCGTGCTGACATTTTTTCCTTCGTAATAAGAACATACCTATTACCATTGTGACTGCAATCGTTCTCTTAGGATTTACTTTATTATTTTTCATATTTTAGATTTCTCGCCATACAAGTGTGTTTCTTCACGACGCCGATTTTATTTCCTAGTAAACAAATGTTTGTTTCTTCTTAATAGTATGTATTTAATTATGCCTTTTTGAAAATGTGAAGACACCAGGGTTCTAGCTTTAAAATAACCCTAACTTTTCCATGCGTGTTTGCCTCAGCTGTGAGCATAGTTGAAACATAAGTCTATTCCATTTCAGTTTAGAGGTGAAAGTAGACATTTGCCTTTGACTAAGGCAAAATGGCAACATGACAAAGTTGCTCATTAAATCATCTCCTTTCTTATTGTTTGTAATTCAGATCAAGAATGGCAGGTTGAGGCTGGAAAAGATGAGATATTATGATTTCACACAATCTTCAGAGTGATTAAAAGATTAATTATTACATTCCTCTGATAACCACACAAAAATATTATTGGTTAAAACTTCAGTCTTTATTTCCCTGCTTATCTCTGTACTTTTCATCTTCTCAAGAAAAAAGCATCCTGTTTTTGATAAGTCTCCAATAATGCAGTAAAAGAGTTCTATCTGTCCTCATGTATAAGACATGAAATTCACACACAAAATAGAATTTTCTGATAGACACAAGAGCTACTTTATAGTTTATGATCTGTCGTGATAAAAGTTTTAACCTATGCAGAAAAATTGCATGTGACTTTCAGAATAGGCACTCTATTTATTTCATTCTCCAGAAGTACTTTCTTACTTCCTGTAGTCCCTCTGACTTCAGCCTGCCAGTGTTAAGGTAAATGATATCTTAATTTGACCTTTTAAGTATACCCTACAACAATTCATAAAATGAATTCAGAATTCATAGTTCATCTGGGTAAAAATACAAAGCATCAGATGTTGTCTCTTAATCTTTTCCACATTGCTCCGTAAGTCAACAGGTAACATTATCCTCTTAGTCTGGCATTGAATCCAATGATTTGAAAATAAAATTTTGATTTTACTATTAATGTAACTGTAGCAATTAAGTATCACTTTCTCATGGTAAGCTGTACCACGGACATGCGTTTCTGCTCAGGTCTGTTAGCGTTCCTTCATAACCAACATCCACTGGTGTTCTGTTATTAAATCACTAACGCATGCTGTAGCAGTGGGTCAGGATGACTGTGCTAATACTCAAGATGTCAGTTAATTCGGTACGTGATACCCATGGGTGTGGGGTGGCTGGAGTCTTCAAATATGACCTATTTACAAAACTTCTTGCCTACCTAAACTCTGGCTTGAAGTTCACTGCCTGAAGAAAGGTTTGAATATGTGAAATTCTCCCTGCTTCCTAACTTACATTTTTAACAAGACCAATTGATAAAACCTTGTTTTTTTTCATGCTTATTCACATATTGACCCATTTAACCGTTTTGGTTTCGTAACCTCATCTTAGGAGAATAGCTTCCAGGCTTCTTTTAGTTGTCTTCAATCAGTGCATCCTGCCAGAAAAGCTTTCTCTTTTTTCTCAAACGTGCTTTCCATCACACACGCACACCCCCCAAAAAAAAAAAAAAAAGTTTTGCGTCGCCAAACTGTAGCTCTGGCTGATCTGAGCAACTCATGATGCACCCACCTCAGCTACACACCAGATGACAGCAGTGGACAAAAGCACTCCTTCAGCATGCCCGTAGCCCCAGCGCATAAATGGCATGGTTTTGTGCCAGCTGAAAGCAGTCATGGACCCGGGGAGCTCTCAGCGGGAGGGCTGTAGCCAGCTTGCAGACTCCCTGCCACCTCACCCGCTGCAAAGAGAGAGAAACACGCTGCGTGCAAAGGCAGCGCTACCAGCTGCTGGCCGGCCGTGCTGAGCACAACTATTTAGCTGGGGCTGAATGGCAGCTTCGTACTTGTTAGTTTTTGTGCGTCGCGTGGTTCTGTTTTAAATAAAGTTGCAGAGAGAGGGTATACTAATTCCATTGTCTGTGAGTTTCGGTGCTTGGAAAAGATAAGTATACATGGACAAGATTGCAAACCGAAGTTGTTTGCACTCTGAAGAAACTCACTTCAGTGCATGAGAGGACGTTTCCTTGCCAGTCGTTGCCTTTTCTACTGGCACAGATGCCAGTTAGTGTCAATTCTGATTTATTGGTTGGGGGGAGGATCGTTGTTCAGGAGGAATGAGAGTGAGATCAGCAATTCAGCCTCCGAGACCCCCCACACACTGCGAGGAGTGGTAATCTTGCATGGCTCCTGACCCGGGCTGGATTGGAACCAGTGATGTAGAGGTTGGAACAATGCTCCAGCTCATCCCCTAAGCTATTCGCTCCCATTCCGTGTAGGGTATGTTGATTGTGCTTTTATTTAAAGTGCTTCAGGTAGGAAAAATGAATATTTACAATTAAATATATGTAAATGGAAGTGGAAAGGCTTGATTGGAAAAATATCAAGTTTCTAATACATATTACTATACTAAGACCTCCCACACAAGACAAACATTTATAGTCAGACCTAATAAATATTCCTTTCTGGTTCCAGTGCTAATGGAGAGCCACAGAGGTATCAAAATCTTTTTGTTTGCATCTCCGTCCTCTACAGAACTGGAAGACTGTTTGATTCAGTTTGGTTCTGGTTTATTCTGTGTGATGCCATGCCTCTACTCGACACTTTTTACAGATTGCTATAAATGTTGGCTGGGCTGGCTAAAACCGATGATTATGTTGTACCTTGGAACTCTTTTTGTGTGACTATGCAATGTACAAGGGGCAGGTGATCCTTGCAAATGTCGAACATTAAAAGAAAATATTAAGCTGTTTTTCAAAGGATCGTTCTTTAACCACACTGAAACGCCACTAGGCTGTGATTTTGAGCAGTAAGTTTTGATTCTAATTTTTCTTAAACCATTCTTTCCTACAGGTCCTGTCGCTGTCTGTCAGAATCCCACCTCTCCCACCGCACACTCTCTGTTCCTCCCCTTTCCCCCCTCTCTCACACATATGATTTTGAGCGTAATGGGTGTCATTTCTCTCTCTATCTCTCCATCTGTTCCCACGATCAACACTCACAGTCCAGCCCCTACTTTGCATCTAGTATGCGTATTCTCTTCATCCTTGGTCTGTTTTGATTTCACGCTTTTCCTGTCTCTCCTTTGCCCTCTCCACCATGCCTTTGGTCTCCCTAGCCATCAGAGACCTGAGGGTGTGGTTTGACATTGCAGCTAATTTGGGCTGTTTGCTGCCAAAAAGAGTGTCCCTGTCCCCTGGCTGTGTGCTGCTGTTGCTTCCCTTGCAGTGGCACTGGCTGTCACCTCCCAGCTTAAGGGAGTTGGAGTCAAGGAGTTAAACCGATAGAAAACTCAGCCTGTAGCAGCAGCAGGAAGAAAAATCAGATTCGTTCTCCATGGTTTTAGCACACTGAACCAGCTCACTGGGATTTTTTGAGCACCAGCAGCACTGCAGGGGATGGGTAGAGCGGGCAGGTTGAAGAGGGGCACGATCCCCTTTGGAAGGGCAGCTGCAAGGTCGGTCAGTCTTCTGCAAACCATAGCCTAGTGACTCCCAACTCTATCTCATGCACGTCTTCTGCTAGGTTCTGCGTGCTAAGAACTGGCCTCTTCTTTCCTTAAAGCCTCTTTAAGAGTAGTGTCGGGTTGTTTGGGGGGTGGGTTGTTTTTTGTTTTTCTGGCTTTTTTTTTCAGTAATGGGAGAACAATTCTGCTGCTTTACAGTACTTTCAGATGAGCAGGGTCTCTGCAGCCCTGCAAAAGGGGCCAGGAGGTGTCACAAGCAGCCCCCGGTTTGAAGCAGTTTTGAGGGAAGAAGAGGCAAGCAACATGAAAACAGCCACCACTTGAGTGGCTGCCAGTCTTTTCAACAGGTGGCAGCATTGGGGTGGAAGGTAACCATGAAGATCACACAGCTTTCCACGAGGTCTGCCTGCACGTAGGGAGAGACTTCATCTGAGCAACTGCAACCCAAAGAGCCGTGGTTTGCAGCACCAGGTACTCTTGAAGGCTACTTCTATCCATCCATCTGCTGAGATGCAGCTCTTCATGCGGCTCCGATAGGATGGAGAGGATCTTTCTTACCTTGCAGTCAAGTACTGAAGCATGCACCTGGGCTGGTTAGTTAGTTTGGCTTTTAATGCTGCAACAGCAAGAAAAATGACCGAGGGAGGCTGCAAATGAGCAATCTCAGGAATCTCTTCTTCAATACAGCGGTCAGAGCTGAAAGAACGTACATCTGTGCTGTTAGAGTGGGTACTTTTTGCCTCCTTTCTGACCATGCGAGGCTCCCTTTAAACCGTGGAATTATTTTCAAATCAAATTTTGTAAAATGGAGCTGTTAGGATGAGATCAAAATTTACATAAGCCTTCTATTTAACCTATTACCTATGAAAATTTACTTCAGGCTGGAACTTGTTTTCCAGAGTTTACAGCATACAAAACAAATGGTTTTTAAAATTTCCTTACTTATGAGTACCTTAAATTGTGTTTTCTGAAAGGGAAAAAAAAAAATCTTGGAACATTACCAGTTTAATTTGCATTTTGGCTCTGATGTAACTCAAAATAGATTAGATTAAAAAAGGAAATTTGGCAAGTGATTACTCAATTACATGATTTTACTGCTTTGGTATTTTGAAAATAAAAATGAACAGATCTGTTTTACTTTGAAAAGTGCCTGGTGCACGTGTGCTGTAACCACTTTTCAGAAACCATATGGAAGGTTCCTTACACTGCATATGGCAACGCTACCCGCAGCTCAGATGCGCGGTCCTGCGACAGACTACACGAGCTGCATCAGCTCCAGGGGGGTCAGGGCGGTTTTAATCCATGCATTCGGATGATGCTGCGTCAAAGTCATGCAGAGCGCCGGGCTTGGTTTGGAGAACCCAGCAAGTTCAGGATGGCGGGGCTGCATTGCTCCTTTTTCATAGAAAGGCAATGGGGGAGGGTATTGTGCAAGGCGCAAAGGTGAGCAGTACCAACAAACACTTTAAAGATATTTCCTCATCTGGAGCTGTGGGTGTCTGATCTCTGTGCCTTCCTCGTTGCTGGATTCCCGTGCACTTGTGCCTCCAGCCCCTCTATTTGTAGCCTCTGCTGACCCCTAGAAGACAAGCAAATGGTGACAAGCTCCCTGCAGTCTGTTTGCATTGCTCCTCGAAGTGGTGAGGGACGGGGCAGTGCTATAGTTTAACCTGAGAAGCAGCAGGGTCTGCTGGTGTTCCTGTCACCCTGTTTTCATTAGTGAAGTGACAGGGGGAGAGAGAGCATCCGCTCCTCGCTCACCGCCTTGTCCCCTTGGGGTGCCTGGGGCTCTATTTGTTGTTTTCAGGTCTCCGTTCTGGAGATGTGCACTCAGTGACATTATCTGGTCACTTCCCTGCCCTTTTCCACAGGGCGATTTTGGTCCTGGAGAGATTTTCCTTACATGCGTGTGCAGCTGTCCCCTCTGCACGCAGTGCTGCAGCGTGTGCCCGTGCCTTCAGCGCAGAGCCAGCTTTCTTGGTGGTTAATTACAGCGAAGTCACAGCAGCTTCGCGTGTCAGAAACCTTACCTCGGTCCATCCCTGCCCCGGCGAACTGCAGCTTTGCTGGTTGGTTTGAACGGGGATTAAGCCTCTCTAAATACTCATTTCGGTGTAGCCGTGATGGTGCAGACCCGGAGTCCTGACACCGAAAGAGCAGAATATGCCAGGTCGTTGTTAGAAATGAATAAATGCCTTTGGAAGAAGCAGAGAGGAGCGGCGATGGGTGACTCGCTTGGCTGCAGAGCCCGTGGGGTTGCAGTGAGCTGGCCCTGGCTGAAGAGGGATCGCTGCCTCAGTAGCACACAACTTGCAGTGTGGTGGCAAATGCTCTGCTTGCATGGCAGGGAGGGCCTGCCTCGTCCCCCTCAAAATCTGTTAGGAGCCAGTGTGGCACATGAGGCTGCGCTTTGCCCTCAGGTTTCCTCCTGCCACCTCTTACAGGTAACTATTTTCAGCTACTGCAAGCCTGCTGGTTGGCAGAGCTATTGCTGGGAAGCATGAGATGTACCTTTTCTGTCCAAAATAAAGCTCATCTCAAGACTGTCTTTGCTTTTCCTTCATGTTTTCATTTTTCTTGTATTGAAACGCGAAGCGATGGCCTTCAGGAGTCTCCGCTGCCACGTGGGACTTTGTCACTGAAGCCATCAGTACACAAGGACCACTGCTGCTTCCCCTCGAGACCTGCATACCCTTATTTTCCCCACCTTCCCACCTGTGTGGGAGCGAGGGAGCCAGCTCCGGTCTGTGTCAGTGCTGCCAGTGGTCCCAGGCGCTCTGGGACTTATGGATGGACAAGGCACCAGGCTGTCACCCAGCAGCAGGAGAGGAGCTAAAATCTCAAAATCTCCTAGCTGTTAGCTACCAGCTTTGTAGCTACCAGTGCGTGTGTTATGCACAGTCTGTGAGTTTCAATCCCCTATCTCCTAGGTCTGTTCCCAGAGACCAAAGGGGGCAGGAGCACATATAGGTGGCTCTCACTGGCAGTGAGGTTGTCACATCAGGCAATGGCATCTGTTTTGTGAGGGGTGGTGGAAAGCTCTTGTGTTCTGGAGGTGAGAGTAGGATGATAGGACTGAGGGAGAAAATCCCTGCCTGGGCACTGCATCCCTATGGGAGCTGCAATTCATGCATCACTCAAAGTCCAGATTTCACCAATGAGTCTTCGATTGGTCTAGAAGTTATCTAAAGTCCTAGGCGGGTATGTGGTTATCCCAAAAAGCTTCCCACTTACCCAAACAGCCCCAAAACAGCCGCTGTCGCCTGGGCCACGCATCGCAGAACGGGAATTGGAGTGGCGCCTGAAGAAGCGTTTCGGAGGCTCGCTTGGGTTAACCTCATGGAGCACAGCCATAACCCTATGGGGCTGCGGAAGGCCTGCACACGGGGATTTGGGCTGGTGACCCCTTCTGCTTCCCCTGCCCTTAATTAAGCCAGGGAGTCCCGTGTGCTGCGAGCCTGGCCTCTGCCGGGGGATGGAGGAAGAGGAAGAGGAGGAGGAGGAAGAAGAAGAGGAGGGGACCCCTCTGAGCCCCCCTCGGGCTCCTCGGCTGTCTCCCCCTTCTCGCAGCTATGCTCCCCGTTAGCCGGGAAGGGGATGGCAGAGGGAGGAGCAGCGGGGCGAGGACCGGCTGCTGCCACCGGGGGTGGCCGCGCCCGGCTGGGGGGACACCCCGACCCCCGCTCTGTGTCCGGCCAAAGCAAAGCCCCCGGCTGTGGCTGCTCAAGTGGCTGCAGCCCTGTGCCCGGCACCGCCACCACTCACCTTAATACAGCCGGGGGGGGGGACATTTGGGCATCTTCCCGTGCCTTGCTCGGTGCCGGGGGACTCCGGGAGGGGGGGCAAGGAAGGGCCGGGGGCGGCCGCTCCGCCCGTGCCGCGGGCACCGGCACCTGGGGGAGCATCGCTTTGGGTTGAGCTGTGGCTCTTTTTTCTTTATTATTATTTTTTTTTTCATCCCCAGCCCGCAATTGTTTTACTACACCTGAGCCCCGCTCCGCTCCGCGCCCGGCAGAAGGCAGGGCACGGCTCCTGCCCGGCGAATGAGGGGAGGGAGAGGCAGGGGGCCGGGGAACTTTACCGGAAAAAAAAAAAAAAAAAAAAAAAAGTGTGAAATAAAAGGAGTCTTTAGGAAAAAAAAAAAAATCCCGAACGTGTGTGCGTGTGTGTTTTCCTGCCAAAGCAGGATGTCAAATGCTGTCCTTTCCCCCTCTTTTTTCAAGCGCGCTAAAAGGAAAATTCTTCACAGAATCTTAAAGAACTTTTTTTTTTTTTTGACACAACAGCTGCAAAATCTATTTTCTAAACAAAGATTTATACATATTTATATGAGCTTAATCCAGATTTTTTTTTAATAAATCATTCTCAGAACTGCAGAGGTAAACTATATGTAAATACCTCAAGTAATAGGCTTGTAGTGCAAATCACATCATTTTATCTTCAATTTTGCATTCGTTTTTCTGGCTTAAAGGTGCATCAGAGATATGCATTTTAGCATATTCAGAACACGGGGCGTGAAATTAAATGTTTGACAGAGTGAGAAAAATATACAGACTTTGGAGATGCCTTAAAAATAGTAATTTATGCAGATCTAGAGGAGTGAAATCATTTGCAATGGAGTGACCCTCTCTCCAGGAATTTTTTGCTCAGTGTTCTTCTCTAATCTCCTGCTGTATCTTCATTTTTCATTGAACTAGCCAGTTTTCTGCGAAGCAGTCTTGTAGATAAGGGAAGTGCTAAAAGAAGAAGAAAGAAGAAGCTCAGTGGGTCCGTTTCCATTGCACTTTTACCCAAGGCAATGGGCAGAATTTAACGGATTCCTTCCAACATATGTTTTTGCCAGATAAGTAAACAGTGTGTGTCGGAAATGAAAAAGCATTTGCAATTTAATGACATTACAGCTCTCAGCTTAGGCTGGCGTGCTGCGAGGCGAAAAGCAGAAAGAGAGAGGAGAGTAGAAAGAGAAAAAGAACAAAGTTCATCTTCCCTTTTGTGCATTTTTATCAAGGAAAATATTACTTCTTTCCCCCTCTTGTTCTCTTTTCTTTTTCTCTTTGCTTTTTTGTCTCACTCATTTACATTTTTTTTCTTTCCTCTCCTTTTCTCTCCTCTGTTCACTTTTACCTTTCTCTCCCACCGCCACAGACCCGTTTCCTTTCCCCACCCCCCCTCCCTTTGTGTCGCCGCATTCATCCTTTTTTTTTTTTTTTTTTGCGGGCCATTCACTTTTTTTTTTTTTTTTTTTTTACCTAGAGAAGCCGCTTATCCAGCGATGTATCTCTCCTTCCCCCCCCCCCACCTCTCCACCCCCCCCCTTTACCGTGCTGTCCTCCCGGCGCAGCGGCTCCCAGCCACCGCCGGCACCGTCGGCGGGATCGTGGCTCTCCGTCCCGTCCCGAGGGGCGACAAACCTCGGCCCCTGTCCCCCGGGGGGACCCCGGCCCACCCCCGGGCTGGGTGCGAGGACGAGCCGCCGGCAAGCCCCCTGGTCCGGGCACACGTCTGAAAGGGGGGGGGGGGGGCTCTGGGGACGTGTGTGTGTGTGTGTGTGTGTGTGTGAGTGTGTTTCTTTTAACCATGAAATTACATCTTCCACATCTTCCAGATCCGGTACTTGGTAAGTAAAAAGGGAAATCTGGTCGGACATAAGGAGGTAAAGTAGCTAGAGGTGGTAATTTAATCAAGCGAGGATATATTTCAATGTGTTTTTTTTTTTTTTTCCTGGTCTTCTAGGCATTAGCACTTTAAATTCATTATGGCTGTTTGACAGATATATGCAGCCTTAAGGATCTAAAAATGAAATCCAAGAAGTATAGCCTGCTAGAGGACATATATTGAAGTTAAGAGATTAAAACGGTCTAACCATTGCAAACAGAATGGAACATCTCGCATTTCTCATTCCTTATAAGCATGACTATTTTGCAGATGTTAAATGCGGTCTGCTCTAATTATGAACGAGGGGATGGGGGGACCCGCTCGAGAGCCGAGGCTTTCTAACTTTTATATTGATGAAGTGGATATTAGAAAGACAATATTAGCTCCTGTGCCGTCTCAGGCTCGGGAAGTTTTACATGGGGGATTTTCTCTATCAATAATTTAATAAGGAGGCTGCAGCAGCAGCAGCCTCTCCTACATGCTTTAAAGACTCGAGGATCGTGCATGAATTTCCTATAAGGCGAGTAACAAAAGCGCCAAATGAGAAAAGCGGGTCTTTTCTCCGTCTAACTGGGACACCGAGGACTCTGTGTCATTACAGCAATTTAGCAGCGTTAATGATCTGTAATATTAATACATCATACTTGAAAATGGGCGAGAGTTGTCATAATTAAACGCATTAAGCCACAATTAAAAACTCATCTGAGCGGTTGTAAAGATACCGGCGGCGATAAGGCTGCTCGTCGCGCTCCGAGCCCCCTCTGCCCCGGCGCCTTCCTCCCTGCGCGCCCCCGCTGCGCGCCCCCGCGCGGATGGGGATGGGGGGGGAGCTCCGGGAGCGCGCCCCCGGCGAGCTGCGAGGGCTTCTCGCTAGCCCAGGCTGCCCCGAGGCTTGCCCCCAGCCCGGCCCTAATAATTGCCAAAGGAGCTCAGGCTCGGGCAGGTCACTGCTGATGGACAGCTTAGAGTGCTTCCCCTTCCCATCCCCCGGTGGGTTTTTCACCCCACGGACATGCACGGTGATTTTTAGGATGGTTTCCCAATGGGGAAAAAGGTTGTGCCAACAGGCAGCATGCTCGCTGGTGGTCCCCTCCTGGAAAGTGCTGGTCTCGTGGGCCAGGTACGGGTAAATCTGGCTGGGGGAAGGTGGACTTGCAGCTGCTCAGTGTGCAAATGGACAGCTGGGCACTGGGGAGAAACCCCATCTGGTGCCTCCACAGGGAAAGGCTCCAGCCTTAGGGTCTTTCCAAGTTCAACTCTATCCATCAGGTACAGAAATTTTCAGGGTCCCAACCCAAGGAAAAGTTTCTGACAGATCTTGAAGGCGATACCAAGCATACGGCCTATTTCCAACCCTAATCCGTAACTCCATGGACATGTAGGCTTGCTTCCTCTGGAACTGCTTGGCGAGCAGTTGGACACGTGGGCAGAGCACATGGACACTGCCTCTGATACAGGGCCCAGAGGTGAGCACCATGAATTTGGGTCGTTTTCCACCTGCATATGCCATTCCTGCCCATGCTGAGATCAATGATGTTAAAAACAGTAACAGTGCCAATAAGAGGGATAAAGTATTAACAAACAGATGGAGAGGGGTAAAGCATACAAAGTAAAGCAACACAGTTTGCTCAACCTGCAGATAAGATATTTAGGCTATGCTGATGCTTTTGTATTTTGTTTTGTGCTGCTGTTATAATCGAACGTCCCCTAGAGTTATCCATGAGATGAAGAGTTCCTAGCTGGGTATTGCTGCTTATATCAACAAATTAATGAAAATCATTTACACATGTAGCTACATACGTAACTCTGACATTCGTATGCAGCACGCATGTTTCCTCAGAGGTCCCTGCTTTCCATGGAAATGCTGTTCCCTCCAGAAGCAGCATGACTCCAAGAGCTCACTGCTGTGACTGTAAGTATCGAGGGAGTCTTCGTTTGTATTTGTCAAAAACATACAGGTATAAAGTGGGTATATCCTGCAGAACTGCCAAGGTGTAAGCTGTGATAAACCAGGGGAAGCAAGTAAAATTAAAACATCAACTTATTAGGATATTAGCTTATGTGAGTATTGATTTCTTAAAGGAGTGAAGGGAGCTTTATCTCCTCTACCCCTCCAGCATCTGTTGATGCTGTACATATCCTCAAACCATGTGATAAAATCATAGTTTTGTCTTCCTATTCAGATTAGAGCTGAGTCTATTCCACTTGTGTATTGGTCCATCTGAAGAATCTCATATGTCCTCAACTTTCTGACTCACCGCTTTCTCAAATTTGCCTGAAGTCCATGCTTGATCTCAGCTTCCACTTCCAAGCAGTTGGATGAAATAAATAAATAAATAAATAAATAAATAAATAAATAACACCTATCGTTTGAGCTTACACTGAGGTCCATGGTCAGAATACCTTGAAACCACTTGTGCTTAACTCAGATTGGGAAGGAGCTGACACCTGTTACTCCTGGTAATGGGAATGTACTTCTCTTGGTCTGTGGCCAATCCTGCATGCCAGCACCTCATCTGTGGACCACTTGTGCTAAAGAGGCTACAAGCACAGAACATAAATATTTGCTCAACAGAGCTTATGCAGCATCCTGGATGCTGGATCCTTGTCCCCACCTTGAAAGATACCCCTGGTGGACCTTCCCTGGAACTCAGCCGTGAAAATACTGACCTCCCATCCCTGGGACAGACCACTTAGTAGGTCTGTTCTTGAGCTGAGCACCTGAAGGTCCATTGACTGAGATATGCTACAGGTGAATCTGCCTTAGAGCCACCGACAGGGCTTAAATATCACCCCAGCTACAAGACTGCAGTCCCGTCGCCTCTGAGCTAATCAAGGTGAACTGCCCAAGGGCCAAAACTTGAGATTTTGTGATTGCTGGTTCCAAGCAACCAGCAAAGTAAGAGCCTCCAGACTGTCACTCATGGTACTGGGATCCCCAGGCCCTCGGGGTCCCAGCTCTAGCAGGTTTCAACACCCCTAATTCATGTGCCACAGGGAGCCCAGCACACCTGCGAGGCCTGGCTGAAATCATACTCCATATAAAACCCTCATGAACCCACTACAGGGCTGGGATTTAGAGCCCAGACTCTGGGCAATGTCTTGGGGTCCAACAATGCCCTGGGCCAGTTTGGGTGCTGGAGGTGTCTCACCGGCATGTGTTGTGGGAGCTTCCACAGATGCACATTGCAGAAGACCCATGACAGAAGAGCAGTTGCCTCATCAAATGCAAGCTGCAAAGTGCATGTCTTATTTGGAAACTTTGCATTTTGGTGCTTTAAAAGCAATCTATTTTTCTACAAAATGTCCAGACTGTGGCAAAACGTTTTTGACTGAAATGAAAGGTATGTATAAATACATATAAAATAAACCATGTGCATGTGCGTGTGTGTGTATATTTTTTCTCCTGACAAATGAAAACTGTGCTCCTCAGCCAGCTGTGCTGTGCATGCAGCTTAAGATACATCCTGGGACTGGAGAGTGAACAATCCTAGTGTGTGAGACAAGACAACAGATAATCCAACATGCAAACAGGATGAGGAAAGGGTAAAATCATCACTCATAAGCAGCCCTCCAGCTGCCTTGCTTTTGTTGAGTGTTTGCTAGTGCAATCTCTTTAAGGAGAGATTAGGAGGAGGACACTATGCAACGCACCACATAGGAAGCTTCTTAAACACAGAATTGATATTCTGGGAAAAGCTGGAGATGTTTGAGGAGGAAGTTAAATCAATGGGCCATGAAGGTGATATCAAAATCACAACAAAGGCAGAAGTACATGAATAGATAGTGTAGTTAGGGAATAAGATGGAATACGGCATGCAGTTGCTAGCACAACAGTTGTGTTGAAAATCCTTAAAACTGCATGGAGACAAGGGGCACAGAGGAGGAAAACACATCAGGAGGTGGTCACACAGGTGAAGGAGACCCACACACTATTATGAAAGAACATAGAGAAGGTGGACAGAAAGACATTTTTCAATGGAACTTACACAAACCCAAATGACGTAAGACTAGACTAGAGTTTGGTTGGAAGGACCAGAAGAAAGGACAAGGCTCAGAGATGTTGATAGGAATATTAAGTAAGGGAGGAGAGTGAGAAAATGCATAAAGCCTGAGAAACTAGGAGTTTGCTCTGAGCTATGCTGAATTAATTCTGGTATGTTAAAAATCACAAAGATAAGGCAGTTTGAAAAGACCTACAAAGACAGAATGTGAGCAAAGAAGGATATTCTGTGTTGCCAAGGTGAAGGTGGCAGATTAAACCATCTTCTCTACAGCCACCAGGGAGAAAGAAGTAAGGGAACAAGAGGGTGAAAGAGGGAGGTCTTTTGGATGTGGTTAAAAGACTGTGTGAGCTGCATGAGGAAGTTGTCACATCCCTAAGTGAGAGGAAATTGATCTGGAAAAGACAGTCTCAAATATATATATATATATATTTTATATATATATATACTGAAGTGCATAACTTCAGGTCTCAAGGGCAGTTGTGAGCATGAAGAGGATGAGAACAAACCATGGGCTGTGATGGCTGGCCAGAGCATGAAAGAATTGGATGGAAAAACTCCAAAAGAGCAAGCATGGGTGGCATGGCCAAGGGAGTATCTTCTGCCATGGAGAGGAAATGCTCATGGAGATGGGATATCAGCTCACCTCGCAACTGCAAGTAGCATGATTTTGCTGCGAGATGTTCAGCTGTATCGGAGCTGTGTTGGTGAGCTCACAAGGGACAGACTTGCTTGCGTGGACCTGCTCTGAAGCTGTCATTACTTCTCCACAGCTGATCATAAACCAATAGTTCAATAGGACTTAACTCCCCTCCTTCCAATTTATAGAAAGAGACCATGAGATAGAACTGGTGTTCTCTTTTAAGTGTGGGGTTTGGAGGCTGGCAAAAACTTAAGCATTTGTATGGAAACTAAATCAATCACCACCAACAAAAACAGTGCCTTGTAAAGAGTTCACTTTCCCTAAAACCTTGCAATCTTATACCTAAATCCTTCAGAAGTAAGAGATCATTTCCCTTGTCACAAGTTTGAGGTAAAATATTCTACCCGTTTGGAGGGAGCGAGCCTTGGGTATGTCTTCTGTGTTGTAGTAAGAATGACTATTGAAAATTTGAGAGAAAAAAAAAGTCAGTAAACCTGGAAATACGCCTTCAGCAATTGTTTTAATTAGCAATCCTTAAATAATGTGTCCTAGTCGGTCATCCGGGAGCCAAGTTTGCCATTAGCTCATGTCAGAAAAAGGACATTCTTAAGTATACTTATGAGATGCAAATTAAAGTCCAAATTTTCTTGTAATCCGCTATCCTCTTCAACTTCTCACTTTATTATGAAGAAAGGAACTTTTACATGAATTAAAAAAATGTTCCTATCAGTGATCCAGGTGCAACTTCAAGAGGGAGCATGTTTTCACCAGGATTTATGACTCTCTGAAGAGTTTGGAGCCCAGACTCTAATTAATTTATTGCAAAGCATCAACGAAAAAAAAAGTGTTGGGTAAAAGCCTGGTCCTAGTGAAATCCTTGTTAGCTATGTCGTTCTCTTTACTGTGGTCTGGATTTTCCCCAGTATTTTTTATCTGTGACCAAGACAAACCTGCTGCAATTGCTTTCTTATTCCTTGTACATTGGATGCTTTTTCTATTTAAATTGCTGAGATTTTGTTCAAAATGTAATAAAATATCAATGTTAGTGTTACAAATTTTTAATGAAAGAATATGGATGTGACAATATCGTTTGTTTTGTGCAGGTACATACGAATGGGCATCGTTTACACGAAATGTTTTGGTAAATATTGGCCAGCAACACCGGTTCCTGGGCTACTTGAATGCCGGGTTGCTAATTATTAAATTTAGATGATGAAAAGTACTATTTATCCTGTAGGCAGAACATTCAGGCTGTGAAAACAAATTTCAGACATACCTTTATTCTTCCGTAATTACGTTAACAAGGTCAAGAAAGGCTGGGCAAGGAAGGAATGACCATACCCCAACCGCCGGCCGGACTTGGGCAATTACGGCAGGTTTTAATGAAATGTCATCGCCCGACATCCGAGAAGCACGCATTCAAGAAACTGTCGCAGCCACACACGGAAGCCAGGGGGCTAAATCTGGCCGTGGAGCCCCACAGGGCCGGCGAGGCTGTCTGCGTGCCCCGAGCACTGCGCACGCTGGATGCCCGCACTGGGATGTGCAAGGGCAAAGAGGTGCCAATGCACGCCGAGCTGGGTCCGTGTTTTATTTATCCTGAAAGTGCCTAATGTGGGAGGTGTGAGCAAACCACTCAGGGAGCGGATCCCCGTGGATCCTTTCCGGCAAGGACCCAGCTTCCCACCTGCCAGGTGGGAGCACAGGCGCACAGGCAATGGGGCAAGCGTCGGGGTTGCCTAATTTTGGCTCCCGGGTGCCTCTAGGTCCGACACCCTCCTAATCCCAGGGACTGGGTTTGTTCGTTTGGTGGTGGTTTGGTTGGGTTTGGCTTGGTTTTGCCCACGCGAACTGCAGGCACGGAGCCGTAGCCCAGGGGCTTCGTGGGGAGCGGAGCCGGCCGGCGGGCACCTCCGGCCGGCACTGCTGAAGCATCTCACGATTAACCACCGAAGTATGCTGAAAATGCGGTGTCACTTGTCTTTAGAAGGGCTTGGTTTTGTCTGCGGTGCTAATTGATTTCTGTTCA